>NC_138195.1:18479570-18996746 GCF_964194105.1 Spermophilus citellus | reverse complement strand
GTGGTGTGAGAGGTGTCTGCTCCGGTCCAGGCACCACCACTTGCTACTGTTGGAGTTTGGGCCAGTTATTTAATTTCTCCAAATCTTTCTTTCCTCATATGTGGAATGGGAGTTCTAGTACCAACCACCAGGCTGCTCAGCAGATAATAGAGGTCAGGCTTGTGGGGCTGTGCATGGTGGGGACGGGGAGGGCTTGCTGCCTACACACTTTCACTCCCTATTCCTTTCTTGCACTTTTCAAAGCCAAGGACATTTTCTAGTCCCCTTCTATTTTGGGATACTGCAAATAGAAATATCATGCAATATTTTTGAGTCCCCTTTTCCTGAGAATATTCTAACACAGCTGGGCTCCCTCAGGAGGATGCCTTTCTGATGAAGCCCTCCTCCTCCTCTACCTGTGGGGCAACAGGTTCACTTTCCCTTTGTTTTCTTTTCCCTCTCTTTTTAAAATGTTTTTAAATTGATGTTTTTAAAATAAATGACAGCAGAATGCATTATAGTTCTTATTAGACATATACAGCACAACTTTTCATATCTGTGATTGTATATAAAGTATGTTGACACCAATTCGTGTCTTCATACATGTACTTTGGATAATGATGTCCATCACATTCCACCATCTATCTATCGAGAGTTCGTCTATTCCTCCCATGCTCCCCCTCCCTACCCCACTATAAATCAGCCTCCTTGTATTGGAGAAAACATTAGGCATTTGTTTTTTGGGATTGGCTAACTTCACTTAGCATTATCTTCTCTAACTCCATCCATTTACCTGCAAATGCCATGATTTTATTCTCTTTTATTGCTGAGTAATATTCCATTGTGTATATATGCCACATTTTTTAATCCATTCATCTATTGAAGGGCATCTAGGTTGGCTCCACAGTTTAGCTATTGTGAATTGTGCTGCTATAAACATTGATGTGGCTGTGTCCCTGTAGTATGCTGTATAGACCGAGGAGAGGGATAGCTGAGTCAAATGGTGGTTCCATTCCCAGTATTCCAGGGAATCTTCATACTGCTTTCCATATTGGCTGCACCAATTTTCAGTCCCACCAGCAATGTATGAGTGTACCTTTTTCCCCACATCCTCACCAACACTTATTGTTGTTTGTTTTCATAATAGCTGCCATTCTGGTTGGAGTGAGATGATATCTTAGAGTAGTTTTGATTTGCATTTCTCTAATTGCTAGAGATGATGAACATTTTTTCCATATATTTGTTGATTGATTGATTTCATATATTTGTATCCTTTTCTGAGAAGTGTCTGTAAAAGATAGCCTCTTCAACAAATGGTGCTGGGAAAACTGGACATCAATATGCAACAAAATGAAATTAAACCCCTATCTCTCACCATGCACAAAACTCAACTCAAAGTGGATCAAGGATCTAGGAATTAAACCAGAGACTCTGCGTCTAATAGAAGAAAAAATAAGCCTTAATCTTTATCATGTGGAATTAGGCCCCAAATTCCTTAATAAGACTACTACAGCACAAGAATTAAAACCAATAATCAATAAATGGGATGAATTCAAACTAAAAGTTTCTTCTCAGCAAAAGAAATAATCTGTGAAGTGAATAGAGAGCCTTCATCTTGGGAGCAAATCTTTACCCCTCACACATCAGATAGAGCACTAATTTCTAGGGTATATAAAGAACTCAAAAAACTAAGCACCAAAAAGACAAATAACCTCAATAAATGGGCCAAGGATCTTTTCCATCTCTTTTAAGGCACCTCTGCCTGTGGGTCTATCTGGGCCTACCAGCCACCTCTGTTGTTACTCTCTTGGAAGGTCCTCCATGGTAGTGTGTCTCCTAGTGCACCTCTGATCAGCAGCAGCACCTCTCCCCCTCTGAATTTGTTCAATTTGCTCATTCTGGGGATCCATCTCACATCCACAACCAGGGAAATTCTGGTGGGCTTGAAAGTCTGTGTCTGGGAAATTCCCGTTTTGGTGAGAGGCAGGAAAGCAGGTAGGAACCCCGAGCTCCTAAAGATGACAGGAAGCTCTTGATAAAGCATGCACATTAATACCATTCCACAAGATGTACAGAGGTGCCTCTTTCTTTCAGAGTCTGCTCTGCCCTTAGCCCTTTAAATAGCACTGTTCCCAGTTGGTTTGGTTTCTGCTCAATCCTTGGTGCCAAAAGTGCCAACTGACTAAAATGCTTAGTGGATGTTTATGCAATGGAGTCAAGTAAGACACTGAAAAATGACTCACCATCGTCAGGTGGCCCCATAAAAATCAGATAAGCAGAGGGGAGATGTGGTCTTGCCAAGGGACATGCTTTGAATATCATGCTACGCAGCACATGTCAAAACTGACAAAATGGGCTGAAAGTTAGAGGTGCCTTGGACTGTGAGGTGGTGCACAGCATATGAAATCCAAGGTTCATGGGGTTCATGCAAACTCCTTCCCTCACACAATCTTGAATTGCAGTGCCCCAATGGTTCGAACAGAGCATTTCTAACTTAATCTGACCTTGAACTTAACACTGGATGTTGGAACAGTCTACTAGCAATTGCCATGGTCAGCACTGCAAGGTCAGGGTACTCATGTCTTTCCAGATGTCCCATACTTTAGCAATCATGCTCAAGTACCTAAATCAATTCAAATTGCATTTGAATCCTACCTTGAGAAGTCTGTGCCCCAGTTTTCCTGACTCTAAGGTGAAATCCCAGTCTTGTTAGTTGAGAATCTATGCTATCCACCCTTCTTTCTGATATCCTTAGAAGCCTTGAGTTCCCCTGTAACTTTTGTTTTTGAATGCCCCCTCTCCATGAATGCAAACACCACACACACACACACACACACACACACACACACACACTCTATATTGTGTGTTATAAGACATTTGTTTTTTTCTGGAAAACATTCTGTGGGCCCTCTGCTTGGGTCAATTGGCTCAATAGTGACCACAAGCAGTTAGAAGGCCCATGAATCACCAGCCCCCAGCCCTTGGATATTTACTATGTGATGTATGATAAATGATAAAATACATAACAATGATCAACTTCTGTACAAATTGAATACTATTATTAAAAGAAAAAAATTAGACAAATTAATTTCAAAAGAGTTTAATGGAACAAGGAACAATTCCTGAATTAGTGATCAGAACCAGAACAAGTTCAAAAGTATCTCATCTGTCACATAGTCAAAAAGCATTTAAGGATAAGAAAACAGAAGTGATATGCAAAAAATAGAAGTGAGGTACAGAGACACTCTGATTGATCACATCTTGGGATTTGCCTTTTTTGAATTCCATTTAAAGATTTGATTGCCTGCGATTGAGGCTTGGCTTCTGTGATTGGCTGAGATTCAGCTATGGTCATAAGTGTATATTCCTATTTATGCTTACAGTTTGCATACTAGTGAGGGCCTTCTCAGACTAAATTTAATTTAACACTAACAAATATCCACTGAGAATAATACAACACCTAGCATACCCTACCATTGAATTCCTTTCTACAAGAAGAATTTAGTGAAAAATTTGCTGAGGGTAATTTTATGTGCTTTTACTAATATATATACATACATATATATATATATATATATATATGTGTGTGTGTGTGTGTGTGTGTGTGTGTGTGTGTGTGTGTGTATAGAGAGAGAGAGAGCGAGAGAGAGAGAGAGAGAGAGAGAGAGAGAGGGAGAGAGAGAGAGAGACATAGAGACATACACACACATACACACACAGAAAAAAAAGGTAGTAATGTAAAGTGATGAGTATGTTAATTAGCTTGATTGTGAAAATAATTTCACAATGGATATGTATCTCAAAACATCAAGTTGTATACCTTAACTATGGATGATTTTTATTTGTCAGTAAACTTCAGTAAATCTTTTTTAAAAAAATTATCTCCAGAAAGATGGGACAGGGGATCTGTGTAGGTTGGGCTGAGCAGCAAGGGGCCTCCGAGGGCTGGCTGTGCCCCACATTCCAGACACCCACCCTCCCACTTGTGCATACCACTCTGCCTTGCAATATCACCCAATGAAGAGACATCTGTCATGTTTTGGGGTAGTTCCAAAGCTGGGAGGGAAGCATCTCCATTGTTGGGGACGAGGTAGAAGTGTGACTGGGAGACGTTTCCTAGCACCCAGGAGCTGAAACACCAGTGGCGGTATCTGTTTGATTTTCCTATGGTCAATTAGCTTTTATTTCTAAACACTCTGGGGTCACAGCCTTCCATCAAGCAGTCCTTCCAAGCACTGCCCGCTCTCTTGAAGACAATGATGGACTTAATGAAGATTGATGGCCTCTTGAAGCCCTGCTGGGCCCCTTCCCCACAGTGGGAGACAGAGACAGCGAGGAGGCTTCAGGGGGTGCAGATGCCAGCTGGGCCACTGTATCCACAATTACTTCTTGCACAGACTATCAGCAAAATAGCCGTCTTACTGTTAGCCTTTATAAGCAGGTTAAAAATAAACCCTGATTGTGTTTGTCTCTTGATCCTGGCCCTGCTGCTAATGGAAATGTGGCCCCTTGAACCAGGCATGGCTTGATTATCTTTTATTAAACTCTTCAGGCTAAAAATTGAAGCTGGCACACATGACTTCTCTGATCAAGGCCTAATCTTTCCTTTGCTTCCTTCCTTGCTTGCCCTAAGCATTTCAGCAACTCTGAGTTGATCCTAGTTCCTAGATGGGGCTGCCCTCTCTCCTGGGTGGAGACTTACCCTCCTGATGTCCAGATGCCCACAAAGGGGCTCCTTCCACCTAATTGCCTGACACCTCTATCACTATCGTCATAATGTTTTCCTAAGCCTTTCCTAAGTTAAACTCCTCACTCCTCACTGTATACTGTCTGTTTTATGTATTACATTGTCCTTTCTTAAACATTTTATCTTTTTTGTGTGATTATTAAAGTTATTATAAACTGTTATAAAATAGAAAGTACAGCAATGCACAAATTAAAGAATGGACCTGTCCTGCATGTATTTTAATTTTGTGTTTGCATCTCTGTCTTCCTCATAAAATTGATGCTTCTGGAGTGGGGAGTGAGATGCCTCCCTCACTTCTGAAGCCCCACTTGGCGCAGTTGGAGGTACAGAGCTAGGAACCGTAGATTGGAGAACCCCTTTTATTCTTGGGATGCCTATTAACCTTAGTTCACAGTCCTAGACCTGTGTTTCTTCTCCGTATATCCTCCTGATATCCTCCTGGAAAAGGGAAACATGAGATAAATCACATGACACATTTAGAGCACAGGTTCCTGCTGCAGGTGCTTGACTAGGATAAAGTGAGAGCTGATTTTAAAATCTACAGCCTCAAGAAAATTGTGTAATCCCAGACTTTTGACCTGGGAGACCAGGAGAACTGAGCAGCTTTTCCCATACCACATGCCATAAGGAGTAGGGCAGGATCACAGTGAGCCACAAAGTCATCCAAAGCTGGAAGAAGACTGGCTGAGCTGTGAAATCCCAGTCAGTCTTGTACCTAAATGCGTGCCCTGCCTGCTGCTTCCCACAGCTTCCCACCTGGCAACAGAGAAGAATCAGACTGTCCTGATGGGACTCACTGTGCAGTGCTAGAGAGAGACAAGTAGACAGACGATTGTGCATCAGGGTGACCCACGCAATGGTAAGGGGACATCAGGCTGTTGGTTGGACCCATAAGTGCTCCAGCAAGTCAGAGACTGTCTTCTACATGCTTTCCATATATCTTGTGATCCTTTTGACCTTTTCGGTACCAGAGGGTCATTTAACCTTGATCATATGGGATCTGGTCTTAGCTAGGTGTCAAAAGATGACTTGATTTCAAAGTATCAATTGAGGTCTTCAAAACAGAATTTGCTTAGTCAACAGGGATTTATGTTAAAAATAAACAGGTGGAAAATAACAGATCATGCCTTCAAGCCTCAGCCAAGTAATAGCATACAGCATCACAACCTATGTGTTACTAAGGTTCATGGACATGGTCCTCATGGTTCCAATCACTCTACGTGCTCTGGCCACTCCAGAATGTGGATATTTTCTAAATGATGTATGTATTCATTTGCAAGATCCATGGCCACCCCAGAAGGAACTCTGCCTGAATCACTAAGGGAGAAGCCAAGAGAACCTGGTTACTGATAGAGATTTTAAGAATCTGCTTGAACTTTCTCCAGCCTCTCAAATTGTCCCCATGACTTTACAATTCCCAAGTTCACAATCTACCTTCCTGAAGGCCTTCTCACCATACTCTCCCTTCCTCCTCAATTCCTCATTTCCTTTCTCCCTTAACAGCTCCCACTGGGAGGGAAATGAGAGTCTGGGGAAGTGGGCCAAAGAATCTTCTGCCTGGGGAACATTCGCTGATGCTTTAAGTGCTCTGAGATCCATAACTCCCCAATGGACCATGCCAAGCTCTTTCCCCTTAGTTTCAGAGGCCCTCAGTGCAGTTTAAAGAAAATCTACTCCATGTGTTTCTGATCCATCTCCATGCAGCTCATCCAAATGTTGGATTTTAAGAGTTTGTAGATATGCATGATGCATTTGGAGTCAACTTTACAAGCCTTCCACGCTTTCATTTATATTGAGAGAGGAAGCTGGATTGTGCCAAGAGTAAATGAATTGGCGTCTCTGAAGGTTCACATTAGGTCTGTAACATTGAAGCCAGAAGGCTCAAATGAAAGCTCAGGCTAAGAGAAAGTGCTGTCTTCTCTGCCCAGATTCAGAGCTTCAGAAAAAGAGGCTTTCATTGGACTAGGTGAAGCCTTCACAGCTCCAGCCTCTGCATATTTCATGCTCATTCATTTCAGCTCCCCTTGGAGTTTAGCTAGGACAGAATCTAACACCACCTAGAAGGGCTCATCTGTCATGGTCTTTGGGGGTGGTGAGATGAAGCTTTGAAGAGAGTACTGATGACTTTCCTTTCTGGTTTTAAGGTGTTGCAAGAGGTTCGGAGCAGGGAGTGAGAGGTGCAACGACCCCTGATACTAACAGGTGGAATCAGCCCCCAAACTGTCAACATATAATATCCACAACTGTTGAGGGTCATGTTTGAGGATATAAATCCAGCCCCTTCCAACTTAGTGTTAGTAGCCAGGGAAAATAGAAGGAAACATGGTCTTTCTGGAGAATCAAGCACTAGGAACAGATAGAGGGAGGGAACAATTAGGCTACCAGCAGGATGTACATAGTGTAGCTCCCGCCCTTCCTAAACATATTGGTTAGAATACGAAATGTGCTGCTAGGATGCATCTAGATCTTGCACTTGGTGTTGTAATAGACACACTTGTGTTTGTGTACAGAAGGAAACACACACAAGGACAAGGCAAAATGCAAGGTGCTAGGAACAGCTGCCCTTTTCACCCAGGGCACTGGGCTTTCAGGGTGGCTTCTGGGTACCATGTAAGACTGGTGGTCTTGAGAGTCAGACAAATCTGGGTTTGTCTCCTGAATGTGCCCTTGGAAAATTCCCTGTACCTGTTTCTCCTTCTGTAAAAATGGGTAAAATATCAACTTCTCAAGTGACAGGGAAGATACAAGAAAGCACACAAGGTAGTTAGTCAAGGCTGACATTGTATAAGGGGGATGATGAACGGGGTACCACTGGCAGTCAAGTGGTGTTCTATCGCTCTGTGAGCTGGCTGGCTGGGGTTGCTGGCCACACTCTCAGGGAGTTCCATTTTCCCATTTGGCTGTTAGACCTCAGTCTATGTGAAAGGAGTCAGGTGGGTGTCTTAACAGCTTGTACAGTAGGCATGGGCAGACAGGGAAGGAGCTTTTATTTGGGAATCTTAGGACCTGAGACCTAGGTTTGAGTCTTAGCTCTGTGGCCTGAATCAAGTAGCTGACACTCTCTGGGTCTCAGCTCTTTGTGTGGATAAGAGGGTATAGAAAGAATTGCATGAGAAAATCGACGTGGAAATGGCAGGGGCAACAAAGCCAATGCTCATGGGAGCTAAGCAGGTGCAGGAGTGAGGGGCCACTTGTGGGAGGAAATAGAAAGTGATGGAGATGCAGGGGGCCAAGTAACAGAAATACTTGTCACCACCACCAATGGCTGGAACCACGTCACTGCCACGCCCCCAAAACAGGCCAGCTCTGGGGAACTGAGATACAATCTCTGAACAACAGTGTCTATAATGTTACATTCTATTATTATAAAAAGCCTAGAGTTAAAGACAGAAATCTCTATAGGCTACCAAGAAGCTAGACAATTTGGAAAATATCAGAAGTTTTGTATCAGAGGGAGAGTGTCTCTCAGTCACACGGTGGTCTTGGGCAAGCCATCTCCCTCCTTAAGCCTTCATTTCCTGTCTGCAAAACAGGGTGTCAGCACCGATTATGGAGGAACACAAACACCAGGTACCTGGCACCTGCTAGACCCTCTGCAGTTATTTTCATGTTTTTCCTTCCACAATAAGTCAAACTGTCCCCACTTTTCTCCTGATGGTTATTGTGGGTCTGTCTTAGAATCTGTGGTCACATATATAAAAGAAAAGGTGAATGCTGCTGAGCCTGGAGTGCTGGCAGCCTGCTGAAATAGCCTAGGGAGAAAAGACAGATCTGGTCTTGGTGCATATTAATTGCTCTATTGGTGCAATATTAAAATGCATGTCAGTGTGAGGACTTTTCTGTCTCCCACACTGCAGGCAGAGGACTGGAGGAGGAAGACCCACTTCCTTGCAGGTTCTGCTCACAACTGAATTCAGGAAGGCTGCCCTCCGCTCTCCCTGGCGTGTTTTGCTTGTGGAGGTCCCAGCAGCTGCTAACAGAGCCCCTATTCACTGCCACCTCTGCAGAGTAACAGAGCATTTCACTATTGCATGCCCTGGGCTCACAGAAATCAGGTTTACAAAGAGTTATTTTCTTAAGGACAGATTTCTTCAAATTCCATTTCCTTCTCTCTCGCCCGTGCCCAACCCCCACATCCTTGTGACTGAACTGTAGGCTCTGTGGCCAAGCTTTTCTTGGATCGTGTGAATCAAGATCAATAAATATCTGTGCCGGAGCATGACTTGCCCCGGCGCCTTGCTGTGTTTTGGAATAAGGGCTCTGGTTGTGTGTGACTGTGCAGCCTGGCACGAGCCTACCTTTTGGCTACACACGTCTGTGTTGTGTGTGGGCCACAGGCCCCCAGAACCCAAGAGGAAAGACTCTTGGGGGGAAATGAACTTAGAGGGCACCCTCCTGGGGGTGTTGCTGGTTTCAGGCATAAGGAAGGGTTTGCACTAGTCTGGGGTTTCCAGATGAATTTTAGGCTATGTGGTCCAATCCACGAGAGGTTTCAGGTGCAGCTGTGCAGACAAGTTCTTAAAGATCAGCACAATTCCTTTAGTCTATGTTCCCTGCCTCCCTGTTCTCACTCCTTTCTCTCTCTTTAACCTATTCCAATTAACCCACTGTTTCACTAAAACTGCTCTAATGACTGCCATCTTGTCTAAGCCAGGGTTCAATTCAATTCTTTATCCCCCTCTGTTGACATTTTGGCAATATTTTTCAGCGGATCACTCCATTCTTTGTAAACACTCTCCCCTCCCTGAGTTTCCACAGAACCACCGAGGACCTCAGGGGTCCTCCTTCCTTCATCACTCCCGCCTGCACCTCCTCTTCCTCTTGACCCAGAGGTGTGGGGGCCAACAAGGGCTCCATCACTTCTCTATTTACACTTGCCTCCTAGGTAATTATTTGCAGGCCGTGAACTCAAGCTCCATCTATTCCATTACTTGCCCTAAAGTGATCTTTTCAGTCCTAACCTGTCCACACTGACCTAGTTCAAATCAACATCTGTCTATCCATCTAGAATCTCAAACTCAGTATATCTACCCCATCCCACCCACCATACAGAACATGCCCCTAAAATACACTGTACTCTCTATTTTCTTTCTTTGCTTTACTTTCTTTTTATAATTTAAAATCAATTTTCATTTATTTTCTTGATTTTTATCTGTCTTCCCTGCCAGGGTATAAGCAATACCAGAAAAGAACCAGCATAAATTTATATATATTCCTATATTTTAAATCACAAGAACTTTCCCCTCAGCTCAAGCACCCAGTAAGTGTTTAATGAATGAGTGAATAAAATAACACTGGACTTTGCAATGTGAATGTGCTTCTCTTTGTAGTCCTCTTTAGAACCATAAAGCATGTCTGTAAAATTGCTCCAACACATGATAATTTCTCTTTTTAACAAAGAGAGAACAGTTTTTAGTCTGAGAAACTTGGCAAAGCAGTGTCTTGCCAGAATTTAATAAACTGGCTTTATTTTCATTGTATTTTTAAATATAGTTCCTTTCTACTTATGGCAAGTATTAATGGTTTCCTATTTATACTTGTGGCATAAAGTTTCCTTTCAATTTTGTTTATATAGGGAATATGAGTGAATCGATTTACAGAACATATTAAGTAAATTAGGGAAAGTTGAATATTGGCTCCGGGCAGTTGAGGGTAGGAAAACACTGACAAAACGGCAAGTGCCAGGGAATTGAGTCTCAGATATCCTGGGCCAGACAGATTTGGACTCAAGCACAGATGCTCCTTGACTTCCAATGGGTTATGTTCTGATGCATTCATCATAGATCAAACAATCATAAGTTGAAAATGCACTTGACACACCCAACCTACCAAATGTCTTAGCTACCCTAGCCTACCTTAAATGTGTTCAGAATAGTCACATTAGCCTACAGTTAGGCAACATCATCCAATACAAGCCTATCTTATAATAGAGTGTTGAATATTTTGTGTAACTTATTGAATATTGCACTGAAAGTGAAAAACCAGGATGGTCATATAGATGCACTTTTGCACCTTCATAAACACAAAAAATCTTAAGTTGAACCATCATAGTCAGTCTGTAGTAAGATCCTGACTCAGCAAAAGGTCAGCTCATCTGCATTGTCTCAAGCAGGAAAGTGCCTGGAGTTTGGCCAGCCCCCTGCCTTTCCTAATAGCTCTGTGAGGTTGTGGATGAGGCCAGCATTTAAGGAGGCCTGCTTTGAGGTTTGCCCCCATGAGGAGACACTTAACACAGGAAGGAGAGTGTCGTTCTTCACACTTTGCCAGGTTGCCAGGTGGGTGTACATCTGGCCTCCTGGTGTCCATCCTTGAGAGTAGATCCAAAGCTACAGAGCTGGGAAGCCATGCCCCATTTCCCACAAGGGGACTCTGACCACAAGACTCTGGCATAGTCAGAATCTAGTTGCAGAGAAGTCACCCTGGGGCCTTCCCTGCTTTCAACCAGCCACATGCCACCCACATGAGGAAGAGTTGACAGTAGCAGCTGTTCCTTGCCCTGACTCCTCACATATTTATTCCAGATTCCTGGAGATCTGGAGCACACTACAGCAATAGAACCTAACTGCAAGTATCTGTATGAACCCCTTTCCCACCTGCCTGCAGTTCCAAAGAGCTCAGCCACATTTAGCAAATAGACAGCCAAGACCACAGGATTCTGGGACTTCATAGTTGGCCTTGAGTTTTGCCTGAGAATGGCTCTGGGGTGGTAGAAGTTCTAGTCTGTCCCCTGTGGTATTTCTCAGGATTGTCTGACTTTCTTGGGGCTCTGTAGCCAAAATAAGATCTTGCATTTCTCAATTACAAAATCCAACCAGGATGCGGGATGCTCCACTGAGGACTTCCTTCCAAAAGGAAGCTTCTCCAAGGAGTCACGAAGCCAGGGCCAATCCTGGGTACCAATTCCAGCTCTGTGGCTGGAGGGCAAAGGCATTGTATAGAGCAGTAAGGGTGAGGAGGTGAAGCCACAGAGAAGTGACACATGGGTTTCTAAAGCAGTCACTAAGGTGGAGGGGTGCAAAATGAGACCGATGGAGTATGAGCAGTCCCATCATGATTCTGGTGCCAAGGAAAGGAAACTTTTTAAGATGACCCCTCTAAAGTGAAGAGCTTAGCCCTAGTCTCTCAAGGCACAGGTGCAGAGACCAACTACAATAAGAAAGAATGTGGAATGTGCCCCAGGCACTTGCAGGATGGTTGTCTTCTAACCTTGAGGTACATTAGCCCTCAACAGGGTGGCCAAGTCCCCCTTCAGGGGATAGGCACCAGGTAGACAGATCTTTCTGGGATACATTTTATCTCTTATGAATGGGTATACGCCTATGGGCATGGGTCCCTTTTATTCCTCTTCAAGCTCTCTGCTTGGTGCCTAGTGCAGGGTGGGAAATGTCTAGGGCAAAAGCCATCAGAACTTAACTAGGGAGGTCTCCCTGAGCTCCACCATACAGGCTGCTGCAGGGCACAAGCCTGCAAATTGAAATGGAGTTCATTACCCCACCTGCACCCCTTCTGGGGTGTTAGATCCTCTGTGGCTGGTGGTGTGACTTCCCCTAAGGCCTCCCCCTTTCTCCAAGGAGTAGAGACTTTCCAGGGGCTTTCTCCTGAATGAGTAGGGTCACTTCTTGATGGCTGTGACAAGTTCTGCACAGGATCAAGTTGGGGTGCATCCAGGACCAAAAGCTTCAGGTTTCAGGTCTGTGCAGCCCTAAAAACGTGCTTTGTCCCAGAGTGACTAGCAGGGTACTTCTATCCTTTCTGTATGTCCATTCTCACCATCACAGTCAGTGGGGGAGGGCAAGCCAGATCTTGAGTGGTGAGAACCCCATCTGGGAACTGTGTCCATGGGGCACTCCTACCTTTTCTCCCTGAGTAGGAGACATAAACCCATCTGTGCCAGTGCCTGCTCCCAGGCCAGGACCCCAAGGACTGACCTCCTCCCCAGTCTGTCCAGGGACTCCCCTTGTTCAGCCCCATCTAAGCTTCTGCCTGGGTGCTGTTTCTCCCATATGGGTCATGACCACCCCAGTGGCATCCATGGTGTGAACCATGCTGCACCTGGACTCCTCACTGGCGCCGATCTTCTCCCTGCCTCCTTTATACCCTTTCTTTCCCTGTGGAATCCTCCTTTCCTCACACCTCCAATGAGGTCACTAAAAGCAACACTCATTGGTGTTCTTAATCCCACTGTAATCTCAGTGATGTGAGAAGCTGAGGCAGGAGGATCCCAAGTCGGAGGCCAGCCTCGACCACTTAGCAAGAGTCATCTCAAAATAAAAATAAAAAAAAAAAAACCACAGGATCTCAAATTTTAAAAATGCAAATAAAAATGATAAGTAAAGTAATCCTTGTCATAACTGAGGTTTGTGCATTTTAAATAGCATGTGAAGGTGATGTTTGAGCTCCTTCCATTCTCAGAGGAAGAGTATCTACTGAGCTAGGTAAACTTTTTAAGTCAGATTTACTGAGGCATAATTTATGTACAAATAACTTCTATCCCTTTGAGGTATACTCCTCTGTGAATTTTGACAAATGGATACAGTTATATAACCCTCACCATAATCAAGATGTATAATATTTTCATTTAATATGGTTGGATTCACATTTCATCACCTCTTTCTATACAGAATGTTCCTTAACAATTCCTCATACCCTTCTGTCATCAAACCTGTACCCCTGCCCTGAATCTCTCTGTCCCTGTAGAATACATTTTTCCAAAATGTCTCATAAAGTATTACAGTATGTAGCTTTTGCGACTGATTTATTTTACTTAGCAGAATATGTTCCATATTCAGCCACATTGATACATGAATCGGTAGCTTTTCCTTTTTATTGATGAGTAACATTCCTCTGTATGGATGTACCACAACTTGTTTGTCCACTTCCTTATTGATGGACATTTGGGTTGATTCCAGGTTTGGGGAATTGTGAATAAAGCAGATACAAACATTTGTAAATAGGTCTTTGCACAGAGTCATGTTTTGATTTCTCTTGGGTACATATGTAGAAAAGGGAGTTCTGGGTCATGTGACAAGCATATCTCTAATTTCACAATTAACTGTCACACTGCTTTCCAGACTCCTATGCCATTTTGCCTTCCTATCAGCATTGCATGAGAGTTCTGGTTGTTTGCCATTCTCATCAGCCCTTGGGATGGTCAGGATTCTTTCCAGTAGGTATGTGGTGTATGCTGGGTATTTTAGTCTTTTTCTTCAGTGTACAATGCAATTGGTTGTCAGTTCTGGGTTATGAGCAATATTGTAAGCCTCTCCATAAACACATCCCCCCAAATAGGGTAACGGCGGTCAGTATGGTCAAAGCAGCCATTTCATGTGATGAGAACTCTTATCTTGTATCTTGTGTTGATTAACCTTGTGGCTAACGATCAAAGACTCTGTGGTTGTAGGGACCCAGAATAGAATCCTATCTCAGGGGCCGAAGTGTGACCTTGGAGCAGTTATTCAGCCTCTCTGCACTGTACATTCCCTATTTACCCAATGTGTGAATCCCAGCCTCCCAAGTAGATAAAATGCTCCTCAACTTAGAATGGGTTCATTTTGGTAAATCCATAGCAAGTTGAAAATATCAAAATTCCAAAATGCATTATATATATATATATATATATATATACACACACACATATATATATAAAACTTACCAAACATCATCACTTAGCCTAGACTATCTTCTGTGTGCTCAGAATACTTATGCTGGCTTATTTTATAATAAAGTGTTGAACATCTTCTGTAATTTTTTAAACAGTGTACTGAAAGTGAAAGACAGAATGGGTATGCTTTCACATCACTGTAAGGTAAATAAAAAAGATGGTCCAACTATTATAAGTTGGGGACCATTTGCACTCAGGCAATAATACTCCCTTCCCTGATTACTTTTGTGACGGGCATACCAGTGTCTGAGGTTTTTGTGCAGACTAAATGCAATCATGAGCAGACGGTGCCTTTAAGTGAATAGAGCATCTTTTCTGACAGATATGTGTGACTATTGGTGCTCTGAAGGCAAGGAGGAGACAGGCCCCTGGGCAGATGAAACCCCAGAGAAGGAATAAGGTGTTTAGGTGAACCATGCCCTAAAAATTGCTTGACAAGAGACCACAGAGAAGTGAAAGGTCACTCAATTGTCCATCGTCCAATGAATGTAAAGATAGAGTACAAGAATGTGCAAAACAGTTGGAAAGTTCCCCTCAACTGGCAGTGTTTCAGGGCTTTGAGAACTCAAGGGCATCCGTCCATCTTTATCTTTGTCTGTCTACTTTGTTTGCTGACTGTCTCCTTCCCCTCTCCTTTCTCTCCTTCCTTTTCTCTTTTTCTTCTATACACACATAGTAGGACATCTTGGCCTCATGGCCTCTGTGGTAAGATGGACCCAGAGTATAATCCTATCTCAAGGGCCGATGTGTGACTTTGGAGCAGTTATTCAGCCTCTCTGTGCTGCAGATTCTCTCACCATGCTTAAGGGAAGGGATGGTTCACTGGCACCTATGTTCACAGCAGACTCTGGGTCTTCTCCTCCCCAATGTAGTGTGGACTGCAGGAATACCTGGTTTGACCACCAACTCACATCTTCATATGCCTCCCCTGCCCTCATAGGCAGCTGGTGATGAGGATGCTTACATCCTCAGGAACAGCAGCCACACTCACCTGTTGCAGGTGGCCTCACAGCCTTGTCTGTTAAGCTTCAGAAAGACAAATATTTCCAGAAGCTGTTCTTAGAGACATGGCTTTGCTGGGTCTTCTTCATCCAGATGAGGTGGTGTGCACCACCTGGCCAAAGATGACATCTTCAGAGACCCCTGACCCTCAGAGTCTTTAGGCTGAGGAAGGAAGGTGGCATGTGGCAGGAGAAGCACAGGTGTGACCTCTCTCCTCAGTGGCCATCTTCTAAATGCACATTTTCTGGACACCTATCATGTGTCAAGTGCTTCGGGAGCAACCAGGAAGAGAAAAGGGTCCCCACCCCTCAGCTCAAGCTTACTAGGCATCAACCTCTACCAACAACCTTAGTCACAGTGTCACTGGGTTCCAGGGACACAAAGGAGGAATAAAAACTCAGGGAAGTGAGACAAGGGTCTTCTCAGGACCAAGGAAGGGCTTCATGAAGGAGGTGAGGAAGGAGCAGGTCCGTGTGGTGGGGTTCCCTGGTTAGGAGACTCTGGGCAGTGGTTGCCTCCAACTTTTGCTATAGAATTACTATGAGGTGAAGGTGAGGCTGGGATGCCAAGTAAGTGGGGTTTGGGTTTTTCAGCTCTCAAGGGAAGTTGTACAGAACTTCACTTCACTGAGGTATCTCAGTCTTCAAGTGTAGGGGATGCACAGCACAGAAATTCCCCAGCAGAGATGGCATGTGTGACCCTAAAGTTTCCAGGGGTCACCTCCTAACCTATCCATCATATGTGTGTGTGTGAAAGTGGCAGAATTGGGACACACCCAAGCAACAGGCATAGAGAACCATCCAGTGTGGGTTTTGCACCATGGATGGTGTCTTTATGGAAGAGACCAAGTTAGTGGGAGTAAGGCAACCTGATAACCATTTCCTGGGGCTAAATTTATCTCACCTGCTAACTTCTTCCACAGTAGTATCCCAGATGGAAGGAATGTCCCCTGTCAAAGGAAATTATTCTGACTTTTGTTAAAAAGAGCTGACATTTGTTCAAAAAGACTTTTTAAAAGATTATTGCAAAGGATTTTTTGCAAGAGATTGAACTCAATTCCAAATGCACTAGGGTGAGTGGAATTTCATACCAGAGGGCAGGGTGAGAGAAAGCATGGAAATCTACTAAGAGGAGCTCAGTTAGGTATCAAGAATGGAGGAATAGGAGTTTGACTGGATATTGTCTTAGCAGGTTTTCTATTACCATATCAGAAAAACAGAGAGTAGGTAATTTGTATATTTGTTTTCTATTGTTTTGTTTTTATTCACAAAGAAAAAGCTCCAGTTCATTTTTAAATATTTTTGAAAAGTTCCTGACATTACTGAACTAAACTGAAATGTATTAATATTCCACTCTCCCATTTCCATGACAAACAGAAAAATTCATGAGCAAATTAACAAGGGAGAAGCTTTTAGAACTAAATATGGATCTCAGCATTAACAACGGAACAGAGAAAGGAATTAAAATCCTTTAATTTAAAAAATCACAAGTGAGTGATAAAATAAGTAGAAACTGAAAATTTACAAGCTTTTTAAAACTTGGAATCCTTAACTGTTCAGAAACTACACAGGTGGATGATGGGTGGTGGTGAATGGCAGAAAGGGATTATGGATGGGTCTGCATTGTTCTAGTCTGATATTGATTTAATCTTGAGCCAGGTTAATGTGCAGCAGATCTAGTGATGATGACCTGCCTATCAATAGATCCTTCCACTGGTTTGCAGTTTTGATCTATGCCCCAAACATCTGACAGATCTCACTGATTCTGCTGCTTTGATGCTTGATAATGTAGCCAATCAAATTGTTTGGAATGGTTAGTTCTTGAGAAGTAGCCTGAGCAGATGCATCCACCCAAACCTGCACTGAATCCAGTGTTACCATGCATCATAGGAAAATGAGACTGTTGTATTGCCAACTGGTGCCATTTGGTCAAGTCTGGCTATGGAATGGCATACTGTCCTTGAATGATATAGGCTGCTAGGGGTGGTCCCTCCAGGTCAGGATTGAGACACATGGTCCTGGTGATGTGGGAAAGCTCACACTGTGGATGCCTGCTCATCTACAGAGATGATTGAAGAACTTGATGGCTTGGGCCAGTATGAGATGGTCATGCCCTTCAAGAAGGACACCAACATGACCGCACAAATCTGTCTGATATATTCATTCATATGTTGTGGAATGCCAGCAGCAATGACGGTTTGCTCAGTTAAATTGGAGGACATATGTCCCGCCAGCTGGACTTGAGCTCCTATACTCTGTCTCTCTTTGATCTTGCAACTACCTTTTACAATAAGAGACCTACACTGAGTAGCAGGGACCACCAGCCTCAGGGTGATAGGGTGAGTCTACTGGCAGCTGTGCTGTTGGTCATAGAGCTGCTGACGTCCTCTTCCAGTTGGTCAATGATCATAGCAAAGGTTTTGAAGATGGTACTAGTGAGTCCAGCCACAGTGATAAATTTCTCAGGACAATCTCCTTCTGAGATGTTTATACATGTACCACTCTCCTTACACATGTTTTTTAAATTTGTTTTACTTAGTTATACATGACAGTAGAATACATTTATGCACTTTGATATATCACTTTGATAAATTCTCATTTTTCTGAGTGTACATGTTACAGAATCATATTGGTCATGCAGTCACATATATGCATACAGTAATAATGTCTGTTTCATTCTACCATCTTTCCTGTCCCCATGTTTCCTATCTCCATATCTTTCCTTCCCCTACCTTCCCATCACTTCTCTCTACCTAATCTAAGATAACACTATTCTTCTTTAGTGCCCTCTGCCTTATTGTGAATTAGCATCTGCATATTAGAGAAAACATTTGGCCTTTGGTTTTGTGGGATTGGGTTATTTTGCTTAGCATGATATTCTCCAACTCTCCATTTACTGACAAATACCATAATTTCATCCTTCTTCAAAGCTGAGTAGTATTACATTTATATATATATATATAATTTTCTTTATCCATTCATCTATTGAGGGACACCTAGGTTGGTTCCATAGTCTAGCTATTGTGAATTAAGCTGCTATAAAAATCAATATGGCTATATCACTATAGTATGCTGATTTTAAATCTTTTGGGTATAAAGCAAGGAGTTGGATAGCTGGGTCAAATGGTGGTTTCATTCCCAATTTTATGAGGAATCTCTATACTGCTTTCCATAGTGGTTGCACCAATTTGCAGTCCCACGAGCAATGTATGGGTGTGTCTTTTTCACCACATCCTCGTCAACATTTATTGTTGGCTGTATTTTTGATGATTGCCATTCTGACAGGAATGAAATATTTGTTTTTTTCATGTTAGGTTTTTTTTTCAGTTCTTTATATAGCCTAGAGATTAATGCTTTATTGGAGCTGGATGTGATAAAGATTTTCTCCCAATCTATAGGCTCTCTCCTCACTTTATTAATTGTTTCCTTTGCTGAGAAAAAGCTTTTTAATTTGAATCCATCTCATTTATTAATTCTTGATTTTACTTCTTGTGCTTTAGAAGTCTTGTTAAGGAAGTCAGATCCTAGGCTGACGTGATGAAGATTTGGGTCTATTTTTTCTCCTATTAGGCGCAGGGTCTCTGTTCTAGTGCCTAAAGTCTTTGACCCACTTTGAGTCGATTTTTGTGCAGGGTGAGAGATGTTTAATTTCATTTTGCTACATATGGATTTCCAATTTTGCCAGCACTGTTTATTGAATAGACTATCTTTTTTCCAGTGAATGTTTTTGGTACCTTTGTCTAGTATGACATAACCATATTTATGTGGGTTTGTCTCTGTGTCCTCTATTCTGTACCATTGGTCTACATGTCTAACCCCAAAAAAACCCTAACACCAAAAAATCAAATAACCTAATCAATAAATGGGCCAAGGAACTGAATAGACACTTCACAGAAGAAGAAACACAATTGATCAACTAATACATGAGCAAGTGTTCAACATCTCAAGCAATTAGAGAATTGCAAAGCAAAACCACTCTAAGATTTTATCTCACTCCTTACACGTGTTTTTAACTGATTCTCCTTCCCAACTTCCTTTTCATGCATAAGTAGCCAAATGGTAACAGTGACATTTGATCCACCTTCAAGGACACCACTGTCCATATTGAGCAGCGTTATAGGGAGCTGGACTTTGAGTGATCAAGTCTTTGGCAATTGGTAGAGGTAAAAGATAACTGCCGGTCTAAGGTGACTGAAGGGAAAACGTAAGCAGGAGGGAAGGGGAAGGATGAGAAGCTTGGGAAGGAACAATAGGGGCAGGTGGGAAGGTGAGGGGACCCCCCACACAATTGGTTGGAGGAAGAAGGAGGACAGAGGTCCTTGGGTGTGTGGAAGGTGGATGGGCTGGCGAGGGTGCAGATTGCACTGCTCTGGTTGGTTGCTACCTCTGCTGGTTTGGGTGAGACTGGATTTTTTATATATAAAGGTCTATTTAGTTTACAGTTGTAGAGGCTGGAAATTCAAAATCAGGCAGTTTCATCTGCTTGACTCATGCTGCTTCATGCATGGCAGAAAGCAGAAGGACGAGTGGGTGAAAAGAGGAGGGGTCGAGGGGGTCAGCTGCTTTGTAACATCCTAATCTTGCAAAAAGTAGCCACTCTTAGGGAAACTGCATTAGTTCTTTCAAAGGGGCAGAGTTCCCATGATCCAAACCACCTCTTAATACCTTTACAATGCCAATTAAATCTCACTATGCATTATGGTAGGAAGAAACCTCATTCAAACCATGGCAGCTATTACACAGGAGTGAGTGGGTTCCCAGCAAACTCATTTAGTAGGGGTCTTTGCTGTAAACTGGGTTGGACATGCCATGAATGGGGCCAAGGACAAGGTAGAGTTGAACAGAGGGCACAGAGGAGCCTATTTAAAGTTTGGTTAAGGGGGGAGTCATTATTCTTCCCACCCCAAGAAGAGAAAGGATCACCTGGGGTACAGATTGGACAAAGGGACAGAGGGAAGGATTGATTGTGAATGCAGATACCACTCAGGTTCCCAAGCATGCAAAACAGTCCATGGATTAGAAGAAAGGTTTGAAAGAGGTAGCAGAGAAAAGCTGGGCCTCAGGGACAGTAGGTGGGTTGGATGGATGGGTTTATGTGGGTGGGTGACAGTATCCCTCCAATTTCCAGCTGTGAGACTCCAGTGAATTGTAAGGAGAGAGAGAGAGAGAGAGAGAGAGAGAGAGAGAGAGAGAGAGAGAGAGAGAGAGAGAGAGAAGCAATGGATAAGGCCAGAGTCCTGGAAAGGGACTGCAGAGGGCTATGTCAGAAACAGAAGAGAATAAGCTATTGATCCACAAGGTGAAAGATGAGGGCTATACCAGACCATAGGAGTCTCTCTAGGGGCTGAGAACTTGATTGAGGTGTTTGGGGGGATAGTGGCAAGCCCTCAGGAATTTTGAGAGTTGGGCTAGAGACAGAGATTCCTGAGCTGCAGTTGTTGAAACTCAATCCTTGGTCAGACCCCCCAGGTGGGCTTAGCCCAATGGGGCTTGGCTTACCCCACTGTGGTCCTGGAGAGTGATAACCAGCTGTCAGGAAGGTGGCCAAGGCCTGACTCCACTTCTTCTTTATGAAAAAGGTGCATTCTTTTTCTTGGACTGGTCATCCTGTGGCATCAGTGTGGATGAATGCTTCACTTTTAAAATCTGTGTTTGAAAAAGGCAAAGTTTCATGACATTTCTGCCCAGGTATTCCATTTCTGGGACCCCAGCCAAGGTAAATAATATTAAACAGAAAACAAGCTTTGTGCACAAAGATGTTTATTGCAGTGGTACTTATTTTAGCGCAAAATTGCAAACAATCTAATGGTCCCACCATAGGGAATAAGGATTAAGTACATTCTTTCATAATCCACTCTGAAGTATTTATTCAACCATTAAAAGTGATGCTTACAAATTCCATAACATGGAGCGTATTTAAACTGAATGAATATGTGGGGGAACAGTATAGCATTTAGTGTATGAATTTATAGTCATCCCTCAAGTATCCCTGGGAGATTAGTTCTAGGACCCCCATACAGATTCTAAAGTCCATGGTGCTTACTTCTCATAAAAAGTGGTAGTATTTGCCTATAACCTACACAATCCTCTCATATGCTTTAAATCATCTCTTGATTACTTATAATACCTAGTGCAATGTAAATGCTACAAAAATAGTTGTTACACTATATCATTTAAGGAATAATGTCAGGGAAAAAGTCTGTACATGTTCAGAACAGAAACAACTTTAAAAAAATATTTTTAATTCAAGGTTGGTTGAATCTGTGGATTTAGAACCTATGGATACAGAGGGGTGACTGTGTACAAGAAAAGAATACATTTTAGTATCTTCAAATTGCCATAGCGTTAGATAATCCTCTAGTAGCCAGGAAGCCCAGCTCTCACAAACACCCTCAGCCCAGAAGATTCTCTATCAGGTAGCATTGCTGCATGTCTTGTGTCAGTGTGCTTGTCATTTAAATCCTGGGTGGCTGGAACAGATGCTTATACCAAGTAACCCTGATAGGCTCCATTAGTTAGAATGGGCTAGGCTGTGTGGCAGTAACAACTGATTATTCAATTTCAGTGGCTTCCAACTGCCCAGGTGTATTCCTCTCTTGGGGTTACATGTCCACAGTGAGTCAAGCATTCAGGGACTCTGTTCTTTATTGTCCTCACCAGAATGCAATCTGCTGGACTTGGAGTATTTGGGTTCCCTTGCAGATTGAAGAAGTGCAGGGGATATGGAAGGACTCTCACTCACAAATCCAAGAAGTAACTCACATACCTTGTCCTCAGACCCCTTAGATAGAAATAGTCACATGGCCTCTCTGTGTTGGAAAGGAGAGGTGAACTGGCCATCATGGAGAAGCAGTATTTCCTCGGATACTGTCAATCAGAGGTTACTCTCAGCTGCTAAAAGCCCACAGTGCATGGTCATGTGGTCTGCTTTGCAAGTGTGGCTGCTTGCTTTTTCCCAGACCAGAAGGAGAGCTTCTGCTTGATTCTCCTTTAAGAGTTTACCTGATGAGATCAGGCCCACCCTGGATAAACTCCTTTTTTTTACTAACTCAAAGCTAACAAACTAAGAACCTATATCTTCACAGTCACATTTATCAGATAATGTAAAGTAATCACAGGAGTGACACAGCCTCATATTTTGGGTTCCTTCTACATTCTGGGAAACAGATTATACAAACATATAAGCCCAGAAGCAAAAATCTCAGGACCAAATTTAGAATCTGTGCTCCTTCCTCATAATCATCAGATTCAATACGTAGTCCTCCAAACAGGGCACACTAAGCTGTCCTTGGTTGCAGTAAGGAGCCACATTTTCTTAGAAGAGTTATTTCTTACCGAAGGTCCTTGATCAGAACAAGGACACTTCAGTAGGTCTCAAGATAGAGGACCAACACAGACAGGAGACAGACTTCCAATTCATAGGGTCCATCTTTCCCTCCTTGGGTGGCTTCTGAAGGAAGTGGAAGGGAGATCCAGGTCAGCCCAGGAAAGTGAACAGCCCACAGATCAGGTTGAAGTCCCCCAAAGAGAGCCAGTAGACCTTGGACCCTCAGGAAAGCTACACTCATATTTTCTTCTCATCCGGGAGAGGAAAGTAGGTTGGGGGACTGGGAAGTGACAGCAGATATGTGTGGGACCTTGGAAGATGATGTGTAGGACGTCAGAGAGCTCCTGCTTTTTGGAAACAGACCCTTGGCCTCTGTCCACTTGTCCATCTCTCAAGGCATCCACTCACCTCCTGACAGTAGGGCTTCTGCACAGGGTTGGGAGTCCAGTCAGTGGCCAGATTTCTGGCCTCAGACAGCAAGCCCATAACCAGGGGAATCTGAAAGTCAGCTCTGAGTCTCAGGGACTGTTCTAGAGTTGGACCCAGGGCCTTGGATTCTAGTCCTGCAGTTTTGCTCACCGTTAGCCTTGGGCAAGTCACTGAACCTGGCCAAGGTTCGGTTTTTCCCTAGGTACATGAAGGTGGATGCAGGAGGAAGGGATGTCCTTTAGAGGAGCAAGTGTTCTGAACTCCCAGGTTCTGTCAGTGTGCTCCACACGCCATTTACTTCTGGAGATGATGCTGCAGATCTGTGTGGTGGTGGCCTGCTTGGCTGCGCTCAGGAGGAGCCGTCACAGAGATTGCATGGAGCTGACGGGATGCTTCTCCCCACCCGCTGCCTGCTCATATCCACATTCTCTAACATTCACAGTCACTACAGCCTTCACTACCCTGAGCCAAGGAAGTCAAACATGGCCACATGGCTAGCAGGCCACCTGGCCATAACAAACCCAGGACTAGAGCCACATATCTGGTTCCTGGGCATCTGTTGCCATCACTATTGCAGATAACAGGGGAGTGAGATCATACGGTTCATGGGGCCCACTGGGAGAGTAGCATGTTGAGTTCCTCATACCTAAATGTCAGTTCTCACCCCACTGCTAGTCAGTATGTGACCTTGAATAAGTCAGGGTTGTATTCTGTGCCTCAGTTTTCCCATCTTGAAATGAAGAATTTGGGTTGATCCTAAAATATCCACTATGTAGCCTGGAGGTCTAGGGCTGAGACTTCCTTGTTCTGGGGCAGCTTATTGTGATTTTAAGTATCTTTTTAGTTATTGATAGTTTTCAAACTAGATTATTTACTCAGGAGGCCCCCAAAGTTTAACACTGAAATGAAGCAGAATGGGAAAATCTCTAAGGAAGACCCTGAGATTAGATTACTATCTAGAGATGGCAAGAGCAGACTGTGTGTTAAAGGATTCTATCACTGAAGACAACTTCCCAACCCTAGCAAGGACCTCTGCTTGACCCTCCTTGGATCAGACGTTTGGTGCCTGGACAGTTCTGTCTTCAAACTGAACTGTCCCCTGTCATCTACATAGCAGACTCTGGAATCTTCCAGTGGGTTTGGAAGCCTTTGCAGTGACCAGTGCCATGCCTAGCCTGAAGCTGTGGGCTGACAGAACCCTGTTGAGATGCAAGATGTGGGGAGAAATAAATGCCTGTTGTTTAAGCTGCCCAGCTTGTGATATTTGTTATGGCAGCATGAGCAGACTTATGGACTAGAAGGTTCGTTTTGCATTAGACCAGAGAGGATAGGCCCAGGGGATGGCACTCTGCTCTTAGCAGCTTCTCCTGTGGCCAACTCACTCATGACCATGGCCCAGTGTACCCAGACCCACCCTGCAGCCTGAAATGTCCTGTGCCCAGCACAGGACATTGGCCATGCCATGGGCAGGGTAGTTGACAGTGCACCGTGGCACAGTTGTTTTGATTGTAGGCGACACTGCTGAGAGGCTACAAATGCCGCCAACCTGTCTAACACGATTCCATGAGAAATGTTGACTATAAATTACAAGGACTTAATTTTTCCAACCACAGCTAGGCAGTAAATGACTCTCTGAAATGACAGATGGAAAGTTCAGTTAATATGTTTATTTTCTGGCTCTGAGCAGCCCCACCTCCCCCAGCACTTTTCAGGTCAGCCAGAATAGAGAGGAGAGGGGAGGGACATGTCTGCTGCCCCCAAACACTCCCAGACTTAGACCCCCAGTCTGCACTGGTCGTGGGTCACTGCTGTGTGCTGGAAAGAAAAGCCCGAAGGCTCCAGGTCCTTCTGCACAGCCAGTTTGGCTGACTCCATCTCAGAAAAGTCTAGAGAGCTCTCTTGAGGTGACACTGGCCTGACTTTATCCCCAAAGTGACTAATCACATGAGCCTTATCGTCTACAGAATGGTAATTCAAAACTTTCCCTGTTGGCCTGTTAGGCAGATGCCAGGAACAGGGTCATAATTAAAATAGCCAAGATCTACATAACATTTTCTACAAACCCGGTCCTGATCGACCTAGCACGAAGGAGGCATCATTATCTCTATTTTATTGTTGAGGAAATATGGGCACCCAGAGGTTAAACATCTTGTCGGAGGTCACACAGAGTGTCAGTGGTAGCGCTGAGTCAAACCTGTATGCTGGTCTCCCTGCCTCTGCTGTCCTGCAAGTCATGACCACCAGACTCCATGGATGTCACAGACCAGAGGCTCAGAGATAGTAAGCGAGTGACCACTGGGGCCGATGACCAATCATGGCCCATAGCTGTGGACTTTGCTTAGGAAGAACGCCTTCTCTGTCAGTCTCCTTGTCCCTGTCCCACTTTCCATGTAAGCCCCTGTGGGGCAAGGTGAGGAGCATGTCCCGGTGACATGATAGCAGGTCCAAATCCTGAGGCCAGCAAGAAAAGATATCCTTGCCATGAGTCGTTCAGGATGAGAAGAAGTTAGGAAAAGGGGGATTGAGGAAAATTCCAGGCAGAGAAAAAGGCTGAGTGAGAACAAGAAGGAGAGAATGTGGGAATGTGGGGAAGCTAGAGGGTGAAGTTCAAGGGCATGGTCATGAGACAAGGGCTCACAGACAGACAGACAGATGAGGCCACAGGGGACATCGGAGGCCCAACCAGATGCCTTCAGTATAAGTCCTGTGTGCCAAGTTGGGACTTTGGGCCTTGTCCTTTAGGAAGCAGTCTCTCCTTTTAATCATGATTAAACATATCTAACATATCTTTTAACATTTTACCCATTTTTTTAGCATCCATTTCAGTGGCATGAGCTCTTTCCCATCATTCCAAACTGAAACTATGCAACGACTAAACAACTCCTCATCTCCCCTCCCCCAGCTCCTGGCAAGTTCTCTTGGGGGACTATTACCTGCATGTGAAGTGGGGATGACAGAATTTTCCTTGTGGAGTTGATCTTGGGCAATAAGGACAATAGCTGTAAGAGTGGATAGTTATTAAGCTCTGCCCAGTGCCAAGTAGCTTAGCAGGTGCTTTTGCACAACTTGTCTCACATCAGTCTCGATGCCCCTAGAGAGTGCTAGTAGAGGCCAGGAGGCTTATGGAGATTCAGAGGTTATTGCCCAGGATTTGCAGCTGAGAGAACCAGGGCCCTTGTAGCACAGAGAGGATGCTCCATATGTGTGACCTGATTTATCATCTCTCCATCAAGTTAAGCCAACCCTTGTGTGGAATTCCGCATATCAGGCACTCT
Organism: Spermophilus citellus; assembly: GCF_964194105.1. NCBI lineage: Eukaryota > Metazoa > Chordata > Mammalia > Rodentia > Sciuridae > Spermophilus > Spermophilus citellus. The sequence continues at coordinate 18,970,327 of NC_138195.1, read as the reverse complement.
TGGAGCTAGCCTCGGGTTCAAAGCCTCAAGACAGATGCCTTTCATCTCAGTCGCAGACCCTGCAGGAGGCTGAGGCTTCTGTTAAAAAGCAGGGAGAGCCTCTCTAGCTCTGACAGCTCATCAGAGAGGCGGGCGGACGACTTTGCCTGAGGCTGGCTGAGAGAGTGGGCAGTGGGTTCAGTCTAAAGGTACCTTGGGGAAGAGGAGGGCAACTGGGCCCCAGCAGGCTCCTGAAAATGAGAATGTCATGAGGGCTTTATGGAGCAGCCCCAGGCATCAGCCCTTCTGTTATCTTGGGAAAGAAATCCAATGAGGAAGGCCCATGTGATAGGAGAAGGTCTGCACACCATGGCCACAGAGAAGGAAAGGGCGCCATCTCTGTGGGACCCCAGAGCCAGCTGGACTAAAGCCAGGCAGCCAGCTGGAGAGTCAAGGCTGTAAGACTCTTTTCCAGAGTCTTGCCAGAGGTCTCCAGTATGCCATGGCCAAAAGACTCAGGAAGAGGCGTGAGCTCTAACACCCAGGCTTCCCGGGAGAGATTCAGGGCACATTCTTCTCCCTGCCCCTCATCTTCTGCAAAGTCCCATTGCTGAGTGTCACTTCCTCAGCCTGGCAACCCGGTGTCCTGTGACCCAGTCATGCTCTTTGTCCCCGTGAAGCAGAGCTGAGGGAGTTTCAGTCCATTCTCCATCCCGTGGTTGCTAAGCTCTCTACCTAGAACTGATATACTTTCTTTTCCCTACAGAATCCTACAGAAAACCAACTCAACGCCATCTCCTGCAGGTGATTCTTGGGATTTTTCCCATCAGGTAGTCACTGACCCACTTCCCCCACCCCCCTTCCTGCCCCCATGCCCTTACAACTTTGAGGGTCACTCTTCTGCACAGCTCTGTATTGTATCTGTCTATGAATGGACAGGTACTACTACCTGGTCTCTGTGGCCATAGTAGCCAGTATGAGTCCTGGTACAGAGTGGTGCTCAGAATGAAGCTGGGGTAGTCAGTGCAGGTAATGAAGGATTGGGTCAGGAAGGACCATCAGTGTAGATGATGAATGATTGGGTGACAAAGATGGTGGCTGATTCAAAGGAAATTATGTTAAAACATACAATATGGTACACCAAAGCCACCACCATCTACTAACTGGAGCCTGGATCCTATATTTTACACCTGACTATATACCTGTGCTCCTTACCTTTCTTTATCTGGCATGCATTCTCAGCAGCATACCCTCATCTAATCATTTAAAATTCTTTTGTGTCCCTTTACCCATTCAGGCCAAGAGCTGCCATGACCTGCATGGCCAAACCCTAGAAACTGGTGAGGGGTGATGGGGAATTAAAGAAAACACACACACAGGTATAGAGAAAAAGCTGCGGTCAGGGGGAACACTACATCCTATTAGAGAAATGGTGATACAGAACTGGTCCAGCAAGTTTTTCATATAGGGTATTATAATCAGGAAGTTAAAGACTATAGAGGCATTGTTCTTCCTGCAATAGAAAATTAAGAGAGTTAGGAACATTCTTGTGGTCATTTTACTATTGCAATGCTAGGAGCTTCCTGGACAATGCTCAGGAAGCCCATTGTCCAAAGTTTCTATTAAGTGGGCAAGCTTGAACAGGACAGCACTGGTGAAATATTGTAGTTATCTCGCTAGGCTCAGAATCTTTCTATCCCTGGGAGCTGGCATCTGAGGTCTAAGTCAAGAACTGAATGGCTCTGTAGTTAGCACAGAACCTCCTTTTGAACAGGGTGCCACCATGCAACTGGGCCATCTCAGTCAGCACCCTCACACCAAGAGTATTCCCGGAGGGGCATTTCCTTTGTCACAGGACAGTTTCAAAACCCATAATTCAGTGCAGGCTCCCAACAGGAAATAAAATGCTAATACCTCCAGAGCACTTCTCCCTCGTCCAACCTGTTGCCAAGGTTACCTACCTCCAGGGAATTGTTTCTCCAGGCAAGGAGTGGTTAATAAGTATCCCCTGAGAGGCTCCCTTCCTGCCAGCACCTCTGGACTCCTTTCCCATCCTTGGATCACTTCACCTTTTGGGTCATGCAGGCAGGATGGGAGGAGGGGGCATGAGAAGACAAAAGGGGCAGGACACCCCCACTACCTCGGGCACCAGCTTTGGACCCCCTCCTCTGTGGAGTGTTCTCTCTTTTTTTCTCTCTCTGTTCTTTCCTTTAAGTGAATATTTTTGCCTCGGAGTTTCTCTCGGGTGTTCAATCTTCAACACCAGGGGAAGGAGGATTCGATCTTGATTTATTCTCAGCACCTGATCCTGATTTATTCTCAACACCGGTTTCATCTCTCATCTTAGGGATGGCTGCCTTTTATGAATTAAGGAAGGAATTATGGTCATCTTTGCTGGGTAACAAACCATTGCTAAAATGATGGCATGAAACAATCATTGTATTAAGCTCATGGATGCTGCTGGTCTGGAATTAAGTCAGAGCACAGTAGGAGGGCTTATCTCTGTTCTATGAAGTCGATGGCCACTGCTGCGAAGCCTAGAAATTTGGGTGGTTTGATGGCTGGAGCTGGAACTCTATGAGGGATTATAGTGATTTCTTTACTCTTCAGTGTGATCTCTCGTGCCACTACATTTCTTCACAAGATGGCGGCCATAGGATAATCAGTCCAGGGCTCTAGGGGTTCAGTGGACAAGGAGGAAACTATACTGCCTTCTTTTTCTTCTTATTTTTTTGTAAGCTCATAAGATTTGAAGAGAGGGGACATGGACCCAGTTCTTCAGGGAGGGTAGCAGAGTCACATTATGGGGGAGCATGTAGGATGGATGATACTGTTGTACCATTCTTTGGAATATCCAACCTGCTGCAAGATGAATAGCAGAGAAATTGAACCACACACATTCAATTGAAATTTTCTTCTTTGTGTCTCTCTAGAATTTCTGACCACCCTCTTCCAAAATCATATTTGTAGCCCAGGGATAAAGCCAGCACAAATAGGCTCATGCAGTTGAGCTCATGCATGGCTTCACAAACATGCTAAAACAAAGCTCTTTGGCATGCACATGACCTTGCGCATACTTAGAATGTGACACCCAAGATGCTGTGACAAGGAAATTTTTTCGTCCACCTTTTCTACAGGGTAGTGATTTCCAGGATCAGACTGTTTCTTGATTTAAGTTTGAAAACTGAAAAAAAAAAAAAAAAGAACATTAGGTCCTAATCTCCATCAACAAATTCCTTCTAGCCAAGAATTCCTAGGTTCCACTTTGTTCATCTCTGTAGGAATTTGGGCAAGTGAAAAGAGGCTCTGTTTTCCAACTTAGGATCTCTTTCTCATCCAATTGGAATAAATGTTGTATTTTTAAAGGAGAGGGGATAGTTCTTTAAAGGCATGTACTATGAAGCAGGGGAAACATATGTTGTATTTATTTTGAACATCTCAGCCTAAATAGAACACTGGATATTAAAATGTATGTTTGTTTATTGAACAATTTTAAAGAAACTAAATATGCCATTAGCCCTATCTCTTTAACTTGAAATGAATCCAGGAGGCTGGGGATATTGAGGTTAACTGAAAACAGGACTGCACTGTCCTCAGTCTAAACAGAAGGGAAAAATTAGTGTAAGCACCCAAAAAAGCATTTGATTATTTTTCTTTAAATGCAAATAATATTTTTGGCCAGCAGAGCATTAAGGACAGGCTTTTGCCTTGGGCAAATAAAACCCTGTTCAAGACCCAGGCTAGACTCACCACGAATTTAGTCTCTCTTTTAAAATTCTTATGACTTGCTTGAGCTCTTCCAGGCCATTGAAACTGGTCTGGAACCTTTGGGTAACATCTGGAAGAAATGTCTGTTGACAAATGCCAAAAACAACTTTTAAATATCAATCCTCTAGAAGAAGCACTGGGGAGGGAGGTGTCTTGGGCAAAGATGGAAAGATCAAGCCATTTTATTGGTCTGGAGAACAGCCTTTCCTCTGATCCATCTTGCAAAGCTGATGTCATGTAATGGGGTGGCACGTTTCTCTAGCCTCCCTCCTCTCTAGGCCCTCAGTGTCAGAAAATGAGCCTGTGGAAATGCAGGAGGGTGTCCCTCTTTCATGAGAGTACCATGGTGATCAAGCTTTTCTGGGATTTCTGAAAGGGCAGTACCACTGTTTGGCTCCTTCAGTTGCAGTGTGGAAGGAAGAGACGGACCCAGTGAGACCTGGCATCCAGGACAGGACGTGGACTAAGCATCCAGCATCACCTGCTTTCAGTCCACTTTGCTCCCAGGATCCCCAGGAACCTGTGTTTCAGTTTGTGCTTGCACTTGAATGCCTGTTGAGATGGAGCACTTACTACCTCCTAAAATCTCCTGTTCCTCTAGGAGGTAGACAGCTCTTCCCAACAGTTGGCTGGAATAGTCGCCTCCTGCAATTATCTGTGGAATAAAATGATATTATCAATAAGTACCAAGTTCAGATTTTCCTCATTTGCATATACTATGTGCCCTGCTCAGGGCCCTTACTAAAGTTCTCAAGGGTGAGATTAAAGATGAAGCATCTGTCACTGAGATTAAAGATGAAGCATCTCCACTGAGGTGTCAGCTCAGAGGGCCAGCACAGAGGGCAGTCTTAGATACAGCAAGCTGTGGGGATGAGGCACGAGACCTGGAATGCTCAGGGACAGGATGTGTGATGGAGTGTGTGAGGACAGGTGGGTCAGGAAGGTGAACCAACAGGACATGGAAAGGTTTTCTTCACAGGCTACTGTGCTGCTAGAAATGAAGAAGTGGATGCTCAGGGGAAAGAGAAGTGGTATGTAATTTCTTTTGATGTTTGAGACTTGGTTGATGGCTCAGTACTCAGTTCACACAGGGCTTTGAAGCCACTGATGATAGAGTTCTTGCCGTGTAAGATGGAAGCCCTCAGTAGTTCCTGGGCAGAGATCAATATGACCCAACGGCCTTGTGAGGGGAGTGCTCTGGAAAGCTATGAGAAGATTTGAAATTAAGGGACTGAGGCAGAAAATAAAGAGGAAGACTGCTACAATCATCCAGGTAAGAGGTGATGTGGCCTCCACCAAATGAGGCTGGGCCATCTTCAGTTGCAAGAGTCCATGAAGCTGAGTATGTCTAGTTGTGCATACTGTCACCCAAATGCAGTTTTCATAAAGGGGAAGGTGCATTAGTCAGGGTTATGCCAAGAAATGGAATGAATATGATATATACATACATAGGAAGAAGTTTATAAGAGATGGTCTCACACAATGATGGAGGCTGAGAAGTCACAAGGTCTGCAGTTAGCAATCTGGAGACCCAGTTTCAATTCCAAAGTCAGATGTCTTGACACCTAGGAAGAGCTGGTATTCCAGTTCAGGTTCAAAAGAAAATACCTGCATCCATGCTCAGGGCAGTCAGAGAGGACGAGTTCTCTCTTGTGTATTAGTGATCAACCTTTTTGTTCAACCATTCAGGTCTTCAACTAATTAGATGAAGCCCACCCACATCAGGCAGGGCAGTCTACTTTACTCAGCCTACAGATTTGGGCACTGATCTCATTCAGAAAAACCCTCATGGACTCACCCAGAGTAACATTTGAAAGAATATTTGGGCACTCTATGGCCCTGTAAAGTTGGCAAATAAAATTATCTATCACAGGAGGTGAAAAAGATACAGACTAGGTGGCTATAGTGTCTGCCACAGATCCTCTTGAGTCCAGATTTGGGACAATAATACTATTTTTCACCAAAAAGAATCAAGACTCTTGATCCCAAATCTTAGGACAGGAAAAATATTAGTAGTGAGTGTAGAAAGTTTTGTTAATGCCAGCAAATAAGATTTCTTTAAAAATGACCGTAAGTTGACATTGAATAAACAAGATTTTAGTTTGAAGAATTTCATCAACCAAGCAGAACATGAAAAATAAAGTAATACAAATGATCAACCAATATATGAAAAAATGCTCAGTATTATTAACCACCAGGAAAATCAAAACCACAATGAGATTCCAATCTAGAATTGCTATTATCAACAAAACAAAACAAAACAAAATATAACAAATTCTGGTGAGGATGAAACAAAAGTAACTCTCCTACACTATAGGTGGGAATGTAAATTAGTATAGCCATCATGGAGAACAGTATGGAAGTACCTCAAAAAACTACAAATAGATCTACCATAAGATCCAGCTATCTCATTTCTGATTATATATCCAAAGGAATCAAGATCAGTATACTACAGAGATAATAGCATACACGTGTTTATTATGGCATTGTTTACAATAGCTATAAGAATCAGCCTAGATGTTCATCAACATCTGAATGGATAAGGAAAATGTGGAATATTATTCAGCCATAAAGAGGAATAAATTTTGTCATTTGTAGCAAAATGGATGGGATGGAGGACACTTGTTTTATGTCAAATAAGCCAAACTCTGAAAGACAAGTACTGCAATGTTCTCTCTCATACATGAAATAATGAAAAAAAAGTCAACGTGAATATAGAATAATTATTACTAGCAGTGGGAAGGTGGGAGAGAAGATGAATAGAGGGAGGCTGAATTTGATCAGTATATACTATATATACATATTGAAGTAGCACACAGACCTAATTAATATGTAAAATTAATACATATTAATAAAAATATAAAAAGAATCTGGAAAGAGATAGTGATAATCAAGGTTATCTGAAACAAGTTGATTTTGTAAGAATCATGTGAATTCGTAGCAATGTTAAAAAAATCAAAATTAATATGATGCATGCAAAAATATGCACATATTAGGATTTATTTGGTTGTATTGCTTTTAATAAGTAGAAGAGTTTTTATGTTTGCATTTATATTTGTGATTAAGCATGTATCTATTTACAAAGCATAGGGTTACATTTCTCACTATTTCTGTAGATAAAAAAGAATAAACACATGGAACTAACTACTAATAAACTAAAATGATCTTTCCAGAGATAGATACTATATTATGAAGTCATAGAAGGATCATCATGTAAGCATCATATAGGAGGGGAGTCAATCAATTACTTTACTCTTGTTGTCCTACACAGCAACCAATTAAACAGAGAAGCCTACGAAGTGTTTAATCAATCATCCTACAGATGATTAATTAGCTAAACGCTGCATATACTCCGTCTCTCATCTCTTAGTAGATGAAACCTCAAGATGACCCTACTAATTACCATGCAGTATTGATTACACATGCATAAGTTTCCAATTAATATCTATAAACTAGACCAATTTATCATCATGACAGGACAATGATTTAGGTACTGCCAGCTATAAGAAATTTTAAAAAATACATCATTTCTGGGAAAGACACCAACTTTTAAAACATGGGATCTTTGAATTTAGATTTTGAAAGACAGAGGCTTAAAAGTCTGAATGAAACAAATAGAACTTCATTATCAAAAGAAACTTAGACAGTGGTTTGGTTTGGATCACTTTCAATATACAGACTTGTCCTAAACCTGATTCTGTATGCTCTTCTAAAATGTTCTGTAGTTTGGGTCCACTAAGATTATTAATGCCTGATGGAATTACTGTAGTCCCATGTAAATGTAAAAAATTAAAGCTTACAAATAATATAAATAAAGATAAAACTCATTTAAACTCAGGAAAATTCATGATTGTGATTTTTTATCTTTTTATCAAAACAATCATTAGTTAGGATAATATAGGTCATGCTGTGATCACAAATAATCTCAAAGTTTCAGTGATGTGACACACAAAGTTTTATTTCTCCATACCTGTAATGGTGTATATGAATTGTCAACTTGATTGGATTAAGAAATGACAATGATCAAGAGGCTTGTGGGTGTGTCAGGGAGCATGTGTCTAGGAATGACTGGCAAGTGGGATAGCCAACTGAAGAGGAGACCCTCCCTAAGCATGGGCAACACCGTTCAACAGGTTGGTGTCTTGCATGGAATAAAAGTTGGAAGAACGAGGAAGCAGCAGCAGGTGAAAGATCCATTCTTCTTGAACGGGTTCTTGATTGCTACTGAGACCACCTGAGGGTATCAGACTCTCGCTTCTTCACTCTCCCAAAGGAGTTACCATAAACCTTTGGTCTCAGACTAGGATAGAGCTGTTGATCCTGCTTGTTCTGAGGCTTCAGCCTCTTGTTCTGTGCAGTGATTGGTTCCTCCAGCTCCCCAGCCTGCAGACAGCCATTGTGGACAATCCAGCCCCTGGTTGTGTCAGTCAATCTAATAAATCCCCTTTTTTATAATCATATTTCCTGTTGATTCTGATCCTCTAGAGAACCCTGACTAGTACAATACCCACTGTCATTGGGCAAAACACTACACCATGTCGTTCAGGAACCAGGGTAATAGGGGGTCCACATCTTTGTAGTTCCATCATCTAGAACAGATGGCCTCTTCAGGTACTCTGTTTGGTGGTCTTAAAATGTGTCCACAAACTCTTACTTTTTTCCTTCACAAACTGTAGGTTGATTCACCTTCCTTGGAGTGTTCATTGTATTTCATGACTTTCTTTTAATGAAAAGAATGTGCCAGAAGTAACGATTTGTGTTTTCTGGGAGGAAATCATAAAAGACATTGTTACTTCCTCCTTGTTCCGTCTCGGATAACTCATCCTTGGGAAAGCCAGCGGCCATGTTGTGAGGACACTCAAGCAATCCAATGGAGAGGCCCATGCGATGTGGAACCGAGTCCTCTTTCCAACAGCCAGTGAGGAATGAAACCAGTGTAAGCGTGCTGTCACACAAGCAGATACTCCAGCCTCAGTCACGAGATAACTGCTGCCCACATCAACATCTTACCTGTAACTTTATGAGAGACCCTGAGCCAGAACCACCAGCTAAGCCATTTTTTAAAATTCCTGATTCACAGAAATTATTGTGAGATATGGAATGCTTTGTTATCCTAAGCTCCAAATTTGTGTGGTAATTTGTTATGTCGATACAGGTAATTAATACACTAACTGAAGGCAAAAAAAAAAAATTGGACGGCATGGCTTTAGTCGTTTCATATTTAATTTAGAGGAGGCACATTGAACTTCTGCTCTGAGCCCATTTGCCAGAAATGGCCAGATTGCTGGAGGCCACAGAATTCTCCTATGAACTTAGCAGAGAGAATACCCACATATGAACAACTACCCTAAACCTCTGTTACAAGCATTTAATACATTAAAGCCAAAATGCTCCATTTTTCTTGTATTTAATTAAATGTTTGGAAAGTTTGACTGAGCAAGTTTTTAATAAAGTATAAATATTGGGAAATTTTTAATTATGAAATTATATTAGAAAGTTATGATTGGAGAAAATGTTGATTCTTAATATACAAAATATTTAATATTTGTTAAGATCCCAAAATCCATTGAATCTTTATCAAATACAAGATGTATAAAGAATCAATATTTCTTTCCTTTCACAAAATTCCCTTGACATTTACAGAACCTGTCAGCATAGTGAAGTGGTGAATGGATAAATTGTATCCTGATGCTTATAAAGAAGAAAATGGTAGATTTCCAAAAGACAGGATAAGGCACTGTTTTTAGAAAGTTTCTAAGTAGAGATATTAAATTGAAGATGGGGCATGCCTAGGAAGGAGGTGAGCCAGCAGGGATTCACCAAGGACATCCCATGCCAAACCAACCTCATTTCCTCTTAGGCTTTTCTTTTGGTAACATTTTAGCAGAACAAATTCAAAGGCTATACTTTCTTAGCCTTGTACCATGTGAGATATTAATTTGTAGTTGAAAATGATACTCAAGGAGTATTAACCTCATTAGAAAAATGCCGATGTGTGTCTCATTTCTCTGTCACTGTCCTCAGCTAAGAAACTGGAATTACACAGAAAGAAAATACAAAGCTGCTGGTTAGATGATTATTAGATTATTAATGTAGATTATCAAACCCAGATTCAAAATGATGCTGTGGGATCGAATAATGGTCTAAGAGATGTTTAAATTAAAAAATAAAATATATTTCTAAAAGCCTTTAGTGCACAGGGCTACTGTGCCTTTTTCAACCTCCTTCAAAGCCAGTAGAGGAGCCTTAAATTTCTTTTTCCTTCTCTTTTGCCTAAGAATAGATGGTCAGGGCCTAGGCCTTGTCTTCTGTAGGAGGACTGGCCATCTTAGTGTTTGTGTGTCTGTGTTTGTATGTATACACCACACACACACACACACACACACACACACACACACGAATACCTGTGTGTGTTCCAATTTCTCTACCTTCAAATGCATGAGTTATATAAGGCTTACCCTCTTTCCTAGTCATCTTCAATACAGAATGGAGAGAGCTGATGTCATCCTCCATTCAGCTTCAGAGAATCAAAGTGAATTCTGTGCCAGTTGAGATCAAAGAGGCCTGCCTTTTGTCAGTCCTGGGACACAAGCCCAACCATTAATAAAGCCTTTTCATTTTTATTTTCAACTCATGTTTTCCTACAAACCATTGGACATAACCCTGGAAGGAAAGAGGGCTGAGATTGAGGCCTCACATGCAGTGATTCTGAATGGACTCTCAGCCCAGAATGTAAGATGGCTGTTGGGAAAACTAATGCCGTCTTAGGGGACATTGCTTGAGTCTTGCAACCGTCAGAAGAAATGGTCAGACCATAGGGAAATTGTGCTCACTTCTGAGCACCACCCTAGAAGCAGGTGACACACAGTGCTCATCAAGATAGTGAGCAGCTGAAAGGGTGGTGGAGGAAACTGAGGCTCTGCAAACCTGGAAGCCTGAGACGGAATGGAGACACATTGACGACCTCAGGCATTGGAAGGGTCATGGGAGATGGGTATGGAAAGAGCCAGCTCTATTTAAGGAAAGAGAACTAAACTTGAAAGCTTGCCATGCCTGGAAGGTAAGCAGGTTTAGAGCAAGGAGGAAGTGTTGCTGAGATGTCTTATCATGGAATTTTCTGGCTTATAAAGTAGTAAGACTCCATCATCAGAAATAGCCAAAGGAAAGCTTGATGGTTATTAGTAGGGACTCACAGGAACAATCCTGACTTGGGTAAACTGAGCTAATGGCTTCCAAGTTCCTTCCTCACCAAGACTCTAAAACCCTGATTCTGGCTAACCCAAAGGTAGTGGCTCAGAGGTGAGTCAGATGAAACGCTGCCCAGTCAACAGAATCAACATTCACCATTATGCCGTCTTTCTCTGCTTTCACTTATGTAGAGGATCATATGTTCTGGTCCTTGAAGTTTAGTAAGGCCAGATAACTAGCCCTCACCTAGAAAATGGAAATGGAAATGATGTATCACTTCTGGATCAAAGTAATTAACCACAGATGCTTAACTTTCTGTCTCTCTCTTCAACTGTACTAGGAATGGGATGCTTGTGCTAAGACAGAGAAGCCGAAGAAGAAAACAGTCTGAATTTGCTAACTGTAAGAGACCTGCACTAGAGAATCACCTGGATCTGCTCCTGACTTCATAAGAGCAAGACCCAGACTCTTTTTGTAATAAACCATTGAGATTTTCAGGTGATGTTTTATTGCAGCACAATGTAGCTCACTCTGACTTTTCAACAGAGGGCACATGAGTTCCCTGTTGTACTGGAATAGCTGGGGAAGGGTCTGATGAGACAGATGATGAAGTCAGCTCCCTCCAGGATTAGCTTGGAGCACAGTACACCTGGCTAAGTTCCTGTTGAGGCCTCAAACAGATCTTCTCTATTCAGTGTGAAATACTCTGCGAGAGTGGACCCAGGTATCCTGTGGGTAGTGAAGTGAAGTGAAGCAAGGATTCTGGAGTTACCACCTTGGTTCTGTGCAAAGACCAAAGACTGCTCCTTCCTGGCAAAAGATACCCCACTTCTGTCTGCAAACAAATTACTGCTGTAGCTACACATAGTTTGCTGGCTTTATAAACTTGTTCCTTCCAAAGAATCCAAACTATCCGTTTTAAAATAGATGAAGAAACTGAAGCCTCATAAGTTCCAGATGAGCCCCAACAGGATGCTTTGCACCCCACTCTTCTCACTAGGCCATGGGTGGGAGATTGCATGATAGATGTATTTCTTCAAAGGAGAATTAAGCAAGGAGGCATCATGTCAACAGCCTTGGGCTAGAGAGGAAAGGCAGGACTCCTCACAGAAGCTCCATTTACCACAGGATTCACCTTTTGCCCCAAGATAGCTTTGATCACTGTGAAGTTTCCACAAACAAGGAACGAAAGAGAAAGAAGATGGCTCCATTTCAAACCTGATCCACACATGGGAGAAATGAGCCATAGTCAATCTTTAGCATGAAGATCCCTCAACTTTCCTCCTTCAAATAGCTGACAGCTTTTCACTATAGGTTTAAATAGTTGTATATTTTATTTGCTTTATCACTTTTCACCACATAAATATTTGATGGTGACAATCACTGTCGCGAGGGGGGCAAAATTTTCGACGTATGCAGTCGAGGGGAGAAATAAAGAATGTCCATGCGCTTCTGCCCCTTTCAATGCTTTATTCACTCAAATTACTCAATACAATTTCACTCTAATTAATTCTCAGCACTGCAAACACACTTAATCATGATAGGCTAATGGCAGACCTTCCCTCTGTATGCTAAGTTCAAAGATCTGAAGTCTTAGGCTTTGAGTCCAGCAGATGCACACTCACTCAGACCGCGATGACCAGGTCCGGGACCAAGGCAGGCTTTTCCTGGAATGCAGTGGACGGCCGGTTGAGGAGGGAGTCCTAGGGAGGAGCTGGGGCTCTCACCAAGGTCCTGATGAGAAGGTAGAGCTTGAGAGTGGTGAGGATTATGCAGAGGCTCAGGAAACGATGGCAAGCGATGGGATGTCAGGTCCTCATCAGGCTCTCCAGCTCGAGGGCATCCTTGTTTCTGCTGGCTGAATCCCTATTCATTTGCTCTATTATTTATACTAAATTTGGGAGGTTGACCCCCCTTTCAATCCTTATCAGCTACCACTGGATTTCTCAGTGACATCATTTACCCTGGGGTCAGAAACATCTGGTCTGGTGGTCTCCACCCTGATCTTCTCGCCTTTCCCTCTTAACAGGAAAGGGCAGCCTGCCAGGGTCTTCACTCTGTTTTTCAGGGTGAGGGGAAGTAACTTGTTTGAGGCCATACTGGAGGGCTCTGAGGGTGTGCCTGGTGAAACTGCAGGTTTCAAACTGCAGTTTTTAAAAGGGAGTTACTTAGACTCAGGCCTAAGGCCATTCTAACAATCACTGACAATTTACTTTACTAATGTGGTTCTGTAGAAGATCAGCCCAAGAAGTAGCCTGTCGGCCTTCAAATCCCAATTGCCTTGCTTTCCTGTGTAACCTTGGAAAAGTTCCTTAACCACTGTATGTTTTGGTGTCTTCATAAGTTAAATAGATAAAGTGATAGTATCTATCTCATAGGCTGTTTTGTGGGATAAAATGGGCTAATATATGTAAAGTGGTTAGAAAAGTTCTTGTCGTAGGGTAGGTGTTCAAGAAGTGCTATGTGTTTCTAAGTTCTTAACTGGCAGCCAATCATAACCCAGGAAATATGAAGGGCCACTGTGTGCACAAGTCTGGGCTGAGCCCTGTTGGAGGGTCTTAGAATAAAGTCATTAATGTCCCCTCAAAGCCCTAAACGTTCATCAGAAAACAAAAACAAAACAGGTCTAAGCATCAATTCACAGTTTATCAAATGGGCAGTAGACAGGAAGCTGCCACCCTCTGCTACAAAGATGCTAGAAATTGTTTTAAATGGCTCCTGAGATGAAAGCAGCCATCTGCAAGGGGATTCTGATCAATTTTGTTTTCCAGCTCTATGATCTGTTTCTTTTGCATTGTTTCTTCTTCCTTCTGCCCCCCAGAAATTAGATTGCCTGTTTCTATCTTGCAACCATCTAGAAAAGTTCACACCAATTGAGACACTGGTCAAGAGAGTCTCAAGGCTCTGAACCCAAGCCTGGGAACACAAGAAAAAACAGCAACCCTGTAAGAGTATGTGCTTGTGCTATTCTTGAATGGGATTTGTCATTGGGGCCGAATGTAAGCCCTTATTAATATGATAATCATGGCTTCTGTGGAAATGGGCAAATGTTACAAAAGTGAAAAAAAATAAGGAACATGGGATCATGGGAATGATAAAGTGATCACTGACCAACCACTTTCTCTCTCCCTCCTTCTTTTCACAAACTATTTGCAGGATGCTGAAGTTGTACATGATATGGTTAACCTAATGCCAACCAGTAGTGCTGACATGTCAGCCTGTTCTCTCAGAAGGCAAAATAATTAATGGATGCCTCTAATTATGGTGGATAGACAGAGACTGTGTTAGTTGGATTTCTATCACTCTAGCAAATACCTAAGGTAGAAATGAGAAAGATCAATTTTGGCTCATAGTTTTGGATATTTTAACCTATAATTGTTTGGTCCTGTAGGTGTGTGGTGACCCATTATTGGAGGAACATATCATGGAACAAAATTGCTCACCTCATGACTGGGAAACAGGGAGAAAGAGGAAGGGATTAGTGTCCCACTACTCCCTGCAGGTCATGTCCCAGTAACCTAGAATTCTTTCACTAGTCCCCACTTAACTAAAGGTTCTACCACCTCCTGGTAGCACCAAGCTGAGGGCCAAGGCTTTTAGCACATGGGCTATTTGGGAACATTCCAGATTAAAACGATACCATATAATAGAGTTGTAGATAGATAGATAGATAGATAGATAGATAATGACAGAATGAAAAGCTAACCTGGTAATAGCAAAAAATGTGAGAAAACTATTATGTAAAAACTATTATGCAAGCAGAAGTTACCAAGAACAATCTGAGAACAATAAAGACTTCTCAGGGATTACAGATATAACCATCTACATAGCAACATATTTGACTTTATGGAAAGTAAAGGGAGAAAAGTCTCATGGAATAAAAAGAAAGAGAAAAAAGTCCTGCTCTGTGAAATAAGCCAGACTCAGAAAAATCAAGAGTTGAATGTTTTCTCTCTCACTGAAAGAGATGAGCACAATTTAACTGTTATTTTCCCTGTGCCTTCATAATTTCTAAAATTACAGAGATGTTGATAAACTGATATGCTCACTGAAAGAGAGAGAGAGAGGGAGAGAGAGAGAGAGAAAAGGAATAAATAAAGAACTCAAGGAACTCAGTAAAATAGAAGGGAGGCCAAAGAATAGAAGAAGGGAATAGAGAGAGTGGGAAGAGGGGAAGACCTGGGAAAGTCCTAGGGAATAAAATTGACCAAAGTATACTATGTCCATGTCTGAATATACAGCAATGAATCCCACTTCATAATATAAATATAATATATAATAACATAAATATACTGCATGATTTATAATACATATAATATATAATAATATAGATATTTATAATATATATAAACATGTAATATAAATATACTTCAGTAATTTGATAAAATAATAAAAATAGGAGGATAAAATAATAAAAATAAAAATAGTGTTGAGTAGAGCAATCTGTTATTATATTGCTCTAATTGAGAGCAATTAATATGATAATCATGTTATCATATTAATTGAGTAGTTGAGTAGAGCAAGGGGATAGGAGATAGAAGAGGGGAGGAGAAAGGGAGGTACTGGGGAATGAGATGGATCAAGTTACGTTATGTGCATGCACAAATGTGGCACACTGAATCCCACTAGTATGTATGCTACTAATGCACCACTAAGAAAAGGAAATAGCACACATCTCCAAATGGAAGAATTGGCATTTAGGAAAGGGGCAATGGAGAAGAAGGAGGGGAGAAATTGCCAATGAAATAACAACAAAGAACATATGTTAGGGTGAAAAAATGAGCAAGAACATAATTTTACTGTTGTTTTTCCTGTACGGTTGTAATTCCTAAAATTACAGAGATGTTGATAAACTGATATGTTCATAAAGTCAGAAACATAAATTGATATAATTCTTTTGAAAATAATTTGATATTAAGAACCATATGAAAACCCATTTCCTTGTGTACAAAATTCACATACATAGAAATTTGTCTGGAAAGTTATAATTCTCAAACAAGAAAATTTAAAAATTCAAGGATACTATCTGTGATATTAATTATAGCAATAAAAAGCTAGAAACAACTTTAAAATGATTGATAATAAAAGAACAGAAAAAAACTAAAAAAATCAAATGTCCATAAAAATAGTTTATCAAACAAATATAAATTATATTAGCAGAGAGGTTATTAGTTGTCGAAATTTTAAGAAAATACTATCCAAAGTTATAAATGAGCATAATTCCAAGCACTACTGGTGAAAGTGAATCTAGAGGATCTGAAGAATATTGTAAAATCTTCAGGATAAAATGCACTCACTTAGGCACAGCAATTCTACTTCTGGACATTATGTCAGGAAATAATTAGGCAATCACACAAATACATGTGTGTAGGAGAGTTTATTCAATAATATTTGTAGTAACAAATTGTTTTATTCAGCTGTTTTGCTGCTGTGACTAAAAGATCTGACTAGAAAAATTGTAGAGGAGGAAAAGTTTATTAGAGAGCTTACAGTTTCAGAGGTCTTAGTCCATAGAAGGCTGGCTCCATTCCTGGAGGTTCAAGGTGAGGCTGAACATCATGGAGGAAAACTGTGGCAGAGGGAAGCCACTCACATCAGGGTGATCAGGAAGCAGAGACTTCACTGGCCAGATACAAATATGTAAGCAAAGCCACACCCCAGTTCCCACCTCCTCCAGCTACACCCTATCACTTCAGTTACCACTCAGTTAATCCCAATCAGGTTAAAATTGATTGGGTTGAGACTATCACAACCCAATCATTTTTCCTCTGAACCTTCTTGCATTGTCCCACACGTGAGCTTTTGGGGCACACCTCATATCTAAACCATAACACAAATCTAGAAATGATGTGTTCCTGCCATGAAGAGCCAGGTGACTAGGGAAAGCTGCATTCCACCACGGAATCATATAGGCTCATAGGCTTCATGGTCATGAGGAATTTCCAAGTTCAACTGATAATACAGTGTGTATTATATGATCTCATTTGGGTGAATACATACCATACAAATTGTGAATATGCCTGTTGAAGTGTTTTGCATCATATTCATATTCATTGTTATATCACAGACTTATAGAAGTTTGGAGAGTTTTTTTTTTTTTTAATCAGAATTGTTTGGAAATGTTTACAATTAGTGTGCTTTACCCTTTTAATCAGAAAAATGACCCGCACCAAGGAAAAAAAATACAGCTACTTCCATTTTAGTGGTAGGTGGAGAGGAATAAAAAATGTCTTCCAAACTGCAGCCTTGATAGTATAGAAAGTTTGTTCCATGGAGAGAAATGAGACTATCCCTTGGAGCAGAAGTGTTCCTGTGAAAGCCACCAGGCAGGATAGCTAATGGGGCATCCCATTAGTGCCAGATCAAGAACGGCCATCTGAAGCCCAAGTTGCCACTTTTGGAAGATTTCCTCTCTTATTTAACTATGTTTGACTAATGACCCTACGTAGGATCAACTCATTCATTTACTGAGCGCTACTTTTTATAACAGGTTTATCTTGGAGCGTTTCTCAGGAAGCCACATAAGTTAAAGTGAGACATCCTCTGCTAAACTTTACTAAGGTTTTTATGACTAATATGAATATTTAGTCACACCTATTTTAGATTTTCCAGCACAGAATTATTGCTATAATGTAAAACTTTTGGGTCTTGAACACTGCCTATTGATAAAAGAGATCTCAATTTATATCTTCATTTGTTAATTCTCCAAGTATTTCTTTATTTTTTATGACAGAGACTGCATTAAGAACTGGAGATTTGATGGTATTAGGGTTGAATTTTGTCCTCTCAAAATTTGTATGTTTATTTTCACTATAGTTTGGATGTTGAATGTCCCCTAAATCTCCATGATTTAATGACTTTGCAGGGTAGCACTCTCAGGAATGGTGAGTTTTAGAAGGTGATGTCTAGTGAGAGGTATTTGGGTCACTGGAGTGCATACCTTTGAAGGGGATTTGAGAATTTCAGTCCCTTTCTCTTCTCTTTTGTTGTCTGTACATGGGGTGAATGGTTTTGCTTGTCCACACACCCTGCCACAGTGTGCTGCCTCAACACAGACACAAAACTTTGGTGCCAACTGATCATGGATTAAAACTCTGAAACTGTGAATCAAAGCTGCCCACCACATTCACACATAATGAATCTGGGTAGAGTCGGGACAGACAGGATGGCTTGCTCCTCAGGCAGATGTCCTGATCAATGGCCATCCATCCACTCTCTGCAAGGAATGGAATCTGGGTTTCATTCTAGCTGAGCATTTATATGTATCATTTTTTAAACCAAAGGCAGGGAAGACCACCTTCACTACAGGTATCAGAGAGTAAAACCTTGAAAATATCATCACTTCATACTTAAAAACTAAGTTAAGAAAAACGTGATTGGTCAAGGATTGAGTGAAGAAATACACCAGAGCTGTGTGGACCGAGCCCTCTAAGCCTCCTCTGTGGAGCTCCTTCCATACTTCATGGAGACAATGGGTACAGGCATCTGGGAAGTGCCATTGCTGACCCTGAGCAATTATTGGTAAAGGACATGGTTCCCTGCCCTACACTATGCTTGGTTGGAGGCCTCAGGAACATGTGTCTCAAGTCTCAGCAGCATGAACTTAAGTATGCCTCCTGAGCAACTATTAAGGTTGTTTTTATTAAAGACACTGAAAATCACATTACAACACCAGATACCTTTATTTGTGAGTTTCTTGGAACCTCAGAAACACCTTTAAGACGCCTTTGTGTTTGTGTCCATGAAGAGCACATTCTGTACTTCATCTTGGCCCACATTGACTTTTACTTTAACTCATATCTATTTTCAGAAACTATTTCCAGTATTTGCATATATGAAGAGGATACATAGATATTTATAATTCAGAGCTCGGGATGGAGCTCAGTAGTAGAGTGATTGCTAAGCATGCATGAGGACCTGGGTTCAATTCCTAGCATCACACCCACAAACAAATGCACAAGATAATTGTAATTAAATGGATAATTTAAGTGATTATAGTAATCTCTCATATTTAATTCAGTTATTAAAATTATATAGCATCATGGAAAATATTTTTATTATAATGTTTATGCATAATATTTTATTTTGTGTATTTGCTTTATTTTATATTTAATATTAAGACAAGGAAAGCCAGGGAAGACTTATGTCTCCAAAAATGTCCCTATCAGCCTGTGATGTGAAGCACCAGGAATGTCCAAGAGCAATAGATAATGTAGGCACTCCAGGGAGCAAAGCTAGGCTCTAGCCAGGGACATTCCTGAGCCCAAATCAGGGTGGTCTGGCAAAATGTTCTCACCCCCATCCCAAAGGTCTTAACTCATTATAATATCAATTTCTTTAAAATCCAGAATCTTGTCATCTAACTGAGATCTACAGACCTTAAAAATCAGAAGGACAAGCTATTTGTCCCCCACATCTTTGTCCCAGAATAAATGAACTGACATTTCCACCCAGACAAAAGGGAGGAGGCATGTTGCAAAGACCAAGACCAGTTGGGCTTGTGCAGAACACCCCTCTCTGGGATCAGAACATATCCCTGATTAAGGGCTGGTTCTGCTCCCTGGCAGTGACTCCATAGTGTCCCCAGAAGCTCTAGGTCCTACTCTCTTTGATGTCCTTCCTTTTCTTTAAGGAATGGCCATGTTTGCAGCCAAATAGCTTTCTCAACCTGATTCTTGCCTACAGATATGCGGAGACCAAAGGGTTTTTTTTTTTCAAGTTTCATGATTTTTGTGCCAACCATGACAATGTGATCCTTTAGATCCTCCCAGATAGAAATAAAACAATAAAAACAATAAAGAAGTAGATTTTTAAAATATAATTTGATCTTGCACAGAAGTCATGAATCCACAGAATGATTTGAGAATATCAGGGATCTATCTATCTCGGTTCTCTCAGACACTAAACTTATAAAATTTGTTTCTTTAACAAAAAGAATACCATATTTTAGATTTGACATCTTAGAAGGAGCCTATATAAATGATGAATCCTGAAAAACTCATGTTTCATAAGCTTCACAGTAAATCTAATTCCAGAAAGCAGTAAATGTATAAATTAAGTATGTTCAGTGTATCATTTGAGGTGGTAATAAAAATATTGATAAAGATTAAACATTTTTAAAATGCATTTTGAAATAGCTAAGCTGGCTATTACTAGAACAACCATAGAGCGTATATCTTTAAAACAAGTAGAGGGGTAACAGTAGGCTCAAACTTTAAGGTATGCCATCCAAAATAAGGCATAAAGGCCAAGATTTAAAAAGCAAAAGCAAAAGGAATGAGGTAAAAAGAAATTGCATAGTAAGATCATTGGTACAAATTCTATTCATACTAAATGTAAATGAACAAAACTTTTCCCTAAAACATTAGGGCTACATGTATGCATAAAAAAGAAAAACCAAATTCACTTTTATGATGTTTAAAAGAGATAAATATAAAATCTAAAAGCATGAAATAATTGAAATCAAAGGATAAAATAAAAAACATTGGGAAAAGTATAACTTGCTAAAAACTCTAAACTTGAAAACATCTTAATAACCTCAAATATGTATTGAGCAAGAACTGTCAGAACAAGGAGAAATTGACAAATCTACCTTATTAATGTAATATTTTAGTATAATGTCTCTGAGTAGTTGACACAAAAAACAGTTACCACACCTAATGAATGAAAAATATATACTTTTTCTACAGAGGAAGAAGCTCTTATAAAATTTGATCATATATAATCTTCTCAATAGATTTTTAAAAATTTGCATCACATATTTGTATACTAAATTTTCTTGTTTTGACTATACATATTATTTACATTTTTTATATATGATTTATTTCACAACAATTTTTATGATAAAAATCTCTTAATACATTGTTAGAAACTATTTTTATTATTAAAAAAATCATAGCACATACACTTGGTATTATTAATCCATGTTAAGCATGTCTCCTGTTGTGTACATAGATGGTGGTGGTGGGTTATAGGAAACTAATAGTGACAAATGAAAAAATCAGAAAGATTCAAGTTAAAGGAAGATATTGAAATTCCCTGGGATGCAAATACCATTTTAAAGAATTTTTGCTGTGTTCCAAAGCGATTGCTATATGTTCTATCAAAAAAAAAAAAAACACACCAGAATATTTATACAAACAACTGATAGTCTATATTATATCTATATTTTAGGAAGACAAATGGTAAAGTATTAGAAATATTATTTTGGACTATTAGGAATGTGTTGTATGTCATGTGACTTACTCTGGTTATTTTATGGAGGCTAAATCCTTTGTCCTGGGCTGCCCCAACCATTTCAAGAATGAAGTGTGAAGGCTTCACTCAGTTATGAGATGCCCTGCCACACTGGCTTTAGACAGAACTCCCCTGTCCTTTAGCAGATGTCTAATAAGATGTTGTGGGCCTTTTAACACAGCACTTGTTCTGCCAGCCCATGGTGGGCAGGGACTGACCCCTGAGCCACCTTAGTAGGCTCCCTATGTAGAGGAGTTGTGACTTTCCTTAGGATGTGCCCTTAGCACTCATCCTAGTCTGTTTCTCTGTCCCTGCATTTTCCTGAATCCGGCCTTTATGGCAGCTACTTCTCTCCTTTGCTCGACACTATTTTGGTTCTTGGCTCTGTGTCCCAGACATGGTTCTCACCCACCCTCTGTCCTCACTTTGCTTCCTCACTCTTCTTTTGGGAAAAGCCCAAATCCCTGCTCCCCAGTCCTGGGCCACCAAAATAGCTGACATTCCCTGGACTTGTCAAGTCTAACCATAGTCTCAGCTCCCTCATCATTAAGATAAGGGCCTTGGCCCTGATCATGTTTGTTCAGCTCCTTAGATCAGTGTTGAAATGGAGCTTCACAGTGTTTGGCCTGGGTCACAGTTTGAAAAACTGTGAGTAGTAGCCATTACTGGGTTGTGAAATCTCTGTGGTGGGTCATGACCGGGGGTTATTTTTAAGGAATTAGGATACCAAAGATAAAATTCTCTCACACACAAAATACTGTTTATTTTGTTGTTATTTAATCTTACATTTTCAGTTATCTTTATGAACCAAGTTTTGACTTTGATATGCCTGAATTGTGCCTTCTTCAAATTCATAGCTTGAACCCTTAACACCCAGGTCTTCAGAATATGACTGTATATAGAGGTCGGACCTTTAAAGAGGTGATTAATTCAAACGAGATCACTAGGTGTAATGGTTTATCTTGATTTGTTAACTTAACTGGATTTAGAGATGCCTAGAAAATTGATAAAGCATACTGCATCCCTGAGGGTGTTTCCAGAGGTCATTGGCATGTGGGTCTGTGAACTAACTGGGGAAAGTCCACTCAGTGTGTGTGGCTCTGTCCCATAGGCCAGGGGCCCAAGTGGAATGAAAAATGAGGAGAAAGTTCTTGTGCACTGAACTCTGCTTTTATTGAGAAATGAAGTCGTTTTGTTTTGTTTTGCTGTTGCTATCACCTGTGGCCATCAGACTCCAACTTCTTCAGCCTTTGAACACACACTTAATTCAGTGACTCTCTAGTAGGATTGCAAGCCTTCAGTCTCAGACTGGGGCTGCATCACTGGTACCCCTTATTCTGAGAATTCTAGCTTCTTGGACTGAGCAGTAACCAATTTCCCTTGATCTTCATCCATTGTGGGATTATCAAGCCTCTGATCATGTAAGCTAAACAAATAAACCCCTCTTTATAATATTTTCCATTTGTTCTGTTTCTCTGGAGAACCTTGAGTGATATACTGAAGTAGTCCCTAAACCAATTGTTCTCAAGAGGAGATTTGGTCAGGGACACACACACACACACACACACACACACACACACACACACGACTACTTGAAAACACAAAGAGAGAACACCATCTACAAGGCAAGGAGAGAGGCTTCAAGAGAACCAACCCTATCTACACCTTGATCTTGAACTTCCAGCTTCCTGAACTCTGGAGAAAATAACTTTTTGTTTGTTTGTTTCAGCCAAAAATTCTCTGCCATTTTGTGATAGCAGTCCTAGAAAATGCATACACAAATTTAATTACTATGGGGTAGATTTGGTTAAGAAAAAGCTGGATGTTCACTAGCTTAGGTTGTCTCCAAAGACCTTTCAAGTTTTAAAACTCATGAAAGGTCGAAAAGAATAATGTCCTGTTCTTCAGTGAGCAAGGGATGCTCCCCTTGGGGGGGGGGGTCTTTAGCATTTCCTATCAACATTTCCTATGAATGTGTCCCAAGGAAATACTAACATGCTCTGGGCTCTGGGCAGCCTTAAGCTTTGAAGGCTTCTGGCTATGGTTCTCATTATAAAGATGGAAAAACAGAAAGCATGTGGGAGCTACCTACAGGAATCCAGGGACCAGAAGGTGCTTTATAGAAAAGAGTTAAAAAAGAGTTGCACATTTGAAATGTTCAGGGCCAGGCCCTGGGTCTCCCTAACACTGGGTCCCTTGTATGATGAGATAACATGTGTGAGGTAGTAGGTGTCTTTAGACCCTACTCCATTATTTTTCCATTAATCTGTGCCTGAGAACCATCCCAACATAAATGAGGGCGAGTCCTGCCACAGTGGAGCAGAACTTGCTCCTGGCTGAGGCAACAGCACGCTCACTGTAGCATGTTCCAAAGGTGACTGTGTAAACTCTGTCCCCAGAGCACTGTTTAATGACGACCTCACCTTGGCAGGTCTATTTTGAGTATCCAAGAGTCTTACTCGAACAGTTATTGTGTAACCTCCAATGCCTGCTGCTAAAAAGTTTTCTGTCTCCAAAAATAATCTCCAAATGATGGTTAACATGACCCTGGCGTAATTCATCCTCTCCAAATAAGTGAAAGGGAGCTAATGCCCAACTCCTGGCATAACCACAGAGCAGGCCTTGGAAGAGGAGATGACCATGACTTCAATCCTTGGCAGAGGACAGAAGGCTAGATGGGGAGTCGGGCAAGAGGCAGAACACTGGGCACAGGATATTTGGCATGGGCATTTCCTTCTGGCCGGGACCAGGGGAGACTAAAGTTCCTCTCTCATTGTACACACAGCTTTGGGTATCAGTGGCCTGAACTGGCCACATATCATCCTAGTTGTCAGAGTTTCACCTTCCAAACAGCTTTTTCATGGGTACCTGAACACCAGGTTACAGCCACCGTATTGAACCTTACTTGTGAAAATAGCATCTTTCATATCCCAACTTGGTCCAATCACTGACTCAAGAGAAAGAACAGAGACACTAGACATTCTTCCCCCAACGTGGTTTTATTTGAAGTTGATTTGTAGGACTAGAACTTCATTAACTTGTGCAAAGAGAGGAAAGCTGTGTACATCTGGGTGCAGATTTTCTGTCCTTGGACCTTTTCCCACTCCTTCAGGGTTCTGGTTTATCTGAAGTATTTGAGTCTGGGAGGAGATAGAGAGAGGATGGAGCCTACAATGGAATGGGAAGTGGTTAGTATTATAAAGATGTTGACATCTTTGGTACCCACTTTGCAGATGAGGAAATGAGGTCCTGGAGATCAAATTACTTGCACTAGGACACCACACTTGTGAAGAGGATTCAAACACAGTTCATGTGTTGATTGGGTTCTCTGATCTTTACATTCTCCCTCATGCCAAAGGTGAAAAAAATATAATAAAAGTCGGTCCAGAGGAAAATAGGCAGGAATGGGGAAGGAGCCCAAGGATTACTGTGAAGGATTCCTAGAGATGGTCCATTACCCACCCCAAGTTCATAAACATCTGAATTGTGGTAAGTTCTGACCTTTAAAAGATGAATCCGTCCTTATACATTGGAGCTGTTGGCCCACTAGGGAGGGAGTTCATGTGCTAGAAAGCTTAAGACCTGGGATGTGGTCTAGCCTTATAACTGACTGTGTAGGTCATGCTGGGCATATCACTGAACCTCTCTGTGCTTGTTTCTTCTTCTTTTCCAGAAAATGAAAATGATGCCTTCTATTTCCTACTGTCCTTGAGGGGATTGCACCCCTTGCTGCTCTTCCTCACCCCACCCATGTCAACTGCATGTGCACAACAAACTTCTCTCCCCCTATTCACGACATTTGGAGGTGTTAAAGTCAAATGGAAAATGCAGGCTTCATCCACAGAGCTTTCCTTGTTTAAGTGAACTGAATCTTTATTTTTCTTTTACAAGCAAAGAGCTTTTCATTAATTTGTGCCAGACCATTTAATATATTCTGCAGTGTTCTTATTTCACTTAATTTTCTGGATTTCCAAGAAACTTTCAGGATTTGGTTTGGTGAAAGGCCTTGAAGGAACTCAGAGAAATAAGAGAAATGAGAAGTAATTTCTTTGCAACAGTACTTCAGTTTAAGGATCTCAAGAAGAAATAAGTACAATTGGATGCAGGTGGAGTTTTCCTTAAAGGCCTCCATCTTGGTTCTGGATAATATAAGATTGGTGAGAGCCCAAGTCAGAAGTTCAATGATAAAACAAACACATTTTTGTGTGTGTTTTATTTGGGCCATTCATCAGCAGTGAGAGCCTTAAATTGTGTGGAAAGAGATATTTTTGAAGAGACCTATAAACCCCAAAGCAACACCCCGCTATTAGCCACTTCCTCCAGCCACACCCACCCAAACACTCTGACTACCTGGAAATATGGCGGCCCCTCAGGGAAGGCATTTCCACTCAGAGACCAGCTTCTGCATCTGAATGACCCCTCCTGTTTCACAAGTGATGTCACTGGGATGCAGGGAGCTCCAGTGACTTGTCTGAGCAGAGTGAGAAAAATCTAGCGGATTTAGCAGATCCCAAAAGCCTACACTCCATTTCAGGGAGGGGAAGGGAATGAGGGAGGAAGGGGAAAGATCAAAAGAAAGCAATGGGATCCTGCTAGGAGGGCAGAACAGAGGGCCCTTGGTGATCCCATCCCAGTGGTGACTTCACCCGGCTGATGGTGTGGAAGTGGTAGGGTGCGAGGCAAAGAAGCTCTTTCCTGAGTCGGACCTGGTAGGGGTAGGGTAGGGAGCTCTGCAGCCTCTGGTGTGTGACCTTGATCATGTTACCACCTGTCCCTTTGAACATGGGTTTCTCACACACACATATGGAGCTTAAACCACAAACAAAACCAAAACCCAATCCCTACCTTCAGGAAGGTGTACTAAGAAGCTGATACCTGCTGGATGGCAATTGAGCAAAACCCATAAATGTGATAAAGACTATGATGTGGAGGGTGAGGGTGGGGATTGGGATATGTTGGTGAAATATACAAAATTTCAGTTAGGAGGAATAAGAGATTTATTGGGCCACATGATGACTATAGTTAATAATACTTATAGTTTTGAATTTCTAAGAGAGTAGATTTGAAATATGCTCTCACCACAAAAAGTAATTATGTGAAATAAACCATGCTAATGGCTAGATTTAGTCATTCCAAAATGTCTACATATTCCAAACAACATGTTGTACATAATATAATTTTATGTCAATTGCATAGTAAAATTTTTATAAAAACATTTTCTTTCTTTGTAATTGCCATTTATAACACAAATAAATAAGTAAATGACTATTATGGTTTGAATGTGAGGTGTCCCCCCAAAACTCACTTGTGAGACTATGCAAGAAGGTTCAGAGGAGAAATGAATGGGTTATAGCTTTAACCTAATCAGTGAATTAGTTCCTAATGGAAATATCCGGGTGGTAACTGGAGGCAGGGTGGGTGTGGCTGGAGGAAGTGGTTAATAGGGGCCGTTGCTTTGGGGTTTATATTTGTATCTGGAGAGTGAAGTCTCTCTCTTTCTCTGCTTCCTTATCATGATGTGAGCTGCTTTCCTCTGCCATGATGTTCTGCCTCATCTCGAGCCCCAGGGAATGGACTCTGCTGTCTGTGGACCGAGACCTCTGAAACCGTGAGTCCTCAAATAACCCTCTACAGTTGTTCTGGTGGGGTCATTTAGTCAGCATCAAAAAGCTGACTAAAACAATAACCAATGGTTTCCATTTATACAAAGAAACTAGTTTTTCCTTGGCCCTCTTCCCTTCGAATTCTCTGTGCATTCCTTAAGCAATTTCACCTGCTTTTAAAGTTTTAATTGCCTCTTAACCTGTTAACTCTGAAATCTGGATCACTGATCTCAGTTTCACTTCGGGGCTCAGAATCCTCTCTTAGCATCTCCATCTGAGAACTCTGTGATACTACTAACCTAACATGTTCAAAACTAAGACAATTATCTTCCCCACATATTAAAAAAGAATATTAGCATGCAACACACACAGATTATTTCTGTTGTTTGCATGAGACAGGTGCATAGGCAGAAACAGCTATATTTTAATATAGGAAGTTAGGAGATTCCTGATGCGAGGACTTAGAGAAAGCACCTCTGCTGCGTAAATGGTTCCCCATTGCCTCTGGCAGGCAGACCTGCACATCTCATGTCTTGGCATCCTGGAAACTCTAGGGTGATGCTGATCATAATCCCAAATGACATAATCTCAAATGTTGACATTCCTAAAATTCAAAATCAGAATTTGAATTTCCATTGGAAAGCAAAACAAAACCAAAGAAGGCTATATAAGAGAAAGCCAAATTCTGGGGGAGGGATTTGTGTATTTTTAGCTGTATGCAGTGATCCATTGAGGTTTGTGATTCATCTCATTAAGTTTTAAGTTGTCTGTCATGGTACTTCAGAATGACTGCAGTTATAAATCTGGGTGCACACGACCATCAGCCACAATGATATGTGTTTATACATACTGCTTTTTGACCTATTTCTTTATGAATGTAGTTCATCATTTCATAACTGCTATACTTTTGTAACTCTCTTTAGTGTATCTGTTTATGCTTGCAAAAATATATGTATTATTTTTGCTATTTTATTGTGTAAAGGGGCGGATTGAGGGTTTATTTCTCAAATAAACTCTCTTTTAAAAATATAAGTAAATGTCAATTAAATAATTTTAAATATTCTTTCCAGAATTATATTTTCAGGATTTTTAATGGTTTTGGATTTTTAGACTTAGGGATTTTAGAGTTTAGGTATTTTTTTTTTATCTTTTGAGGTTTTGATTTTGGGGATTTAAACATTTAGCATTATGGTATTCGGGATTGTGTCTTTCAGGATTCTGGACCAAATCCCTTTAAAGGAGTCTGGCTGGAAATCTCCCACCTGACCTACTACACCTTCTCCTCCAGGAAGGATTGATGGATAAATTAAAGGAATGCCTAGTTAAATTTGAATTTCTTATAAGTAACAAATATTGGTTTTCTATGTGATACTTGGGATATCCTTGTACTAACATTTGTTCTTTATCCCAAATTACAATATAACCAAGCATCTTGTCTTTTTATTTGCTACATGTGGAGACTCTGCCTCCATGGAGAAAAGCCACTTGTCACACAATTAACATTATTTTTTTTTATTATAAAAATAATGCATGCCTACTGTATAAATCTAGGAAATACTAAAAATATAGAGGAAAGCAAAGTAATATAGTATTGTGAATACTTGCAAGAGTCTAATATTTGAAAAATCTTGAAAATGATGGACTATTTTCTGCTTTTTACACAGCTGAGATATTTATATATAGGTTTGAATGTTTCTTGGACTGAGCATTATACCATCATGTTCACTGCTAAATTTCTTCTTCAATGAGTTCCTTACCAAGAACAACCTCCTTCCCTCATTGCTTCTGAAGTTGGTGTTTTTCAGTTTTTGAATCTTTTCAGATAAAATTCTGTCCACACTTTTTAAGTGATTCCAAGACATAGATAGCTTCTGACGTGCAATGGTTTAATCTGAAATTCTCTGACCTTATGGCAGTATGAAAGCCATATGTATTCAGTAGAAACTGAGCTTTGAATTTACATCTTTTCCCAAGTTCATGGGATACTGTCTGATCCTCTCTCAAGATGCTGGGTCGCAGCAGTGAGCCACAGCTCTGAGTCTGCCCCTCTATCACCAAGCCGAACATCAGACACTCTACAGTGTGCTGTGCTGCTAAGGTGGGATGTTCAGCAGGTTAGGTGGATTAAATGCATCTTCAACTTAATGATATTTTTAACTTATAATGAGTTTGTCAGTTACTAATGTAAACCCTTTGTAAGCTGAGAACACCTGTTTATCTGATATTTAAAGTCTCGTGTAACTCTTTTTTTTTATTGGTGCATTGTAATTATATAAAATACTGGGATTCACTATGCCATTTTATACATTTGCATAACATAATTTTATCAGTCTCATTCCCCAGGATCTTCCTTTTCCCTTCCATCCTCCATCCACCTGCTCTGCTTCATGGTGACATTTTTCTCAAGCTCTCATGAGTGAAGTCAAATCTTCCCTCCCTTAGCACTAGGCTCAGCTAGTCAGCCAGCCAACCTACTTCTGCTAGTCAATGCACATGACCCTGCAGAAGCTTCACCTTCTTCCATAGCTGATGCACTGTTCAAAGAAGAGGAAGATAAGCCAACACTCAGGCCTTATTCCTCCCTGAAACCCACATACAAATCAAGATCATTGATTTGAAATGTAAAAACAAGACTTACAAAACAGTGCCTGGCATTCTGAGGCAGAAACAACGGGCTCTGGAATAGTCTTTTTCTGGAAAGAAAGAGTTCATTTTCCCCCTAGACCTTTCTTAAACTAGTTGTTCTCAATCACAGAAACCCATTCAAGTAACCAAAAGAGATTTTAAAACTACCAAATCACCCAGCCACATGCAGAGTTCCCTGTGTGACTTCCATATGCAGCTAGCGTTGACACCTGAGTTAGGAGAGTTTGCAGCTATTACTAACAGTTGTTCACAGTGAAGAAGGCCAGAGACAGCACAGGAATGCAGGTAACCTGTGCAAAGCTGGGACTGAAGGTGACCATCCCCTTGTCTATCCATGGGGTTCCATTCTGTATCTGCCGGTTCTCAGCAGGAAAGCTTCTCTTCAGGGCTTTTGCTGACATCTTCCCTGGGTGTGGAAAGTGGTCTTGTGCCTGTAAAACCCAGTTGAAGGACACTATTTTGTCAAGGCTTCCCTGATGCCCTGTTGTAGCTCCCTCCTCCCTGACCCCTAAGGATGTGAGGTTTCCTGCACACCTGACCTCAGAGCAACTGTCAGCCTAGGCTTAGTCTTTCTGGAGACCAAACAAGAGCCTCTCAAGACACTCTGTACACATTCACAGCACTCAGCTTCAGGTCGACCCAGGACGGGGACTCTTCATTTGCAGGGTTGGGAGGGCCCAGTGACTGTTTTTCTTTCATCACTTCTAGAGCATGGCCCCTTTCCACCTGAACAGACAGCTTTGGAGTAGGCAAGGTCTGTTCTCCGCACAACACAGTTGTCACTCCAGGGCTAACATTTGCTCTGAAGCCAGAGCCACTTTTCTGACCATTCATTGTCCTTCCCAGCAGGGACACTGATTCCACTAGGAAACCATATGTAGAACAGGAAGGAGACTTGATAGGTGGTGCCAAGAAGCAGATCCAGGGGAGACAGGGTTTCCAGATGAGGCTTTTAAGGGATAGCTCTACCAGTTCAGGCAGCTGTAACAAAATGCTACAGAGTGGGCATCTGCCTGCAGACATTTATGTCTCATAGTTCTGCAGTCTAAGAAGTTAGGGATCAAGGTGCCAGCCCGGTTGGGTTCTGGTGACGGTTCTCTTCCCACTTTCCAAACAGTTGCCTTGCCACTGTGTCCTTATTTGGCAGAGGGAAAAATCTGTTTTCTTGGAGGGTCCACCTTCATGCCCTCATCTAATGCCAAGGACCACTCAAAGGCCTCACCTCCACAAACCAGCACCTTGGGGCTAGCTCTTCAATGTGTGGATGTGGTAAGACACGTATGCAGCCCACAGCAGGGAACCTGAGGAAATTAGGGCCAAGGAAGAGAACCCAAGAATGGTAGGAGTGCATCCACATGTTTAGGGGACATGAAGCCATGCAGCTTAGTTGGGGTGAGCATGTCATTGCCATGGGAGTTGGATATGAAGAAGATTTCCTGAGTTAAGAGAGACTTCCTGAGTTATGTGAAGAGAAGAATGAAGAGTTACTTCGTTAAGTTCCTTAGTAATGTCTTCCTGAATGGACAACACTCACCTGTCTCTACAGCCTCCTTTTATCAGTCAACAGCATGGATGATGTTCCAGTTTCTGCACTGCGAGCAAGATGTGCCATTATAGCTCACACTCTTGTGGGGCAGGCAGACAGACAACCACATAGTCACATGCAAGTGAGGTGTCTGAGCTGTCCTGAAGGCTGACCTATGCCTTTCAACTGGGTTCACCTGATGGGAAGAGCATAAGGGGAATGTGGGCAAAGTCTCTCCCAACACCTACCTTCTGCAGACCCTGGGCTGGTCAGGCCCTACAGAAGCAAGGATAATAGGGCATCCCCTGGATTCTGGGTCCTCCTGGACTCACCAGACAGAATGCAGAAAGCTGGCATGAGGGTTTCTTTAGGACCTAGTTGATGTTACTGTTGGCAACAGTGATGATGATGAAGTTGTTTCATGAATACAACATTTTCCCCACTTATATGATGTGTTAGTCAGCTTTTCGTCTCTGTGACCAAAGTCTCTGGCCATAAGAAATTCTAGGAAAAAATGTTTATTTGAGGCTCATAGTTTCAGAGGTCTCAGTCCATGACTGGCCAACTTTAGTGCTAGGGGTCAGAAGTGAGGCAGAATTTCATGGATTAAAGTATATGATGGAGGAAAGCCAATCCTTGCAGCTGGGAAGCAGAGAGAGGGAGTATCTGGGGACAAGATATATTATCCCTAAGGCATGCCCCTAGTGACTCACATTCTCCATCTACACCCTACTTGTCTACAGTTGCTACTCAGTTATCCATTCAAATGATTAATGCATCAAATAGATTAACTCACTGGTTATATTACTGCTCTCACAAGTTAATCATGTCACCTCCTGCATTAACAAAAGAACTTTTGGGAGACACCTCATATCCAAACCATAACATATGATTTGCCAAGGAGTATGCAAGAGATTATTAAGAGGCAGAATATTCTCGTATCTACCTGTGTTAAGGGAGAAGAGATGGGCTCAAAGTGGTTAAGTGACTTCCCTCATGTGACATGAGTCTTCTGTCATTTGCCCAAGCTTCAAGCCCACAGGTCCTGGTGGAAGATTCCTGTGTGTCTGAATGTCCTTACTCTCACCTCCCCCACCTCTCTAGCTCTCTTTTTATCTCCAGGACAGCAGAGTCCTTCCTGGGTTCTGACCTGGCTCTTTTATTCTTTGTCAAATTCTCAGCTAACCAACTTTGCTTCTCTGTGGCTCTGTTTTTCCATACTTAGTGTGGAATTGGAACTGGGACTGAGGAGCAAGCAAAAGAGCTGAGAAGCAATGCCTCTGTGGGTGGTGCCGAGTGGGCTCTGGGAACTGCTTGGGGCAGGCAGATGGGGAGGTCATTCCCAGCTGGCCCTACTGGATCCCCTGGCTATCACTATAGTACTCTTTTCCAGGCCACTGGTTCAAGGACAGCATAAGTCAAGGGTGAGAAGCTGGTCATATTCTCAGGTCCCGAGGGGCTAGTTAAATATAGAACCTGAAATCTGCTCCAAACTTTAGTTGTCAAAATATGAAAAGTAATCCTGTTTTACCAAATGTTTTATCTCAATGTTCCCAAATCATTAAGATCTCTCTCTCTCTCTCTCTCTCTCTTTCTCTGTATGTATGTACATGTGTTCGATCCTATTTATTTATTTATTATTTTAAAAAATGACAGTGGAATGCATTACAATTCTTATTACACATATATACCACAATTTTTCATATCTTTGTATATAAAGGATGTTGACACCCAATTCATGTCTTTATACATGTGCATTGGATAATGATATCTATCACATTCCACAATCCTTTCTAATCCCCTGCCCCCTTCTTTCCCTCCCACCCCTCTTCCCTATCTAGAATTCATCTAATCCTCCCATGCTCCCTCTTTCTACCCCACTATGAATCAGCCTCCTTATATCAGAGAAAACATTCGGCATTTGTTTTTTGGGGGGATTGGCTAACTTCACTTAGCATTATCTTCTCCAGTGCCATCCATTTACCTGCAAATGCCATGATTTTATTCTCTTTTATTGCTGAGTAAAATTCCATTGTGTATATATGCCACATTTTTTTTTTATCCATTTATCCACTGAAGGGCATCTAAGTTGGCTCCACAATGTGAATTGTGAATTGTGCTGCTATAAACATTGATGTGGCTGTGTCCCTGTAGTCTGCTCTTTTTAAGTCCTTTGATATAGTCCAAGGAGAGGGATTGATGGGTCAAATGGTGGTTCAATACCCAGATTTCCAAGGAATCTCCATATTGCTTTCTATATTGGATGCACCAATTTGCAGTTCCACCAGCAATATATGAGTGTACATTTTCCCCCCGATCCTCACCAACAATTATTGTTTGTCTTCATAATAGCTGCCATTCTGACTGGAGTGAGATGACATCTTAGAGTGGTTTTGACTTGCATTTCTCTAATTTCTAGAGATGACGAGCATTTTTTTTCATATACTTGTTGATTGATTGTATATCCTCTTCTGAGAAGTGTCTGTTCAAGTCCTTGGCCCATTTGTTGATTGGGTTATCAGTTGATTGCTAAGTTAAGACAGATTTTATTAATAAATTGATATACAAGTGGCTATCCTCTGACTTCTAAGTCTTAATTATCTGAGATTAGCTTGGCTAGTATGGAGCTCAGCACAGGCAAGGGCCATAAGGAAGACTGACTAGAAAGCCCTGGATATGCCAGCTAGTTTGAAATACTATTGATGGCTGACCACTCAATGTCACACATACTAGTAACTATATGTGGCCCTGACCCTGAAACTTAGGGAATATGGCCACGTCCGTGAGAAACACACAGTGTCTATATTGGTGGGAAAGTGCTTCATCTACAGATGTGTCTTCCAGAATGTCCAGGCATGCATGTAAGAATATAATTTTTGCCCCAGGAAGCAAGCAGTGTTTTGACCTTGGCCTAGCAGGAGAAGGAGTAAAATGAATGCCCAGCAGAGAGAAAAAACTTAAGAAACATGACTTTTCTACCCTGAAATGTAGCCCAGGGAATGATGCCCTTTATTGCCAGCATAAACACTTATTGTAGCCTTGGCCCTGGGCCACCTGTAATAAAATATAAAATACCCAGAATTCCAAATCAGTGGACAGTGAAAGCCAGGGCCTGTGTTGGGTTCCACTCTAGGCTAGGAGGTTCTTCCCGGTACTGATTCCTTTTCTCTTTCTAGATCTTTCTCAGTTACTTCTGTGGGTCTCCCCCATATCCAGTACAGTCAGGAGCAGTGCACTTCAGAGTTTTGGGGTAGGAAAAGGGGAGATTCAGCTGTGGGACAAATGGTGGGCTGCTGCTGGGGAAGTCAGAAGTCATAAGCACACTCAGGACAGGAGTAAAGTGTAGAGAGCAATGGAACCCAATGGCACGATTCACACCTGAATATACTATTAAAGCCACTGGGGGTGAGGTTTGACTGATCCAGTCTTACCCCAGTCCACGGCAGTGGTCCTGGTATCTGTAGAGTGACACTTAATATGCTTTTTGGCTAATGTTTCACGTATATATTTCTATGCAACAAACTGACCTTGAATTTAGAGACTTAAAACAATTCATCGTGTTCTTCCATGGTTCTGGAAGATGACTGGAGTCAGCTGGGTGATTCTCTTTCATATACTGAGATGACTGGGATAAGTGGGGCTGACTGGAAATCTCTCTCTACATATGACTCTTCTTGGACTTGGGATTCTTCACGTTGTGATGGTTTTAGAAGAGCTGTACCTCTTACATGATATCAGGCTTAGTGTGGATTAGATGAGGATGTGAATATTGGGAAATATGGTTTATTGGGAAGCCATCTTAGAGATCAGATACCATAAGTAGAAAGTGAGGGACTAAGATTGGGGAGATTTGGGGCCCTTTATACCTTGTTCCATGCACTGTGGGGACAAAATGGACAATGGGGTCAACTGGTGCACCACCTCTGACTTACAGAGCCTCTTCAAGCCTTAAGGGCTTGGGGGGGCATATCTGGACAATTACCACAGTGCCTGAGCCAGTGGCTATTGCCAGATAAACCTGTTCTTTATTTTCATGTCCTCTGTTCTTATGTCACTATAGCTACTTCCTAGTATCTGTCCTTGGCTCTTGTTATAGTTTAGATCTGGAATGCCCACAAAGCCTTTGTTTGTTGAAGGTTTGGTCATCAGCTGGTGGCACTCTTGGGAGACTGTGCAAACTTTGGTTAGAGGTGGGGTCTAGTTGGGAGAGGTGGCTCACTGGAAGCATGTGTTTGGATGATTTGTTCCATCTCCTTTCTCTCTTTTCTTCCCAACTGCCACGAGGTGATCAGTTTTGCTCCACCACATGCTTCCTACCATGATGCTGCCTTACCAGACCTAGAAACAATGCAACCAAGTGACCATGAACTGAAACTCTGAAACCTTGAGCCCAAATCAATCTTTCCTCCTTTAAGTTGTTTTTCTCAGGTATTTTGTCACAGTGGTGGAGAATGAACTTATGTCATACTCTGTCTTATGTATCCCCTTCTCTTCTATTGCTATTACTGTCTCTAGCCTCTCTCTGCTCCAGTCTTGGAGCACATGACTGCCAGAATAATTCTCATCAGATGCTTTTCTTTTCCTCATACTCTTCTATAGAGAACTTGCAGCAGATATGACCTACGACACCCAAGTGAGAGGCTCAAAAAGAAGAAAACACATCTGCTCCCATTAAGTCAGAAGTCATTTCTCTTTATTTGATCCCTAAGCACCATAAAATGCTTTGCTGAGTTTTTTTGGCATTCAGTTGTTCTTAGTATGTTCTATTCCCATTAAAATCCCTCAGTTTAGGGTCATAATTCTTCCAGACCTCCCTGTGGCCTCACTGTTCTTTCTGTCTGTTCATGAATTGCCTGCTGATTAATCTGTACACCAGGCTGGCCTGGGGGCTCTTCAGTCACAGGAGCTCTGGTTTCTCTAATTGAATATGCTTCTCATTCCTTTTTGTCAAGTGATGCTTTTCTTTAAACTTGAATCTTAAGTAGATGTGTAATAACTTAGAAGGACAAAGAATAAAATTCCATGCATAGATATTAGAGAAATGGATCTCTGGGTTATTTTATCTTCTGAAACGATTTGGAAACATTCAGGAGAAAACAAAACCCAGAAAAATAAAAATCACATGTGATGAAACTATAAAGCAGTCACAGACCTCTGAACCACTATTGGTGAGGAAGCCCACCCTTGACCCAGTGGCAAGCTGTGCAGCCCAGTGGGGTCAAAGGACCCTTTAGAGGTCTCCTATGGCTGGGGACACTGGAGGGCTCTCAATGCTGCACAGCATGTGGAGACCAGGGAGGCAAGGCTTAGTGAAAGAATGTGCAGAAACTTGTGGACACATCTTTGAAAAATGTGAGTTCCCTGGTGAAAGCCAAAGTGGGGAAGGCTGGCCAGCAGGCTTCCAGTTATCGAGCTTGCTCCCCAGGGAGAAAGGAAACAAGACATCAGTCCACACCCAGAACCATGATATGATGGGCTTCCTGCCAAGTCTGGGGAATCTCCTGACCTGGCACAGTCTGATTGTCGTGGAAGAATGTTGATGGAATTAAGGTCACAGTCAATGTGTAAAACCCTAGCTGTGCACTTGTCTGCTATTCAACAACCAGCTGAGATGAGGAGAAAGGACTCCCTTTGTTTAAGAATTAAACAAAGTGAAATCATCACTAAAGAGTAAATAATAATGATAGCAATCATCAGTTTTACTAAATTCCAGATTTCACATAAATGCTTGCATATATTATATCATTTAATTATCTTGGTAACTCTATGAGATATGTACTCATCCGAGAGGTGAGGTTCTCAAGACCCAGCAGTAATAATTTTTCCAAATCCATATTGGAAAATTGAAATGGCAGGGCTTAAACCTAGGTATCTTATGCCAGAGCCCACTCTTCTAAGTATTGTCCTATGTTTTCCAACTTGAAAGAATTCAAGAACAAGCTTTTGAGAATCTGCCAGAAGACAAATCACCTGTAATGCAAGAGCCAAATGGGAATGGGTAGTAATGAGGAGCAAGGTGAGCACTGAATCCATTTTAAAGTAGTATGGGCATAAGGTGGATGTGGAGAGATGTTCAACTCTTGGTAGATGCTAAGACAGTCTAATGGCACTGCCTTCTGGCACTCTGACCATCTCCTCTTGAGTAGGAGATGGACCTTAGAAAATGGCTTGTATTAAACAGAAAATGACAATGTGAGTTGCTTGTGTCTTCTGTCTTTGGGAGTCCTGACTGAGGAAAGCAAAGTACCATGTGAAGAGTTCTCCATGCAGAGGTCCACACATCAAGGACTGCCAAATGGAGCCAAATCCTGCCAACAGCCACAGGAGAGAGCTTACAAGCCGATTATTCTCCAGTGAAGACTTGTCTGACACTGTGAGGACAACCTGGTGAAACACCTGAAATCAGAAACCTTAGCTAAGCCATGCTGAATGCCTGTATCCCAGAAATCGTGAGATAATGCAAGTTGGTTATTTAAAGGTATCACATTTGGGGCTGTTATGGTTTGGAGAAATGATCCATTGTGTTAAAGGCTTGGTCTCCAATACAGCAATTTTTAGGGATGAGGCTTTTTGAATCTGATTGGATCTTGAGGGTTCTAACCTCATCAGTGATATGGTGAATTAATCCGTTGATGGGATCACAGTTGAATAGACTGTTGAGATACGGTAGAAATTACAGGAAGTAGGAACGAATGGGTCCTTGGGGGCATGTCCTTGGGCACTATGTTTTATTGCCAGCTTCTTTGCCTTTCCCTCTGTCTGTTCCCTGCTGCCATGAGGTGAGTGACTTCTCCACCATGCTCATCCACCCTTACATTTCTGCCTTACCGTAGGCCTAAAAGTAATGGAAACAGATGCGCATGGACTGAAATCTCTGAAACCATGAGTCAAAATAAATCTTTCCCCCATTAATTTTATTTTCTCAGGTATTTTATCGCAGCAATAAAAGCTGACTAACACATGGGATAATTTGTTACACAACAATAGATAACCAATACAAGGGTCAAGCAATATATACCTAGTTTCAGTAGCCTAACTCTTTTAGACTCATTATTCCACAAACACCAGGTTGGTCTTGAAAAAGGGGCCTATCAGAATGTGTGCTTGTGTATGTGTGTGTGTGTGTGTGTGTGTGTGTGTGTGTGTGTGCATGCATAAACCACATCTGCTCTCCTGAGTATTGTTCTGTTTCCAGACTTGCGAGAATTCAAGGATATAAACTCTTTTGAGAACATACCAAAAAAGTCAAATGCACATACCAGAGTGAGAGAGAAAAAAAATGAAACCATTACTGCCCCAAACCTACTACCTCAGTCAGAATAACTTAACA
Organism: Spermophilus citellus; assembly: GCF_964194105.1. Lineage (NCBI taxonomy): Eukaryota > Metazoa > Chordata > Mammalia > Rodentia > Sciuridae > Spermophilus > Spermophilus citellus. The sequence continues at coordinate 18,932,052 of NC_138195.1, read as the reverse complement.
TTCATGAACTGCTGGAAGAAGGTACATGTATTTATGTGGGTGTGGGGGGTGCCGTTTTAATATAATTTGCCTAGCCATGACAAGGAACCACAAAAATTGACTCATGGCTTCCACTTAACCACTGAAATAGAATTAGTCTTTTATTTTTTTTAAAAAATATTTAATTATAAGATAATACTCAAATAGATAACTTAGAAAATATAAAAATAAAAAAGGAAAATAAGTGATTGTTAGTACCATAATGTAAAGATTTAAATAAAAATCCTTTTCATGTTTTTAATGCAGTCTTTTTATTAATGTAGTTGCTCCCAGATGTGATTTTATATCTTGCACATCACATTTAATGTTTTCATATCATTAGAATTTTTAATCTCTTCATAAATTTTATTTTAGCAGTTTACAATATTCTTCCTGTGTTTGCCAATTTTAGAAAACATAAAATTTATTTCTATGCACTAGTAGAAGGAAGTTTGAACAAAAGTCAGTTAGTGGGGCAGCATCAAATTAAAAAGCTACTGCACAGTAAAACAAAACAAAACAAAACAAAACAAAAAGAGCATGAAGAGAGAGCCTACAGAGTGGGAAAATATCTTTGCCACTTGCTCCTAGATAGGGACTTAATATCCATAGTATAGAAAGAACTCAAAAAACTGAACAACAGCAGCAACAATGACAAAAACCTACTAATAAACACACAAAAAAGAACTAAACAGTTACTTCTGAAAAGAAGAAATACAAATGATCAACAAATACATGAAAAAGTGTTCAGTATCTCTAGCAATTATGGAAAGAATTACATTGATATTTGATTTCACTCCAGTCATAATGGAAATTATCAAGAATAAAGCAATAATAAATGTTTGTGAGGATATGGGGGGAACTCATACATTGTCGGTGGGACTGCAGACTAGTTCAACCACTCTGAAAAGCAGAAGGGAGATTTCTCAAAAAAGCTAGGAGTGGAATCATAATATGTCCCAGCTATTCCACTCCTTGGTATGTATCCAAAAGACCTAAAATCAGCATGTAACCGTGATACAGCCATATCAATGTTTATAGCAGCACAATTCACAATAGCCTAGCTATGGAATCAAACTAATGCCCTCAACAGATGAATGGATAAAGAAACTGTGGACTAAATATACATCGGAGTGTTAGTCATACAGAAGAATGACTTTATGACACTAAATGGATGGAAATGAAGACTATCATGCTAAGTGAAATAAGCCAATCCCCCAAAAAACAAAGTCAAACGTTTTCTCTGATATAAGGAAGCTAGTCAAAAATAAGGGGGAAAAGGGAAAAAAGAAGAAGAAAAGGAAAGGGGGAAATCTCATTAAATTAGAAGAAAAATCAGTGGAGTAGAGGAAGAGGATTGAGGAGAAGGGAGGAGGGACAGGATAAGGGAAGAACAGTGGGATGCATCTGACCTACCTTTTCTATGTACCTATGTAAATGTACCATAGTGAATCTCACCATTATGTATATCTATGAGGCACTAGTTAAAAAGGAAAGAACTCAGTAACAGAAAGATCACTACACTAGAGGAAAGGGAGCAGGGGACGGAGGAGAGAAGGAAAAAGGAAGTATTGGGGACTGAATTAGAGCAATTATATTCCATGCTTTTATAATTATGTCAAATGAGTTCTAATGTTATGCAAAATTAAAATGAATTAATATACATTTAAAAAGGAGGCTTTGAATTCTTATGGCAATCTTTTTTTGTTTGTATTCTTTTTAAAAATGTTTTTTTATATATGGTAGCAGAATGCATTACAATTCTTATTACCCATATAGAACACAATTTCTCATATCTCTGGTTGTATACAAAGTATATTCACACCAATTCGTGTCCTCATACCTTTACTTTGGAAAATAATGATCATCACATTCCACCATCATTAATAACCCCATGTCCCCTCCCTTCCTCTCCAACCCCTCTTGCCCTATCTGGAGTTCATCTATTCCTCTCATACTCCCTCTCCCTATCCCACTATGAATCAGCCTCCTTATATCAAAGAAAACATTTAGCATTTGTTTTTTGGGGGATTTGCTAACTTCACTTAGCATTATCTTCTCTAACTCCATCCATTTACCTGCAAATGCCATGATTTTGTTCTCTTTTATTTCTGAGTAATATTCCATTGTGTATATATGCCACATTTTTTATCCATTAATCTACTGGGGGCATCTAGGTTGGTTCCACAGTTTAGCTATTGTGAATTGTGCTGCTAAAAATTTGATGTGACTGTGTTCCTTTAGTATGCTATTTTTAAATGGTGGTTCCATTCCCAATTTTCCAAGAAATCGCATACTTCTTTCCATATTGGATGCACCAATTTGCAGTCCCACCAGCAATGTATGAGTGTACCTTTTTCCCCACATTCTTGCCAATACTTATTGTTGTTTGTCTTCATAATAGCTGCCATTCTGACTGGAGTGAGATGAAATCATAGAGTGGTTTTGATTTGCATTTCTCTAATTGCTAGTGATGATGAGCATTTTTTCATATATTTTTTGATTAATTGTATATCATCTTCTGATAAATGTCTCTTCAGGTCCTTGGCCCATTTATTGATTGGGTTATTTTTTTTATGGTGCTTAGCTTTTTGAGGTCTTTATATACCCTAGAGATTAGTGCTCTATCTGATGTGTGAGGGCTAAAGATTTGCTCCCAAGATTTAGGCTCTCTATTCACCTCACAGTTTGTTTCTTTTGCTGAGAATAAACTTTTTAGTTTGACTTCATCCCATTTATTGATTCTTGGTTTTTATTCTTGTGCCATAGGTGTCTTATTAAGGAATTTGGGGCCTAATTCCACATGATGAATATTAGGGCCTACTTTTTCTTCTATTGGATGCAGGATCTCTGGTTTTATTCTTAAATCCTTGATCCATTTTGAGTTGACTTTTGTGCATGGTGGGAGATATGGGTTTAATTTCATTTTGTTGCATATGGATTTCCAGTTTTCCCAGCACTATTTGTTGAAGAGGCTATCTTTTCTCCAATACATATTGTTGGCATTTTTGTCTAATATAAGATAATTGTAGTTTTCTGGGCTGGTCTCTGTGTCCTCTATTCTGTACCATTGGTCTACCAGTCTGTTTTGGTGCAATACATGCTCTTTTTGTTACTATTGCTCTGTTGTGTAGTTTAAGGTCTGGTATAGTGATGCCACCTGCTTCACTCTTCCTGCTGCTAAGGATTGCTTTAACTATTCTGGACCTCTTATTTTTCCAGATGAATTTTATGATTGCTTTTTCTATTTCTATGAGGAATTTCATTGGAATTTGATCAGAATTGCATTAAATCTGTATAGTGCTTTTGGAAGTATGGTCATTTTTTTTATAATATTTTATTGTTGGTTGTTCAAAACATTACATAGTTCTTAATATACCATATTTCACAGATTGATTCAAGTGGGTTATGAACTCCCATTTTTACCCCGTATACAGATTGCTGTGTCACATCAGTTACATTTCCATTGATTTATAAATTGCCTTTCTAGTGACTGATGTATTCTGCTGTCTATCCCATTCTCCACTATCCCCCCTCCCCTCCCCTCCCCTCCCCTTCTCTCTCTCCACCCCCTCTACTAAAAATCGTTTCTTCCACTTATATAATTTTTATCCTACTCCTCCTTTCCTCTTATATGTAATTGTGTATAACCCTGAGGCTCACCTTCCAATTCCATGCAATTTCCCTTAACTCTCCCTTTCCCTCCCGCCTATCATCCCTGTTTAATGTTAATCTTCTTCTCCAGCTCTTCCTCTCTACCCTGTCCTTGGTTACTCCCCTTATATCAAAGAAGACATTTGGCATTTGTTTTTTAAGGATTGGCTAGCTTCACTTAGCATAATCTGCTCTAATGCCATCCATTTCCCTCCAAATTCTATGATTTTGTCATTTCTTAATGCAGAGTAATACTCCATTGTGTATAGATGCCACATTTTTTTAATCCATTCATCTATTGAAGGGCTTCTAGGTTGGTTCCACAATCTTGCTATCGTGAATTGTGCTGCTATGAACCACCATTTGACCCAGCTATTCCCCTTCTCGGTCTATTCCCTAAAGACCTAACAAGAGCATGCTACAGGGATACTGCTACATCGATGTATGGTCATTTTGATAATATTAATTCTGCCTATCCAAGAGCAAGGTAGATCTTTTCATCTTCTAAAGTATTCTTTGATTTCTTTCTTTAGGGTTCTGTAATTTTTATTATATAGATCTTTCACCTCTTTTGTTAAGTTGATTCCCAAGGAATTTTTTTGAGGCTATTAAAAAATGGGGTAGTTTTTCTCATTTCCCTTTCTGAGGATTTGTCACTGATATACAGAAATGCCTTTGATTTGTGGGTGTTGATTTTATATCCTGCTACTTTGCTGAATTCATTTACTAGTTCTAGGAGTTTTCTGGTGGAACTTTTAGGGTCTTCTAGGTATAGAATCATATCATCAGCAAATAGGGCCAACTTGAGTTCTTCTTTTCCTATGTGTATCCCTTTAATTTCTTTCATCTATCTAATTGCTCTGACCAGTGTTTCAAGAACTATGTTAAATAGAAGTGGTGAAATAGGGCATCCCTCTCTTGTTCCAATTTTTAGAGGGAATGCCTTCAATATTCTCCATTTAGAATGATGTTGGCCTGGGGCTTGGCATAGATAACCTTTATGATTTTGAGTTATGTTTTTGTTATCCCTAATTTTTCTAGTGTTTTGAACATAAAGGGGTGCTGCATTTTGTCAAGTACTTTTTCTGCATCTATTGAGATGATCATGGTTCTTATCTTTAAGTCTATTGATGTGATGAAGTACATTTATTGATTTCCATATGTTGAACCAGCCTTGCATCCCTGGGATGAATCCCACTTGATCATGGTGAACAACATTTTTGATATGTTTTTGTATTCAATTTTCCAGAATTTTGTTGAGAATTTTTGCATGTATGTTCATTAGAGATATTGGTCTGAAGTTTTCTTTCTTTGATGTGTCTTTGCCTGGTTTTGAAATCCAAGTGATATTGGCCTCATAGAATGCATTTGGAAGTGCTCTTTTTCTGTTTCCTGAAATAAATTGGAGAGTATTTGTATTAGTTCTTTTTTAAAGGTCTTGTAGAACTTGGCTGTGTATCCATCCAGTCCTGGGCTTTTCTTTGTTGGTAGACTTTTGATGGTGTCTGCTATTTCATCACTTGAAATTGATCTGTTTAAATTGTGTATATCATCCTGATTCAATTTGGGCAAATCATGTGACTCTAAAAGTTTGTTGATGCTTTTGATATTTTGTATTTTGTTGGAGTACAAGTTTTAAAAATAATTTCTGATTATTTTCTGTATTTCTGTAGTGTCTGTTGTTGTATTTCCTTTTTCATCATATATATGTTAGTGATTTGAGTCTTCTCTCTCCTTCTCTTAATTAGCATGGCTAGTCAATTTTATTTATTTATTTATTTTTTGAAGAACCAACTTCTTTTTCTCTTTTTTTTTAAAAAAAATATTTATTTATTCTAGTTTGTTATACATGATAGCAGAATGCATTTCAGTTCATAATACACATATAGAGCACAATTTTTCATGTCTTTGGTTGTACACAAAGTATAGTCACACCATTTGTATCTTCATACATGTACTTAGGTTAAGGATGTTCATCTCATTCCACCATCTCTCCTAACCCCATGCTCTCTCCCTTCTACTCCCTCCTCTTTGCCCTATCTAAAGCTCCTCCATTCCTCCCATTCTTCCCTCATCCCCATTATGGATCAGCATCCACATATCAGAGAAAACATTTGGCATTTAATTTTTTTTGAATTGGCTTACTTCACTTAGCATTATATTCTCCATCTCCATCCATTTACCTGCAAATGCCATGATTTTATTCTCTTTTAATTCTGAGTAATATTCCACACTACAGTTTCTTTTTTTTTTAATTATTTTATTGTTGGTTGTTCAAAACATTACATAGTTCTTAATATATCATATTTCACAGATTGATTCAAGTGGGTTATGAACTCCCATTTTTACCCCGTATACAGATTGCTGTGTCACATTAGTTACATTTCCATTGATTTACAAATTGCCTTTCTAGTGACTGATGTATTCCGCTGTCTATCTTTATCCATTCATATACAGAAGGGCATCTGGAGTGGTTCCACAATTTAGCTATTGTGAATTGTGCTGCTAGAAACATTGATGTGGCTGTGTCCCTGTAATATGCTGTTTTTAAGTTCTTTGGGTATAAACTGAGGAATGGGATATCTGGGTAAAATGATGGTTCCATTCCAAGTTTTCCAAGGAATCTCCATACTGTTTTCCAGACTGGCTGCACCAATTTACAGTCCCACCAGCAATGTATGAGTGTGCCTTTATCCCCGACATTCTCGCCGACACTTAATGTTGTTTGTGTTCTTAATAGCTGCCATTCTGACTGAAGTGAGATGAAATCTTATAGTAGTTTTGATTTGCATTTCTCTAATTACTAGAGAAGTTGAACATTTTTTCATACATTTGTTGATTGATTGTATATCATCTTCTGAGAAGTGTCTGTTCAGTTCCTTGGTCCATTTGTTGATTAAGTTATTTGTTTCTTTTTTTTTTTGGTGTTAAGATTTTTGAGTTCTTTAAATACTAGAGATTTTATACTAGAGATAAGTGCTCTGATGTGTGTGTGATAAAAATTTGCTCCCATTCTGTAGGCTCTCTATTTACTTCACTGATTGTTTCCTTTGCTGAGAAGAAGCTTTGTAGTTTGAATCCATCCCATTTATTGATTCTTGATTTTAATTCTTGTGCTATAGGAATCTTATTAAGGAAGTCAGGGATTAATCCAACATGATGAAGATTTGGGCTTACTTTTTCTTCTATTAGGTGCAGGGTCTCTGGTTTAATTCCTGGATCCTTGATCTAATCCAACTTTTTGTTTTGTCATTTTTTTCAATTTTGTCTTTTGTTTCAATTTCATTGATTTCAGCTCTGATTCTAATTTTTCCTATGTTCTGCTGATTTTGTTGTCGATTTGTTCTTCTTTTTCTAGGGCTTTGAGATATAGCGTTAAATCATTTATTTGTTGACTTTTTCTTCTTTTAAGGAATGAACTCCATGCAATGAACTTTCCTCTTAGAACTGCTTTCATAGTGTCCCAGAGATTTCCATACGTTATATCTGTGTTCTCATTCACCTCTAAAAATGTTTTTAGTCTCCTCCTTGGTCTCTTCTGTAACCCATTGTTCATTAAGTAGCATATTATTTAGTCTCCAGGTGTTGAAGTGGATTTTGTTTCTTATTTTATCATTGATTTCTAATTTCATTCTATTATGATCTGATAGAATGTAGGGTAGTATCTCCACTTTTTTATGTTTGCTAAGACTTGCTTTGTGGTATAGTATATGGTCTATTTTAGAAAAGGATCTATGTGCTGGTGAGAAGAAAGCGTATTCTCTCATTGAAGGATGAACTATTCTATATATGTCAGTTAAGTCTAACTTATTGATTATATTATTGAGTTCTATAGTTTCTTTGTTCAGCTTTTGTTTGGAGGATCTATCTAGTGATGAAAGAGGTGTGTTAAAGTCGCCCAAAATTATTGTGTTGTAGTCAATTTGACTCTTGAACTTGAGATGAGTTTGTTTGATGAATGTAGATGCCCCATTGTTTGGGGCAAATATATTTATAATTTTTAAGTCTTGTGAGTGTGATTCCCTTGAGCAGGATGTAGTGTCCTTCTTTATCCTTTTTGATTGACTTTAGTTTGAAGTTTGCTTTATTTGATATGAGGATGAAAACCCTGCTTGCTTCTGTAGTCCATGTGAGTGGTAAGATTTTTCCCAAGCCTTGTGTTGTTGCATTTATAACTAATGAAGCTATTAGTCTGTGGATGTCTTTTTTTTGGTAATTCTTATAAATCACTATGGTACAGTATATACCATTGTTCATAAACTTTGAAATGGTAGACTAAAGATGTTAAATATATACCTGGACCAAACACAACCAGCCAATTTTTTCAAAAGGGTCATGGTTATGTTATTTAAAACAAAGCAAAACACAGAACAAAAATGACAACAAGAAGAAAGGCCTGAGACCAGTTATCTTTAACAAAGTTTATTTGAGCACAATGATTTCTAGAACCCAGCAGCACTCAGTACCTAGATGATTCAGAATGCACACTCTACCACATGTGCAGGTTATAGTTATAGTTTAGAGAAAAAGGAAGTGGCATGCAAAAACAATCTGATTGGCAGTAGTCATATTTGCATTATATGGTCATGCTTTGGTTGCTTTCAGCCCAGGATTGGCTGAAATTTCTGCTGCTATGACTGGATGAGACTCAGTCACTTTGTTATAAGATTATACTCAGGTTAGGTTACAGTTTATTTTCACATCTAGCTAGGTACAATTTACTAGGTACAGAGGCCTCTTTGGGCCAAATTTCCTCACTCAAATATGGGACCCAAGTTTAGGCCAAATTTTATTCAATTTAATGCTTATTTTAACTTACCCCACAGGTCAGAAAGAACATTTCATCTGCCTTAGGACATTGCTTAGAAGTTTAAAATACAATTTTATTTCTCATAAGACCAGACAGCAGAAAAGTTAAATGAAATTTTAAAGTAATTGTGATTATATATATATATATATATATATAGTGTGTGTGTGTGGGGGGGAAGAAAGTACAATTCATCACTTCCCAGTTCCCCAGTCCTGGTGCCTTCTTCCAGAGGAGAGAAATTACTCTTCAGAAAGTTTTTTGTTGTGTTGTTGCATTTATAACTAATGAAGCTATTAATAGGTAGTGAGACTTCCTCTCAGTTTTCATTTACATTTTGTGACTAAGTAAATGATCTATGCATGCTGTGGTCTGTGCATCCATTGTCCTGGCCCCAGCCCAGTTTCACTTCTGCCTAGCAGTTTGGATCAGTGTTTTGAGCACAGCTAACACCAATGCAGACTTCTTCATTATGATCTGTCTGTCCCCCAAGAGAATGCCAACTCTCCCCTGTTGCTCTCTAGTGGACCCACAGGGCCTGCAAGATAGAGACATGTAGTTTGTCCTCAGTGTTGAGCCAACCTGGGTTTTCATCTTGGGGCATCTGATGAGACTGACTTTGAGATGTCATCTCCATCATGGTGCCTTGACCTGGTCAGGCTCTAGTTCTAGAACTGGGACTGCTATTAGCTCAAGGAAGTCTCCCAAACCCTCTTCCATGCCTTAACAAAGTCGGTCTTTGTGGGCCTCAGGGATCCCTAATCCTTTCTCAAGTGTTTCAGCATCTCTGCTTGGACTTAATCCACTTGGGAAGCCTGACAGTCTGGGCAGAGTTCAGTGACCAGAGAGGATCATATTTATCAGTGAGTTAAAGACTTCTTTTAGCCTCTGCCCTGAGGCGTGAACAGAGAGACGTTTTCTTGGGCAAACTTAATTATTGCATCAGAAGTAAAAACATGTTCTCATGTTAGTCTTGGGGAGAGTGCAAGTACCGGTAAGGCTTCCTGTAATTTTCATTACCAGTAATGACATTTTCCACAATCCTGAATCCATCAGGTTATTTTTTTTCCATTCCTCTTTTAACTGGTGAAGGAATCTATCAAGGGAAGTTTTGGTATCAGTTTTTATAAACTTGAGGTGTTGTAGGATATTTTGAAAGGTTACATAATCCATGCCTCTACTCTCAGGCAGCCAAACCGTAGCTAAGAAACTTCATGAAGTTGGTCAAGATTTCTAAAGAAATGATCTCCTCGGTCTCCTTAGAACAAACCATTTTATGGTTTAGAAATTCCCAACCAGGAAGTTCTTCCCAGGTTGAACAATCACCTATGGGAATAGCATTTACAGCCTGTGGCTTTTCTTTTTTTCTTTTTAATTCCCCGATCACAGAATTTCCAACCAGGGATGCATGACAAAATCACCAGGGACAATTTAAAGGTCTTGAAGCCCATGTCACATCCAAAACAATTAAAGTAGACTCTCAGGGAAGGATCAGCAACATCTGTGTTTTTTTTAATGTCCCTACCCCAAGGGATGCTGATGTGAAGCCAAAGTTGAGACCCTTGATTCTAATTAGGCTGAATTGTCAAATGTGTCACCTAGAAGACACATTAAAGCTACCTGGGTTGTGGTTCACACCCTTGCCTATACATTAGAATCAACTAGAAAGATAAACAACCCATCAATGTGAGGCTGCCTCTCCCTAGGTCATGACTAAATTGGTTTGGGGCCTAACTACTTTTTAAGAATTCCAAGGGCTCTGCCCAGGGCAGAGGGTCATTGAGGTCAGTTGATCCTTTATAAGCCTTTATTGACTTTAGGTCCTTAAAGGAACTAAGAAGAATGCCAAGCAGATATTTCAATATGCAAATATATGTATTTGCCAGGAATTTACAGATTCAGGAGTTCTTCTATAAGCCCAGCCCAGAGGCCCTTCATGAATCAAGCTGCCACTCCATGTAAATTAATGAGAAAGATGACGCTCATTACCTGAAAAAAGTCCTAAACCCCAGATTCCAAGAATGTTAATTTATATGTAAAAACAAAGTCTTTCTAGATACAATTAGATTAGACATCTTGAGATGGGGATCATTCTGCATTATTCAGGTGGGCCCTAAGTGCAATCACAACTGTTTTTATAAGGGAAGCAGTGGGAAATTTAAAATAGAAGAAAAGTGAAGTGAACCTAGAGGCTGATTATGGAGGGATGTGACCACAAACCAAGAAATTCTGGGAGCCATCAGAAGCTGTGCGCAGCAAGGAACAGATTCTTCCCTGATGCCCTAGAAGGAAACAGCCCAACTCACAGCTTGATTTTGGATTTCTGAACTCTAGAACTGAGCATGGATAAATATGTTACTTTTAGCCAAGTTTATAATAATTTGTTGAAGCAACTGTAGAAAACTAATACACTGGTCACTGAACCTTAAGTTTATGAACAGAATTTGAAATATGCGTCTATGTGACTGAAAGTGCCCATATGCCTCCTGACACATGAAACAATACTCAATTCTCAAAAGTTTTTCTTTGCTTCTGTCTGCCCTATCTCTTACAGATTTGCTGCACACTCACATTGACTGGAAATGTACAAAACCCTCTCTTCTTGAATATACCTAGTCCCAAGTTTCAGGAGAAGTTTTTCAGAAGCATCTAGAAGTGTGCCTGCCAGAGAAACTGACCACAACAAAAACCAGACACAAACCACTCTAATCAACAGAGAAACCTGGATCATGGATGTCTTCTTTAGATCCACTGCACTGTACCTCTCATGACCCTTGTGAAGGAAGTAAGATGCACATAGCCTACACTCCAGAAGAGGGTGCTTTTCAAAACACTGGACAACTGAGATGCCCACCTGTCTGAGACCAATCAATACCTTCCCTTGAAAAATTACACAAAAGATTCTCCCTCAGGTCAAGGAGTAAGATGGCAGTTGAAAGGATAGAGCAAACCATCTTCCAACATGCCAACTTGTTGATAATGAAGCTCTCTCTCCCTACTTCCTGATTCATGACCCAGGTGGTGGCTTGGGACTCCAATCCAGAGAGACAAGGTTAAAGGCATGGTGCTCAGCTTCCTATAGATTCTCTCTAGGAATTCCTGCTTTGCCACCCTTTCTCCCTTGCCCTCTTCTGGCTGGGTCTGTTCCGGCGAAATGCTCCTCTCCAGTGACCCAACCCAGCCTGTCTCACCTGATGCTGATATTCTGGTGGCCTCCTAAACTTGCTGACTTATGCAGCTCTCCCTTCTTCTCTGATTCCATGTGGGTCTCTCCAGGAGGGGGCAGCCCTGCTCACCCTAGAGCTAAATATCACATTGATAATGAACCCCAAACATGTGACTGGCCCTTGTGCTCTTTCTGATAGGCAGGACTGCATTTCTTTGATTGTCCTCCCTCCTACAGCTGCCTCACTCCTAGGACACTTGACACCCAGCTTCTCAGAGATGATCTTCCAATCAATCATCTCTCTCCTGGACTATGAAACAGTACACATTATTGTCTTCAGACTTGAAGTCTCTCTCTCCCCCCCCCCACCCCCGCCTCTCCCTCTCGCCTTTCTATCTGTGATTCTCCTGGGTCCCTGGTTCTCTAATTCATTAGTCCTGAGACCAGGCTCTCCACTTGCCAATGAGTCCTCCTCCTTTTCTACCGTGGCCCTTCTTGATGTGCTCTGAGACTGGCAGAAGGTCTCCTGGGAGTGCCCAGAGTTGAGTCATACCTGAGCCTCCTGTGGGTCACTTGGGTCTTATAAAGAGCATCCCTCAAATCTGGAACACAAGAAAACAACATCCTCTGGGCTAGAAGTATGGGAAATATCTGGGCCTCTGAACACGGCCAAGACCTGGGGTTGGTGACTTGAGAAATAAAAATTTCCCCTTCTTCCTTTGGTGCAACTGAACCCAAGTCCAGGGGCGCCTACTTTGGCCAGGCATGGCTAGGAGGGGAAGGGTTTCTTCACAAGGTCCCTTTTGCCACCCCACCTCCCACCCCCATATAGTACACGGCAGCCTCCAGCTCACAGGATGCTCTCACTGACTGCACACACATGCTGTATTCTCCTTTAAGAGCATTAAAACTTCATCCTTCAGAGTTCAGTTCAAACATTCTTCCCAAACCCTTCCTGAATTCTCAGGTAAGGTCACTGGGTCAGTCAGGGTCCCAGTGGAAAACAGAGGGGATATTTAAATTAGATAACTTGATGACAGGTGTTACCGTTTGGATGTTGAGCATCCCTGAAAGTTCATATGTTTAAGGCTTGGTGCCCAGGACAATGCTAATGGGCGGTGACAGGCTCTTCAGCAGGTAGGCCTAAGTGGAAGGTCCTTAGGTCATCGGGGCCAGCCCTTGAAGGGGATTGTGGGACCCACGCTCACCCTCTCTCTGCTTCCTGGCTCATAATGTATAAGCAGTGTTTCTGTTCCACATGCCCCTGACATGATGTGCTGTCTTTGCCAGGGGCCCTAAGTAATGGTCAACTTTTGAACATAGACTGGCACCTCCAGAACCATGATCCAAAATTAACCTTTTCTCTTTGTAAGTTAATTTCCTTAAGTATTTTATTATTCTCATGAGAAGCTGAATAATACAAGATGTTGATGAAATATGACCAGGTTTAGGGAAAACCTAGAGAGATGGGTGTTCCTCCATGACAATGGAGCTCTAAATGGTGAGGATTCTTCCTCCTTTGGCCCCAGAGGTTGGGTAGGAGTGGTTCTCAGAGTTGGATGCATCCAAGAGTCTCAGGTGGCACTTCACTTGAAAATGAGATGTGTTATTGACTTCCTGGCTAATACAATGTGATAGAAACAACATTGCAGGACTTCTGAAGCTGAGTTGAAAGAAGCCTTGTAATTTCCCCCTGGATCTCTTGTAAATTTGCCCTTAGGATGCTTGCTTGTCCCTGCTACCCACTTCCACACTGTGGGAAGCCCAAGTCACATGGGGAGAACATGGGGACATACCCAACTGTGTCCAGCTGAAGGCCAACAGCAACAGCCAGCCAGGTCCTACCTGGCTGAGCCCTCACACACCCCAGTCCAGTCTCCATCTAATTGCAGTGGCATGAGAGCCCTAAACAAGAGCCAGCCAGCAGAGCCCAGCCACTGAGCTAAATGGGGAGAAATAATAAATCCTGTTGCTTTAAATCAGTAAGTTTTTGGGTGGGATAGTTCATTGAAACACTCTTCAAGATCTGTGGGCCTCTGGGTTCCCAGGTCTTCCTATCTGAGACCTACAGTCTGGGTGGCTTTTTTTTTTTCTTCTTACTGTAACATCCTCACACTCTATTTATGTTGCTCCCCACTTTCTGCTGTCAATGTAGGTGGTAACAGAGAAAAGCACAGGGCAATGACTTTAGGTGGTGCCCTACACCTACAGTTCTCAACCTGCAGTGGGGACTCCCTCATAGAGCATACAAAGAATAGCTTCTGCGACTTGAAATCAAATTCCAGGCTCTTTCTGACTTCACTCCCAGATCTCTACCCCAGAGGCATCTTTGAGCAATCCAGGCAGGATCGCTGTGCAAGCGTGGCTCATTCCAAGCACTCCACGCCCACCCTCCAGCCAGGGCTATGTGGTGTTTATTACCCCTGCCACACTGTCTCAGCCTTGACCCTCACTGCCCTGCCCCAGGGGAATGGCCAAAGTAATGGTACACAGTGGGAATAGCAGCTGCCTGCTGACTGGGCTTTCTGGCTCCAGACATCTGCAAAGAGCTGCAGATCTGAGGGCTAATTAGACACATTCAGTGAGACTATGTCTATCAAACATCCCAGGCAGAGAGGCTATGGCCTGAAAGGTGAGCTGCTTGTTTAAGGGAAGTGGGTGGTCTCTAGCAGGACTTTCAGATTAACCTAAGCCCTCACTCTGAAAATACAAAGGGGGAAGTCTAGGGTACCAATCAACAAAAGTACGAACCAGGGTGAGGTCCCCTTTGATTCAGGGTCCTTCAGGGCCAAGAGGAGGGAAGTAGAAAGAGGAAAGAATTCTTTCTGGCTCCTGCTAGAGACCAGAAAGGCAGGATGTCGTGGGACAGGAAAGAAACAGAGATCTCCTGCAGCCCCCTCATCGCCTTTTTGGAGAGGAATTTTTGAAGTTCTTGGCTTGCTGAGCAACCCTACTGGGCTTTGAGTTTCCCATTTCTGGGAGCAGCAGGGAGGTGGGGTTGGGTTCCAATTTGTCCAGGACAGAGGTGGCCTGTTTTCCTTGACTTTCCATTAGGCTCACATCAGCTTCTGCACACTGGGCTCCTCTCTTCTGATAAAGGAGATCACTGTCTCACATGTGTCCCAGGGACAAGTCACAAAGGTTTGCATGTAAGAGTCTTGCTGGAAGTCTCAGAGAAGAAAACTGAAGCATTAGGGCTTTATGGGACTCAAAATATGACACTTCTCTCAGGCATCTAATGGGAGATAGAAAGCAGGAGTCTCACTGATGGATGTCAAGACAGTGCCTCATTGGAGAAGTTGATTGGAGAATGTGGCCTTAGATGTGCAACTAAATGAATGGCCACTTAGACATGTCTCTCCGTCCCCTGATTCCTGTATGGTGAAGGGTGTTCTTGGCATGGCAGGTAGATTCTGACACAGAGGGAAGCCTGAACACAGCCTAGCAATTCAGGCTCTGAAGCTCTGGTGTTTCCTTTTCATGGAGACAGAAACCCAGGGAAAGGAGGTGCTGCCCACCAGCAAACATAAGCAAGCTCAGGAAGGCCAGAAAGTTTGAGGGAACTCAGATTCTGTTTAGTATGTTTTGAAAGTCTGATTACGTTTTTGGGAGTGACAAATGCAACAATGGAAAGAACATGACCTTGGGCACCCCAGAGTGGGAAAATGGCCCCTTGGAGCCTAAGTTTTTGCTTATGGAATGAGCAGTGATAATTTCCCTCTCACAAGAATGTTGTGAGCATTATCGAGGCTGGGCGATGCACTGTTCTTGTTTGAGTGTCCCAGGCAACCCCTCTGTCCGGGGACAAGTGGGATAATTGGTCTCCAGGTGGAAACATCTGGTACCTAGTAGGCACTCAAGAATTATTTTTCTCCCTCTTATACTTCTTTTCTAAGAGTAAAAGTTGGAGATTTCTTTAAACAAGGAAGCTGAAAGCCACTTACTCTCTCCCTGGGGAGAGGTGTGGAAGAGGGCATTTGAACTTGGAACCCCTTCTAGAGCCTGGAAGAAAAGTTGAAATGGAATCATCCTATGGCACATAACTAAGTACATGTTGCTGAGAAAATGTTTGAACTTCCTTTGGAAGGTACCAGGATATAGCAAGGAAGCATACAAATTGGTACACAAGAATTCCATTACTGCCCCAACCACAAGCTCCAAACTCCTCAAAGTCTACCTCTATTCTTTTCAGTCAAGTGCAATGTCTGAGTGGGCACAGCCAGGGGTGCCCATGATGCCAGAATGTGCCTGGAAAATAGGAGTCTCTCAAACATATATGTAGAAACTGATGGCTGATTTGATGGATGTCTCCTATTACATAAGTTCCTTGTTAGCCTTCTATCACTATAACAAAATACCTGAGATAATCAAATTCTAAAAGAGAAGGTTTATTTTGGCTCCTGGTTTCGAAGGTTCCAGTCCATGACCAAGTACTCTTGTTGCATTTGGAGCTATAGCAAAGCGGTAAATTATGGTGGGAGGGTATGTCAGAGAAAAACTACTCACCTCATGGCCAGGAGGGAACTGGGATACCTCAATCCCCTTCAGGGGCACACCCTTGCCTCCTGTGACCTGAAAGTCTCCTGCTAGGCCCCACATCTCAAAGGTTCCACTACCTCCAGTAGCACAACTCAGAGCACAATAGCACAATCCTCATGGGCTGTTGGAGGACATTTCAGATCCAAACTATAGTATTCTCCTCAGTAGAGTGACTTATGGATAAAGTTGATCACCTATCCCGGCATGTTTTATAAGATAGGGACCAGGCAGTCTCTTTGCAGTAATGTGGAAGCCTTGCAGAGTTGGAAATCTTGGCTTCACAACGGAAATAGGTCTGGGACAGCTACAGGAACTGTTTCCAGTTGGAAGATTCTTCTATGGACATGCCCCCTGTCAACAGCTTTGCTGATTGTCTAGTGTTCCAACATGGAAGTGTGGATTTCCCTGAGCAACTGCAACTGTTTGATTCTTTTATTTTCTTTTTCTTTCTTTCTCTCCTCCTCCTCCTCCTCCTCCTCCTCCTCCTCCTCCTCCTCCTCCTCCTCCTCCTCCTCCTTTTTAGCAGTATTGGAATTAAACCCAGAGATTCTCCAACACTGAGTTACATCTCCATCCCAAGTCCCCCTTCTTCCTGACCCCCCACCCATTTTTTGAGACAGGATCTCACCAATTTTTTTTTATTTTTATGAGAGGATTTTTTTATTTGCTCTTTTTAAATATACATGACAGTAGAGTATATTTTGACATACATACTTGGAGAATTATTTAATTTCAATTCCCATTCTTGTGGTTGTTCATGAGGAGTTTCACTGGTTGAATATTCACATCAACACATAGGAAAGTTCTGTAAGATTCATTCTACCGTGTTTCCTATTCCCATCCTCCTGCTAAGTTGTTAAGGCTAGCCTCAAACATGCACTCCTCCTATCTCAGCCTCCCAAGCCACTGGGATTACAGGCATGTGCCATAATTCCTAGCTCCAGTTGGTCTTCCTTAGACCCTGGCACTGATGAAGATCTCCTTTGATCCCAGAAGCTCAGAGTGAAAGTTAAATCTCAGTTATAGTATCAATGTTGATCTTCACAGTTGATATTTGCTACTTACCTGGTAAATAGCAGAGATCTCTGCTTTTACTTAATTTTTCCTAGATCCAGTTTGTCAATTTTGTGGCATCATAATATTTTATATGTATTTTTCTTAGAAGAATATGAGTAGAGAAAAACGATACTTCATTTCCCTGAAATACCCAATAATGGCTGGCTGTTGATTGTGCCCAAACAAACTCCAGTTGTTACTGGAGAAACCCAATTCAACTATCATTCTGAGTATCAGGACCCCCAAACCACTATGCTGGAGATAACACACAAGACAGTAAATATCAGTCCAGAATTTGAGGTTAAATAAATCAGAATTCCAACTGCCTGACTAAGAGTGAGATTTGGGGCAAATCACGTCTACTCTCTTCTCTATTTTTCCTCATCTGTAAAATGGGCATTATATCACCTAAGTTCTCAAGGACTGAGGGGAACCCATGCAGCCAGTATCTAACATGGCACCAGTGACAATCCCATGATTTCTTCAGCACCTTATGTGCAGGGCTCAGAGATTCTGTGATCACTGTACGATGCTCATATTGTGGCCCTGGGAGGCAGATATTCTCCCCCTCCACAGCTGGAGAAGCTGAGGCTTGGAGGGTCAGTTTCAGCCAAGTTGGAAAGTGTAGGTCTAAACTCCAGTGCTGTACCTCAAAGCCCATGTTCTTAGTTGTCAAGTTCTGTTTTTCTCCTTGTTGTAACTGAGGTACAAGTGCCAATGGCTGTTATTACTCACGGGGGTCTGTGGGCCATGTTCTGCTGGGCCTTTGTTCTTTCTCTTTCTGAGGACCATCTGGGTCAGTTCTCCTGGTTCCATAGCCATCAGCTCCCTCCGCAGTCCACAGGGCCCACTGGAGTAGCAGCCTGGACTGATTCGCTGACCAGGGAAGGCCACCTGTGGGTCCTTAAGGCCTAAAGAGCAGGAGAAGAGGAGGAGAGAAGCAGACATGGGGTCTAAGCTAGGGCTCTGAGTAGGAGCAAAAGGGGGACTTCCACAGCCACTCTACTCCAGGGGTCTAGAGAGACAAGGTCCTACTTGGACCTAGAGAAGGAACATAAAACCTGGAGGGGCCTCTTAGGATGCTGGAGCCAAGCTTCTGCTTCTAGGGCAGTCACAGCCAAGGGCAGGAGACACTCAGGCCTCTGTTGACTTACAGGCCTCCAGGGACTGGGCTGCACCATTTCATGCAGAGCCAGTCACAGCCTGTTGTCACTTGTAATGGAGCAAAAATAACTGAATGACCTCTCTTCCCAGCATAGCTGGCCTCCACTTTGGGTCCCCCTGGGATCTTCCTGTCCTTAGCCCACCAATTCCTAGTGCTCCAGATGGGGCTCTGCTCCACCACCCAGGAGACTCTCCTACTAGGGCACATCCAGGGTATGTCCAGTGTCTGCTTCAGGATCCTGATATAGCTCTGTAAGAACCCAAATGGCATCTTGCCAGTGTGTCATCATAAGCAGGATCTTTAGAAGGTTGCCTCTCAGGATTCTTTAGAAGGTTGTCCTGACACTGGCCACAGGCAGGGTTCAGATTTGGGAGGAGAGTTTCTCTCATCATTTCAGAGGCCCTTGGCCAGAACTTGAAAAATCCTTAGTGCACAGATTCAACACCTTTTTCCACCCATGCATGCTGCTCCTGCGTTCTTCCTCAGCTTCTCATTAAAATACAGGTTGAGCATTTCTCATCTGAAAATTTGAAATTGGAAATGTTCTAAAATCTGAAAGAATTTGAGCACCAGTCTAGTGCCCCAAGTTGAAAATTCCACACCATGAAACTGTTTCATATGCAAAAGTATTAAAAATATTATATAAAATTACCTGTAGGCCATGCATACAAGAGGTATATAAAACATAAATGAATTTAGTGTTTAAACTTAGGTCTCGTCCCTAAGATATCCCATTGCATATATTTAAATATTGCCAAATCTACCAAATCCAAAATCCAAAAATACTTTCAGACCCAAGCATTTTAGATAAGGGATACTTGAGCTGTAAGAGTTCACAGGTTTATAAAGTTTCTGACTTGTCTCCATAGCCTCTCTGTTACTCTGTGAAGAAGGCATCATGATTCCTAATTTACAGGGGAGAAAACTGGTGCTTGGGAAAGCCAAGTGCAGAGGACATGCCCAAGATGAACATAAATGTGACCTGATGCAGCCAGCTAACCTGCATGGAGTATGGGTCCTTTGGGAGAGATTCACCTGCCACTTTCTCATCCAGGTGAGAATCGTCATTGATGAGTGATGCTTGGCCTGATGGACACACTGCTGACATTCAGGGGCACAGGATGGACACATCTTTATGCAATGAGTTCAAGTCCTGGCCACCTGTCTCTTTAGCCATTGGTGGCCTTTGGCAAAAAAAAGGAACTTCTGAACCTACGTCCTTACTTATAGAGTAGAAATGACACCGGTGTTGTGGGATTCTGTAGACAAGGCTGTGAACATAGCTCAGGCCCTCTGAGAACAAGGTCCACGTGCCAGTACTGGTCCCCATATCTGGCAGGAGAATCCTTGGCAGCCGGAGCACAGGGTTGGACCAGCTAGCACCACAGAGAGCAGGCGGCCTTTGTACTCTGAGTAGCACTTTGAAGCTGCACTTTGGCAGGAAGGAAGCTGGCTGAAGTCTAGACAGTGTGGATGCTTCATTGGAAACAGATGCCCCTGAACAGTGTCCTTTCCTGTCCTCCTCAGGCTCATGAGCCTTTATGAGAATTCTCCAGGGAAATATAGGCCAGATGGGGCAAGAGGGCACAAAGGACTCAAGGAGGTGCCACTGGAGGCTGCCCAGGCTGCTGGCCTCATCCCTAGAAAGCCCAACCCTCCCTTGCCCTAAACAAGAGTGTGGGTCCTCCCCCACCATCCTGGGCTACCTGACCACCAAGTAGGTTCTTTACCTGCTGTGCCCCTCATAAGGTAAAGTTAATAATAGCACCAGCCCCATGAGAATTAAGCTGTGAGGATTCAGTGAGAAAATTGAGGTGAAGCATTTAGAACCGATCTTTCCATACTGGGTCACAGTTGATGGTATTGTCTCTTCTCTGTTTGAGCTTTTTCTGGGTTCCTGGCTGAGCCAGATGAGGGGAAACCTGGACCCAGTTTCAGGGAGTCCCAGGCTAAGGGACAGATGGATAATGACCAGCTCTGCTGAGAGAAGACTTGCAATAGAGACCTGTGTCCCTGCCATAGGTGTTCCCAACAAGGGACCAGCAGCACAGAAGAGGGCCTCTGAGCCCCGTGTTGAAGGCTAAGGTGACTTTGCCAGGCTGAATGGATGTCTCAAACCTGAACTACCCCCTCAGAATTTTACCTTCCAAAATCAAAGCCCTGTAGTCTCAAAGGTAATCTTCCAAAATGGTAACATTTTAGGCACCCAGACCTCTGGCCTTGCTTACACCAGACAGTAGGGACTCAGACCCATGTGGGGTCAACCCTGGCCATATGAGACTGAAACTGACAGTTTTCCATGAATCTCACATCTCACCTATGTTGGAGGAGAGGGTCTGGGTCCCTACTCCAAGTGCACTAATGGGCCTTGACAGTCTCTAATGGGACACCCAGCCTCCTCCTGCCCACTGCTGCCTGCCTCCATGTGCATACACACACATACACTTGTACATGCATGTATATACATGTACACATATACTCTGGGACTACACATGCACACATGCATGCACATATACTATCACATAGTTCCTCCCTTGTATGTAACTCCAGGACCATAAAGTTGAGGGTACATCCCTGGGAGTCTTGTTGTCAGTGAGTATATGCCTCAGTCAGCATAGGTGGAAAAGTCTAGACACCCTCTTCTGGAGGTTAGGACTGTGATCCATAGTGTGAGGTGGCAACTGTACTGGTCACCACTTGCCTGCTTTGAACTGATCTGCCCGCTGGACTCAGTGATGACTGCGTATCTTAGTTCTTCCCTTGATACCTTTGCATCTGGCCTCTCCATTTCTCCTTGTTACCTCTCCAGCAGGGCAAAACAACTATGACTCAAGAAGAAAGAAGCTTATAGGGACTTTCAGACAGTCAGATCTTCTCCAGAGCACAGGCTGAGATCTAGAACATTCTTTAGGTCTCCAGGATCTGGGATCAGCACCCTTCCATCCACTCTCCTTGCTAACCTTCTCCGAGACTGTTTGGTGATGGGAATGTTTGGGTCCTAGTCCTTCCAGGATGCCCCAGCTGGGTTCTCTGGGCATTAGATGCAAAAGCAGAGTTAGAAATATCAATATGCCCTGAGTGTGCTATCTGGGAACAGAGGGGTGAATGGCCAGACTGGGATACAGATGTGACAAAGTCTCTTCCAGATCCAGATGGCTCAAGACTAGGGAGTGGCCAATAAAGGGGACTTTCCAGACAAGGAGGAGATGTGCCCTGGTACCACCACCTTGCTCATTCATGATCAAGAGCTGCTTCAGGAGGAGTGTGGCATTGGTTAAGAAGCAACCAGAGCTTGTCAGATAACCACACCTCTGGCAACTGGGCATGGGTGAACGTCTTCTAAAGGGGGTCCTTGGGCAGTGTGCCTGCCATATTGGTCTTACAGTGGATGTGGCTCCTGCAGAACCTTGATACCACAACTTGAGGGGGAAGCCTTACCCTGGAGTGCCAGGGCTGGAGTCCAAGTAGTAAGCAAGAGGCAGTCAACAGGACAAAGGGGAGAATGCCTCTGGCAGAGAAGAGCACACACAGGTCCGAAGATGACCATTGGTGACAGCAAAGTACTGGGGCTGCAGCTGCAAGACTGTCTGGAGCCTAGACCCCAACCCTCTCTGGGAAGCTGTTGAGAGCTTCCCCAATCAATCCTTTCTATTCTGCCTAAAACCATAAGAGCCTGGTGCCGCCCCAAGTTCCTGTCCTCTCTATCTCCGTCATCTGTATTTGGAGCATGGGACCAAAAGAGACTGGCCCCACAGCTGGGCTTTTGTTTCTTATAAACAGTATGGGCCTTGTCT
Source organism: Spermophilus citellus (assembly GCF_964194105.1). NCBI lineage: Eukaryota > Metazoa > Chordata > Mammalia > Rodentia > Sciuridae > Spermophilus > Spermophilus citellus. The sequence continues at coordinate 18,909,853 of NC_138195.1, read as the reverse complement.
GCCCAGCCTGAGGACACTCATGACAGAGGCAGGGCTGGTGATGGGGCAGCTACCAAAACAACCCCAGCCACTCTGTCCTTGTGCAGCAGAAGGAGTTAGTTTTTTACTTAGGGAGTCAACTTAAATCCAGGGCGATTTTGGTCACTGTTGCCATCAAACATCCATGCACTCAGATATCGCAATTCAAGTTCAGTGAGCAAAGGAGACATAGCATTGGCTTGAAGAGCAGAGGGAAAGAGGGCCTGAGGGGCAGGCCCAGCTGGGTCTTAGCAGCACCCTAGACATCTATGTCCTTGGCTCTTCTAGGAAGGAAGAACTCAAGGGAGTGAACAAAGCCCTCAAAAAATTCTTTATTTTCTTTTCCTTGGGGATATCCAGCCCAGGGCTGTCCCTGAACTGTAGATAGGAAGAGTTGGAGATCCATCTGCCTCTGGCACAGCCAGGCACTGTGCTGCAACTGCTTTCCGCACTCTAATTTCTTCCCCCATGGTAGTTCACCGTGCTGGGGCAAGAGTTATTTTCAAACAAGATCTACTCCATTGCTTAATATATGTTTACGTTATAGTAGGAAAAAATATTTTTTTTGAATTATCAAAATTCCCTGGGAACTAGGCCTCTATTTTGAGGCAAAAGCATCTGAAGAAATTAAATTCTCTGGCTCTCACTGCTCTGCCCTGTGTCAGCAAACCTCTGCTGTGTACATGCAGATCTGTGGTGAGCCCTGTCAACGTGCACATGGGGTTTAGGAGCTTGAGGAACTATGAAACCGTACATATCTAACTAGCTCCTAGGTGATGCCCAGGCTTCCTCTCTGAAGGATCAATGACTTGATCAATGACTCAATGACTTGCAAGGATGGAGGACCTCTCCAGAACTCTGCTGTCCAGAGGATCATTTGCTCAGAACCCCAGAGGTCAAAGTCTTCATGGTGCTTCTAATAGAGCCACCAGATGCTCCTAGGATGTTCACCCTGCAGAAAGCATTACAAACTACACCTATAGCATACTGGGAAGGGGCACCCACCTCTGGGCTTCACTAGACCATAGGAGAGCTCAGAGTAGACGAGGTGATCCAGGGAGGAAAGACATGTAGAGACAGAGAGAGAGAGAGAGGGCAAGAGAAGATCCAGTGGAACCCTACATCTAAGCCACCAGAAAAGGAGATTGAAAGGAAACAGAAGGATCGTGGTGAGGAGAGGCTGAGAGGGAAGTGTCACCATGGAATCCAAGGAAAACATCATCCACACACTCCAGGGTTGAAGAGAAACCATGACAGCTGAAGGTTGGCAGATGCTCTTTCGATTGGGTCCAACCACAAGTCACTGGCTCTTTGGGAAGATATATTAGAAACAAGAGAGTAGAGTTGGTAGGTGGGTATTGGGGTGTGGGGCAAATTTGGGCTCCTTGCAAGAGAAAGAGAAAAACAGGCAACAAGAAAAAGGTAAACAAAAAGACTGACAGGAGCAAAAACATGCCACCAAAGGCAAAGCCCCAGAAGGCAGATGGGAAAGATGTGGGTACCAGGTATCGTATATGTAGCAGCAGACAGTCAGAGGAAAGACATCCAGGACTCCCAGCATGGCTGCAAGGTCAAGGGTGAGGCATGGCTAAGAAGTTTAGGGTTTCAATGGTGCTACTGGGCATACACTAGAGGTCTGATATTCTCCAGCTACCAATGAATAGCCTAGATACCCTTAATGTAATGGCAGTAAACTGGTCAATCCATGGCTGGGGTGTTTCCAGGAGGATGGGCCCCAGGAGAAACTTGCAGGAGGGTGGCTGCAGTTCTAGTTCATAAAGACCGAGCAGGAAAAGAACAGGGGAGGCAGGAGAAAGCCAGGAGGCAGTGAGAAAACAGAGGGAACCATGTTCTGGGAGATCCAAAGTTTTGTTTCCAGAGTGACTGATTGAGATAGTTCTAAGGAGGGAAGTTATAGAGAAAGTGGAAATAGTTCTGGATTATGACGTCGTGGAGAGCAGAGGAATAATAGGAACATTAGAAGTGATCAGCAAGGAACTGGAGTTCAGAATTGCAGATCAGTCACTTCCAGTGGTGACTGCCAAGGATAATGACTAACCACTAATCACAGTGGTGACATGTGTATATCCATCACCCTGTTCCTGGGATATAGACCATAGAAAACTGCATTTTGGTGATGTCTGAGACCAGTCTTTCACTAATAGGATGAAACCCAGTGATGGTCCCCATGATGCTCCCCAAGGCACTGTGGTCTCTCAAATGGACCATTGGGGCAAACTTGCTTTTCCAGAGCAGGACTGTCACTAAGGACTGGCCATGCCCATCCAAATGATGCAGCAACAGGGAGAGACTACCATCACACTCACAGTACATGTGAGCTAAGATATGATACAGGGCTTTGGCAGAGCCATTATTTCAGAAAGAATTGCAAAGGCAAGTGGAGCCTCCATAAGGGAGGGATTCCTGTACTTATCTTTCTGCTGTGGATCCTGATAATTTGTTTTCCCTAAACAGGTCTTAGATGCCACTCAACTCTATGCTGCATGAGTATTTCCATACACTATGTCATTTAATTTTCACAATAAAATTGAACTTGAAAAATGTGGACTAGTTTATGCATATTTCTATAAGGATATCCTTGTTAATTCAATTAGTAAAATACTTCAGGACTCTAATAGGAAAATCAGTTTACCAATACACCCTTTCTTATCTGAACATATCCATTCAAGTGGAGCTAGATGTCTACATGAAAAGGAATTAACATGTACCCCAACTTATACCATATATGAAAGCCAACTCAGAGTTGATCAATGACTTGAACACAAGAGCTAAAACAATTAAATTCTTAGAAGAGAATTTAGGGGCAAATCTTCAAGACATCAATTTTGACCAAACAGTCTCATATATGATACTAAAAACATAAGTAACAAAAGAAAAATTAGATAAATTGAATGTCGTCAAAATCTAAAACTTTTGTGCATCAAAGGACATTATTAAGAATATAAAAAAGAGAACCTAGAGAAAGTACTTTCAAATCATATATCTGATAAGGCTCTAACATTCAGGATTTATAAAGAATTCTTATACCTCAACAATGAAAAGACAAACAATCCAATTTTAAAATAGTCAAAATATCTAAATAGATATTTCTTCAAGGAAGATACACAAATACTCGGTAAGCATTTATTTGGCACAAAGAGATTCCCCTTCACATTCACTAGGACAGCTGAGATCAGAATAATAAGTCCAATAACAAGAAGTGTTGATGAGGATGTGAAGTTGAAAACCTGAATTGCAGGCAGAAGTGGAAAGTGGTACAGCCACTTTGGAGAACAGTCTTACAGTTCCTCAAAAAGTTAAATACAGACTGTGTTGCCTTATGATCTAGCAATTTCACTTCTAGCATATACCTAAGAGAAATTTAAAAAAACCACCAAATCTTGTACATGACTGTGTATAGCAGCATTATTCATAACAGCCAAAAGAATGAATGAATAAACAAAATTTGGTTTATCGGTACAATGGAATAAAAAGAAAGAATCAGCCATAAAAAAAATAATAAATAAATAAGGTGCTGACCCATGCTTTAACTTGAGTGAACTTTGAAAACTATGTACTAAAGTACTATTATGCTAAGTGCATTTTGCTGAGTGATAGAAGCCAGACACAAGAGATAGCATATTGTATTTGTATGCTTCTTTTACTATGATAAATCCAGAACAGGAAAATCTATAGAGACAGCAGACATTGGGTTACCATGGGATAGGAGGAGGTGGGATGAGAATGATTACTTAATGAGTATGTGATATTTCTATGAAAAAGCTTGAGCATCAGCAAGGGCAGATTGTTGAGCAATATTGTGAACCCCCCAAATAACACTGAATTTTGTGATTCAAAACAGCCAATTGTAAAAATAAAATTTTCAGATTATGCTTTAAGGAGGAAGCAGTAACTTTTAAAGTCAACTATGGGACCACAGTTATCTCTAGCACCCAGGATTCCCCAAGCTGATGTATTGTGTCTAGGCAAATTGAAAAAATCCAGATTTCCTAAAGATATTTATTGGGGCAAGTTACTAATTAAAATAAATAGGGGCAAAAGAGTGGCAAACAAAGGGGGCAAAGTTCCTTTAGCTCAAGCTTTGTGATTACCTGGAGGACACAGGCCCCTTTCTGGGCATAAAGGGACCTGGGCTTGCCTGAGATCCCAAGTGACTTGAACTGTAGGAACATTTCCAATTGTGGCAGCAGCCGAGCCATGGATAAATATGGTCTGAGGAACTCTCAGGGTGTGCAGGTAAAGGCAAGGCTGGATTTTATTTCTTACCTTCTTCTCGCTATCAGGGCTGAAAGGCCATGAGTGAGTTCTGGCTCCTAACCTCTTACTATGTTACCTGCAATGAGACAGCTGTTCTCTCTGGGCCAGTGTTCACATCTGCAATGTGGGATTAAAACAAAACAAAACAAAACCCTGGTCACAAGACTGTTGACGGGAAGGGGATCAGAAGCTGTGCACCCTGCTAGCCACAGAGGAACTTTAGGTAGGCAAGGACCCCTTAGGATCTCAGCTCCAGGAAGTTGAACAGGTGGCAAGTAGCCAACACTCCTCCATTGCCCCATGTGGGAGCCACATGTATCTGGATATGTCCTGCCCTCTGGGACAATGAAAGGATCACTGCTCTTCTTTGCCCTGAATCACTGGGGCTTAGAAGCACTTGTCCAGCTGGATAAGCCTTGTGCCTGCTCTCTTTAAAAGCCTTCTGCTCCCAGACATGCTGAGATCATTGCACAGTGACCAGGAGAATGTAATTCTCAGTTCTTTCAGCCCAGTGGCCTCCTAGGGGGAAGCATCAGGCATGTGATGCCCCACAGCAACCAAGCTGGGGCTCTGGATGGTGTGGAGAGGGGCTGAGTACAGAAGGGATATGTGAGCTACATCTGAAAGGGGCATCACAGCACACATCCCCCCTGCTCAGTTCCAGGCTGTGAGTGGGTGGACTCCCACTGCAGGCCAAGAAGGTCAAGGCAGGCCCTGCTCACTCCTGCTGAGCAGAGTGGGGAGACCTCAGCTAGGGTCATGGCATACTCCATCCATCACCAAGGCAGCCTCCTTCAGCTCTGACTATGTTGCAACCCCAGGGTTAGAAGAGGGCATCAAGCAAGGGACGGCAAAGAACTTAAAGAGGGCAGAACTAAGACAGAGTTATTATCCCTATTAATCCATGATTGTCCCTTCTCCCATGATGAAACATTCTCCTCATTCCTATTGTCCAGATCACTTAAGATGGCCTCATAGAACCCTGGAATTTTAGATCTAAAAGTTTCTCTATGAGCTTACTTAAATATTCATTTTGATAATGAGGTCCAGAAAGAAGCAATGACTTGTTAACAAAATTAAGATCAGAGAACTCTGTGTTTCGTCATCTAGGTCACTTCCTATTTATTAACACACGTATTGTGCCTTCAAAGTGAGGAGAAATGGAGTTCTGGAAGGAAGGAATGAGCTCAGGAGGTCTCAGGATTACAGACAGAAACAACATCAGGAAAATGCTCACTCTAGTAGCACGGAAAACCACTGTGCTGTGTGTGACCCTGTGTGTCCCATGAATGTCAGAGGCCCAGGCTCTGGAGGTAGGAAGCTAGGCCATCAGCCAGGCAGCAGGGGTACGGCTCCTCCAAGGCACCTGCTTCCTCTCTCACCTGGAAAAAGGCAGCCAGCAGAGGAGGGTCACATTGAGGTGAGAGAGAGGGACTTTGAAGGCTTTTGGAGACTGCATTGAGTCAGTCTCATGCTTATCATCCCAGAGGCGTGGAGCAGGGTTGGTGGGATAAAGGGAGCCAGGACTGTGTCCTTAGGGTGGCAGAGTTCATGAGTTCATGGTTCCCTGAACCCTCCCTCCTGCTCCTATGGGGTTCCCACCATGGCTGAGTCCTTGTCACACTATGGCACAGAACATAGAACCGCCCCTCAGACACCCCACACCTCCCAGGTCTGGGAGAGAGCAGCCAGCTGGCCTCTGAGGTGTTTTTCCATGCAGCCAGGGAGCCAGGGGCCCGCCGTGGTTGTTCTGGCAGTGGTGACTCACCACTAGCAGGACTCTGGCTGTCGTTATTTTGAGATCCGGCTCTGCGATGGACTGACGTGACAGCTTTGTTCTCTTGGGTCCCTTTGATTTGTGAATCTCCTTTGTGGCTTGTGTGGGATGGTCAGACCCTGCTGATTCTGGGCTCCAGTGTCTGCTTGGATGGGCAGACTGGGCCGGCTGAAGTCAGGGTGGCCAACAGCGGGTGGACGGAGCATCAGGGCTCATGAGGTCTGAGCAGTCGTTGGCTTGGGCGTCTCAGTCTGCACTCCAGGCTGTGCGGGGCTGGCTGGGTGGTCGTGGAAGAATGGTAAGTGCCTGCTCAGAGCTGGTTATGAATAGCCAGATCACAGGGCTGGATAAGGGCTTCCTGCTATGCCTGGACCTGGGCCCAGAGCTCTCCCAAGATCTATGAAGGCTTGGGGGTGGACCCCAGAGAAGACTCCTGGCACTAGAGAGGCAGCCAGCCCTTGGGAAAGAGTACTTGGGGCTTAGGAGGGTTTGGCTAGCAGGAAGAGACTCGAGGCTAGTTGGATGAGGTCTGTGGGACCTCTTATGTGGCACTTAACTTCAAGGCAGACTGTGTTACAGAGGATAAAGAATATTGGAACCAGAGAGAACTGGTTTCAAATCTCAGCCCTGCTCCTGGCTGGTGCTAAGGTCCTGGATCACTTACTTAACCTCTAATCTCTTACCTGTAAAATGGAATCATGTAGAAATATAATTCCTATCTTTGGGAGTTTTGAAAGGTTTAAGTGAATTGTGATGTACAGAGATGTCTCTGGAATTTAATTTGTTCATGTAGCCCTGCACAGACAGATACACACACACACACACACACACACACACACACACACAAGCACATGTGCACTGATGACTCTTAACACCAATTCTACAGACACAACTGGGCTTTGTTTGGTTGTTGAAAAGTTTATGGTCCAGGTATTCTTCCTAGCTAGACAGAGCTGCCCTGGCAAAGTTGCCAATAGAAGAGGAAAAGGCAGACCTAAAAATCAAGATTTGCTGAATGAAAGAGGAAAAAGAGAGAAACTGAGGAGCTTTTCAGACTCTACAAGCTATAACTTGCCTAGAGTTCCAGGGTCTCAGCCCTAAGGCCTCCACAACTTTCAGGAGATGGCATTGGAATCCATCCTTGTGATGCAAACTCTGGGTTGGAATAGACCTTAGGGGTCACCCTGCCCTAGCCTCATGCTGTGCCAGACATTTCCACCACTCACTAGTGTAGCTTCCTCTGGGAACCTACCAGGGATGCACTCACCTCCTTTGGGCAGTTCTCAGTGCCAGCAAAGCTTCTGAATAGTGGAAGTCTGCAACAATTGAATCTTATTCCACTGCTGGGTCCAAACAACCCAAATCTGCTTTCTGTTACTCAAGATAAGCTGATGATTTGGGGCTGGGGATATGGCTCAAGTGGTAATGTGCTCGCCTGGCATGTGCGAGGCGCTGGGTTTGATCCTCAGCACCACATAAAAATAAAATAAAGATGTTGTGTCCACCGAAAACTAAATATATATGTGCGTATATATATAAATTCTCTCTCTGTCTCTCTCTCTTAAAAAAAAAGATAAGCTGATGGTACTCTACAGAATCCATGAGTGTTCTCGTTCTCAGAATAAACCATGAACCCCAGCCCCACCTTTCCTGGCAGACAATGGTTCCAAGAATCCCACTCCCTCCTGAAGCCACTGGCATTCTACCTTTATTCTGAAATGAAAGGGCTCTGGGAAGCCTCTAGGAATCCTACCCTGTGTCACTCCTCCTCTAGGACCTTGGTGCTCTTTCTGGTACTGCCAGCGGCCAGTGCTGACCTGGTGTTTGCAAGCCTCATCTTTATCCCCAACTGTGGAAGCTTTGATCCTATGAGTCTCTGCTTTTCCGTCAGAATTCAGAGGGCAATAATAGTAACTGTTTGCTTGTAAAATGCTTGGAGCTCAGAGGAGAAAAGGTGTCAGACAAGTGTGAAATGTTATTCCTGGCACAGGCCAGAGAATGGAATGGAAAATCACCAGCCAAAAGTGTGAATACAGAGGAAACCGTTTGTCAACTCCTCTCACCAAATGGATTCAGGAAAAGGGGTCTCCCCCTATGAACTGGGCACATCCCAGGTCAACTAGAGGGGCTGGAGGACAGGAGGGTGATCATAAGCAGGTGATGCACTTTCTGCCACTGACCAGTCATCAAGCAGTCATGCCTTTGGCCTAGACTGGTTCATCCTCACACACCTAGAGGAGGCTGATGTGGATAAACCTAGCACTCCCAAGCAGCCAGCTCAACCCAGAGTAAAAGCCTCCTGGAGAGTAGAGCCACAGGACTGAAACCACTGCAGCAATCCTCTGAAAGAACCAACTCAACAGGAATGCCCCAAACAGATGGTACAAGGTAGCATGTGTGACATAAAGACAGACTCAGCCCCAAGGGCTCAGACTCATAAAAGGATATTATAGGAAGAAAACATCTTAGATATTATAAATGTGACCTAGTTCTCCCTGCTTCCCCAAATACTCAGTAATTGAACCAATAAAATAAAATAAAGTCAGGAAATAGCAAGGACCTAAGGCAGAAAGATAAGATGAAACTTCAGATCAAAATGACTTTCATATTCCTTTAGGATGAATGAAAAGAAATTCCATCTAACATTTTAAAACATGAAGTATGGTGAGAAAATCATAAACACAGAGAGAGAACACATAATCAGCCATGAGAAAAGAACTTGTTAGAGTTAGCTGAAATTCCAAAACTAGTTGGGATCTGATGGAATCACTATCACAATGGGAGATTTTGACACATGCTATGTTCCTGGATGAGAAGAATTGATAAAATAAGGATAATTATACTTCCCCAATAAATTCAAATACTAGATTATTTACTCTCTTTGACTGTTGACTGCTAAGCCAGAGTTTGAACAAGGAGAGACTTCCACTGAGGACTTAGCATATAAAACCAGCACTTAGGAAAACAGGGGAAAATTTGAAATTCATTCTAGTTGTGATGTTGGTGTTAGTGATGGAGATGTTGGGGAATGGTGGTGGGAGGTGGTAGAGTTGTCTGTGGTGGGAGTTGATGATGTTAAGGGTGATGATGATGATGATGGTGAGCTGATGACAGTGGGGGTAATGATGGGATTGCAGCATCCAGTATCCAGATCGTGGCAGCAGAATCATTGGAACTGTCTCTTAGCAACAAGACCCCGGGGCAAAGGTACCAGAAGCCTCTGACTGTCCCCCCAACACCACTTGGCTGTGTTCTTGGCTTCTATCTCTCTTATATCCTGGATTTTTTTTCCCAAGGCTTGTTTCCCAAAACCTTATCCTTTCACTGAAGTATCTAGTATCCATCTAATAACTCTTTTTTTTTCCTGCCTAAGCTAAATAAAGTTGTTCTACTGCTTGCAACCAAGAATGCTGGCTGGCACAAAGATTTTTCTAATCTTAAGTAAAGGTAGGCTTTTCTAAGCAAGGCAGGGAACCAGAAATATTGTTTTGAAAGTAAAATATGGACTAATTGAACCACAAAATTTTAAACCACCAATAATAAAAGGGGGAAAGACCAAGGTATAAAGGGATGCATCACAGAAGAAATAGAACTGTGTAACAAAACAGTGAAATGCCATTGGTGCCCTTCAGGTGAGAAGAAACCTGTAGATGATAATATCCAAGGTGTGAAAGAGTGGGAAACTTTTTTTCACAAGGCTTTGGACAACACAAAGAAACACTATTGTGGCTGGAAATTGAGGGTTTTCTCATAGTGTTTGAAGTGGGAATTTCTTCTACTCAAAAATGTAGTATATATTGCCCTAAAGCACAAAGATATTAACAGTTGTATTATTTATAACAGCCCCAGACTGTGGACAATCTAAGTATCATCAATAGGAGATGAAATTTACTTCCCAAACAATCAAAATATGGAAGAATACAAACTATGGAAAACTTATAAAAAGCATTAAATTGACCTCTGATTTTTGATAGAGAAGACATTTTGGCTTATTCCATACTGAAAAACATTAGCAACTACAAACATTTTACATGGCATGATTCAATTTCTCTTATTTATTTTTAATTGCAAGGAAGTACCTACATTCAAGTTCTATTGTAGACCAGTTTGTAACAAGCAATGTTGTCTGACCATCATGTTTTACTTCTGCAATTTCTAGGCAGAACGAAAAGTACAAAGGAATTGGCATTGACAGGAATCTCTCTGTAGGAATAAATCAGCACATGTTTCACAGTTGCCATGAATCATTATGATCCTGCTGAGGATGTGAAGCTGGGTGTGGGCTGGATCTTGGGATGTATTCTATGCTTTCCTGCCTGGATAGAGGGCAGGAGGAGTCACTTCTCACAGCTTCAGGACAAATACCTCCAGAAGCCAAGTCTCTCTCCCTCTCTCTCTCTCTCTCTCTCTCTCTCTCTCTCTCTCTCTCTCTCTCTCTCTCTCTCCCTGCCTTCCCTGAACATTTCATCAGAAGAGTAAAATTAACTGGAAAGGAAACCCCTGTGTGCTCAATGGTATCTGGGGTAGATGAAAAGGTATTTATTTGATCCAGGAAATACAATACACTTTGCCCACATCACATCCTAATGGAATATTACTAGGGGGCTGCTTGACATCCCTTTGATTTATGGAGCCAAAATAACTGAGAGGCAAGGCCAATAAAAATGCTTTAAAGATTCAGTCTGACTTTCCATTCCATTTTTTAGAGAGGGGAAAAGATTTGCATGCCTGTAATGGGACCGGTTGAACTATTGTACCCTCAGTACGGTATTCACATGTCCCTGTCAGTGGGCATTTCTGACATTCAGAGGGTTCAACAGCAGGAACATACTTCATCGGGAAGTGGCCTGAACCAGATGAACATTTGGTCCACCTGAAAGTTGTTTGGGCAGAGACCAGGGGAACAGGTGGAGCTGGATTGTTCAGAACCTGGATTCCAGAAAACTGATACCCAGTTGCTGTTCCCACTGGGTCAGCCTGCCTTTCGAAAGAACCTACAGCAGAATGTACCTCCCAGAAATGAGTGTTTCTGGAGTGAAGACTCCACCCCTCTTCCCACTTGAGTACGCTCTCTGAGGGCTGAAGAGAAACCCCTGATGGAAGTGGTGGGAGGTATAGGGTTTTAGGCATGAGATTTGGGTTTGGTTTCAAATCATACTTTGGAGTAACTTTGGGTAAATCACTTTCCAGACCTTGTTTTTCTCTTCTATAACATTGCATGATACTATATTCATTATGGTAGCATTCTGTACCTTAAATGAAAGAGTGCATTCATTTCCTGGGGTAGCGATAATGGAGTGGCACAAACTGGGTGACTTAAGCAACAGAAAAGTATTGTCTCGCAGTTCTGGTGTCTAGCAATTTGAGATTGAGGTGCCAGCAAGTTTGGTCCCTTCTGAATGCTGTACGGAGACTTTATCCCATGCCTTCCCTAACATCTTATTGTTTGCTTACATCTTTGGCATGGTTTGGTTTACAAAACAACCTCCCCTCTCTACTATATCTTCACATAGGGTTCTCCCTCTGTGTGGGTCCCTGTGCAGATTTCCCCTTTTTATAAGAAATTTTCATATTGAATTTGGGCTCCACCCTAACAAACTCACTTAGACTAATCACATCTGCAATTCCCTACTTCCAAATCAAGTTACATTCTAGAGTACTGGAGGATGGGACTTCAGCATATGAACTAGGGATGTGGTTGGGAGAATACCATTCAATCCCTATTATAGCTCTTTAGTGAACAGTATTTATCTTGGTCCATAAAATTCCTTCTTGCCAGCATCTGGGTTTCAAGGTGGGAAAAGAAACCCCCTTGTCTCAAGTGGTTTCTCCAGGTTGGGAGCTACCCACCCCATTCAGCTTCTGCCCCACTACCTGAGGCCACCACCCTTTGGTCAGTGGGCAAAAGCACCTCTCCTGAGCCCCAGGGGCTCCTGTCCACTGTGGCCTGCTGACAAGCAATACCTTGCTGATACCTGAGCTGACCAAGGAGCATACCTGCCCCTATCTTCATCCCACTGCCACACTGTGACTGCTCCGAGCAAGGATCTGCTGCTCCATCTCTGAATGCAGTCTAGCATAGAGCAGACTTTCATGAGGATTTGAAGGGCACAGAAATAAAGAAACCACAGCTTTAATAGTGTGGTTGTAATAAATTTACTTAATATAGGGGCTGCCTTGGCATCTGTTTTTAGGCCGAATAGAAGTTGTTTGACGCCTTATTGTATCCTGTTGTCTCTGGCCTAATTCAAATAAACTGTTCCCTCCATGTAGTGGTTTGTGACAGAACCCGTTTGCTCCTCATCCCACCGACCCCAAACTCAACACATTTCTCAGCTCTTGACTAGGATATAGCCTCATGCTCAGCACCATAGTCAGGTGAATAATCCCCCAAGTATTTGTTTGCTTTTAATTAACCAGCCCACAACCCTGAGGCAAAGCCTAAGAAATAGTGAAAGCATAGTGCCCCCAATACTTTTTGCCTTCATTTCTCTTTCTCTCTCTCCCTACTGCCTGGGTGAGCTGCCTTCCACCTCCAGACTTCCTGTCCGTGCCCCACCAGTGTTCCTTCATCTCTCTGGGACCTGTGAGTAATAATTTTTAACTGCATTTTGCTTTCACCTCCTAATCATGTCTCACCTGACACACACACACCCAAGCCTGACTTTCCCCCAGTCAGGATTTTCCTAGAGATTGACTATCTCAGCAGATAGCCACTCTCAAGGGAGAGGCCTCAAGTCGAAAATAGAAAGAAACCATATTAGTGCCACCCATGACAAAGGTAAAACTGTTCTCATGTCTGCCCCCAGACATACCTCCCTAAAAGGTCCCCCAGGCACATGCAAAGCACTGGCCAATCACTTGGCACAGATGATCCAAAACCCTTTAAAGCTGTTTGCTGCTTGAAAATGTCACAAAGATAAGTGCATAAAGAACAGGGCCTATGCCAACCTCAGCTCCTCTGGGAAATATCAGTACCCCATCAGCAACTATTCACAAACAAAGCAGAATGCAGCGACATTGGAGGAGAGCCCGGGGCTCCGGACGCCTGGGGGTGAAGCCCTGGCTCCTTCTCTGTCTACCCGTGTAACTTGGAACATGTTGCTAAACCTCAGAGTCTTCGTGTCTGAATCTTAAAAATTGAGTTAAGAATATTTCCTCTTGCTATAAGAATTGAGAAAGACAAATGTGCAGAGTTGTAGAGGGTAGAGTTAGCATTAAGTCTTTACTTTGCAGGGCATTTCTGTAATGTACCAGCCTCCAAATATACCCTAACAGAAGTTTCCAGGTTGTCCTCAGAGGTAACCCCAAGGACATTTTACCTCCCTGAGCACTGTGAGAAATGTTCTCATCCTGCATTTAATTCAATGAGGTTATGGACAAGTGTTTATGTCCTCTCCAAATTCATACGTTGAGGTCCTAATCACCAATGCGAAGGTATTCAGAGATGGGATCTGTGGAGGTGGGGGGGATGATGATTAGATGAAATTATACAAGTAGAGATCTCATGATATGATTAGTGTCTTTATAATCAGAGACAGTGGTTCTTCCTCTCTGCAGAGGACATAGTGAGAGGGCAGCCATCTGCAAGCCAGGAAGAGAGACGTCACCAGAGCCTGACTATGCTGGCTACTCAATCTCAAACTCCCACCCTCCAGAATTGTGAGGAAATAAATTTGTGTTGTTTAGGCCATCCTGTCTATGATATTTTGTTCTGACAGCCCAAGCTAATATAACTAAAATATGATTTCAGTTATACTTACTTATAAAGAATTCATTAAATACCTTATAATATGGATGTCTGGACAATTAAACCAAGACACTGCCCTATAATGTTAAATATACTGAAAAGTATTAATAAAATTCTCTTCTCTTAAAGAACATTTAGAAGAAAATTAAAAAAGCTATTCCATTATAACTTGTAGCTGAGCTATTTGGTATGGTAGCCACAAGTCACATATGGTTACTGAGCACCTGAAATGAAGCTTGTCCAAAGTGAGTTGGGTTGTATGTGTAAATTACACAAAGTATTCCAACGACTTACAACAAAAAAGAATGTAAAATTAATAATTTTCATATTGATTACCCATTGAAATACTAATCATTTTGGATCCACTGAGTTTAATAATACACATCACTGAAGTTAATGTCACCTGGCTTTCCCTTTTTAATGTGGCTATGAGAAAATATAAAATTACACGTTTGGCTTATACTCATGGCTAGCCTTCTATTTCTATTGGACAGAGATGGTCTAGAGTGCGAAGCAATAGACAAAGTATGGGCTTTTCAAACAGCTCACCATTCCAGTCCAAACTCTGTCATTACCAGCTTTGTCAACAAGGGCAAATAACTTGACCTTCTTTGACCCTCAGCTTTCCCGTATGTGAAATGGGGGATAATGACGTATTTCACAGAACCATGGGGAGGATTAGTGGAATCAGGTATGTAGAATGCCAAGCAGGAGTTGGTTACCCAGTAGAACTCAATAAATGTTCATTTCCAACCCCCCAGTTAGTAGGAAAAGAAAACCATGCTGTCAACACTCTTTTAATCAGCACCAGCTGCAGCTCTAGTGGCTTTACAAAGGTGGAGCTCTGAGCAAGCACAGCAAGTGAGGGGAAGTCAAGCCACACAAAGAAAACCCTTAATATCAGTCTCTTCTAAAAGTTTATAGTTTGAGGGAAACGACTTTATTTGAATTGATCTGCTTGCATATCTGTAAAGCTTGTCCTAAAATGTGGGTCATGTCCTCAATCAGTGGAGAATCATGATGGATCAATATTGGGACTGTGTTTCATAAACAAGTAGCTGCACAAAGCTAGATTCTCTCCTGCCCTCCCCATCCTACACACATACTTAGAAGCTCTGTGTGGGTTGTCACATCTCCCAATTCACAGTCATCACTCTGCCTTGCAGCAACTAGGACATGATCACAGAGACTTGTCAGTCAAATATAAACAGTCTCTAAAGGGCCAATCTTCTAAGTATAATTGACAGGAAATACAATTGGGAAAAGTTGCATATTTCTGTGGTGCTGGGGATAGAATCCAGGGTCATGCTCATACTAGACAAGTGCTCTACCACTGAGACATGCTCCCAGTCCCATGAGGTTGCATATCTTGTTATGAAAAGAAGGGCAGTGTCTTGGTTTAATTGTCCAGACATCTATATTAAAGGCCCCCGGGACTATAAGCTGGGTCTGCACAATGCTCAGTGCTTCAGAGAAGTATGGGGGGTCCAAAAACATGGATATAAATGTATTTGGGGTGGGGGAGTAATCTGAAAATACTTAGCTTTGCCTATCATGTGCTAAGAGGGTAAGGGAAAAGTGGGGCTTGTCCAAGGGAGGGTGAGTAGGTAGGATTGCAGAAAATGAGATTGCTTAATTTTCAAAGAGGACACATGCCTGGGAATTCTTTAAACATTGGATACCTTTTATGGGAAGAAAGTCTAGCCTCTCTCTGCTGGCTCCTTTGGGTAGGAGAGTGGCCAGTGAGCAGACTCGTTGAGACAGATACGATTTATTTTCATATCCAAGAGTGTATTTATTTACTTATGCCTTTCCTTATTCCGAAAATTTTTAAAAAATTCAAAGGTAAATGAAAGAAATAGAATAGCACCCAAATGCAGTTATTTTGCTATACCATTGATTTTATATTCCTGAGATATCCAAGTAGATGTCATTTTGTGCGCTGGCATGGAGACCTTTGTCAGCAGAGATCTCCAAGCCTGGGTCTCAAAGCATGGCCAGAACTGCTGCCCAACAGCATCAGGGCATCCCCATCAAACTCAGAAGGACAACTTTGTACCTGTCTTCTGTGTCATCAGTGTTGGGTGCCTTTCTCAGCTACAGGAATATGCTTCTGAAGTTGGAGATATGGTTTGCAATTTTATTTTGTCATGAGAAATGCATCACACTTTCATAAGGCTCCTGCTCATGCTCTGGCCCTATCATCAGGCACAAGGGCTCCCAGACCAGCCCTCTGTCCAATGCCCAAAGACATGGATGAATTAAAGCCAAGATCTGAAGATGAAGCACTAAGTAGAAGGAGGAGGGTGAGGCAGGTCAGAGGAAGAGTCTCCTGTCCTCTCAGAGTGTTTGGGGTGGGGAGGAGGTGTCCCGAAAGGCATCCTGCCTGGATGCTATTGTTTTTGCCAGCTCTGCCTGGGCCCTGGACCAGGCAAGTCCCTGGGGATGGGCTTCTGTTTGTGCAGGGTGGCAAGGGCATGCTGTTGAGTTGCAATTGCCTTTAGGGAATGGGAAACAGTGAGTCAGATACAATTCTTTGAACCCAGGTCCTGTGAACTTTGCAGAGACAGGAAGTCACCCTCATTATAGACATTATAGGCTTTTCCAGGGGTGAGGACCAGTTTGTTCAGGAACAACAGCTGCTGGTAGAATTGTTCAAGGTTAGAGAAACAACCTCAGCCTAGAACATTCTTAACTTACTGCCGCAGTCTTGGCTGGGCACAGAATCACGAGCCACCACAGCTTTGTAGATTCAAACAGCAATTCTTTATTCCCGAACTCACACCGGCCTCCACACGTGCTCTGGGGCAATCCCAGTTCTCCTCCGCCCAATTCACCTACTCCATGAGGCTTTCCTCCCAAAAATACTCTCTGAATCTCACGAGAACTCAAAGGGAGCTCAGGTAGCAGGAACGCCCTATTTCCAGCAGCAATAATCCTCAACATCGAACTTCCCTAAAACCCAAGGTCTTAAACTGGGAACGCCCTTAACCCAAGGAGCGGGATACTTCCTCAAACTGCAGGATATACCCTAATCCTGGATCCACCCTGGTCATTGAGCAGGGTCACCTTTCTCAAACACACATGCAAGGTCACAGCAAATTTCCAAGGCAAGTCCATTTAACATGGGGTACGCTGGCAAGGAAATATCGATGCGTCATATCTACTTGGCAGTGGCCCTCAGCAACTTACTTTTTTTTTTTCCCTTGGTACCAGGGATCAGACTCATGGGTACTTAACTATTGAGCTACATCCCCAGCCCTTTTTTTTTTTTTTAAGACAGTCTTGTTAAGTTGCTTAGGACCTTGCTAAGTAGTTGAGGCTGCCCTTAAACTTGTGATCCTCTTGCCTCAGCCTCCCTAGCCATTGGGATTAGAGGCATGTACTATTACACCTGGCTAAAACATTTTTGAGAGTCCTCCACAGCCCTCAAAAAGAGGGGGAGGAGGTGGAAAATGAGAGATAGGCCCACAAAACTCCTCAAGGTCACACTCAGGCCAAATGGTGGTCTTGGAGATGCGTGTTTGTGAAGAGGGCACTGAACTTTACGTCTCTGTCTCTCTGTCTCTGTCTCTCTCTTTTTCAACACAGGATAAGTAGAGTCCTAAAATGAGCCTTTCCCATAGGAAAGCAAACACTAAAAGTATTCATACCCATTGATATAAGTGTTCCTTCCACTCTAGTGCTACCCTTAAAGAGCTGATGCTAGTCTTTTTTTTTTTAACATACAACTAAAACTTAGAATAAACTAATTAACCCACAATGAGAAGTTGGCCAATGAATCTGTTGCATGTCCTCAGTCACTATGCATGAGATTCAGGAAAAATATGTCATAGCATGGGAATATGTTTATGTCTTTTAGTAAAAGATATAAAATAATGATACAAAAGTGTGAAGTGTGCAGTTGTATAATCAAATACCTTCACAGCAAAAGTCAAGAATGGAATGGCAGCAAAATGAAAGTTAACTTGTGTTATGTGAATAAGGATTATATTTTCTTTCACCCGTTAGTGTTTACAAACTGTCTCTGATAATGTGGATATGTTGGGTAATTATTTTGATAGTCTACAAAGTAATTTCAGATTTAAATCAAATCAATCAGCTTTCTGTGCCTCTATGAGAGGCAGGTCACAGGGAAGGAGTTCTTTCTTCCATGTTGCTAGAACTTAATGAAAATTTGAAGATGCACAGTCTATAAAAAGTTTCTTGTGGATTAGGTGCTGGTTCCAAGACTGGTCAGAGTTTCCCCTGCCTCCCCACAGAGTCTCCAAAAAAACCCAAAGAAATTTGACCATTCTTCAGGAGACTGTTCCCTGTAGTGGTACAGGGGGACAATGTCTATCCTTTTGAGTGCTCTGTGACAGAGCCCATGGGTGGATGGATCAGATAGTACACAGACCATGTCTGCTGTGAGTCATGTGTGGTCAACACTGAAGAGACACCACTGACCAGCAGAGGGTCGCCTAGGCCAGGTCTATTTCTCTCCCAAGACTCTCAGCTCTGTCTCTTCTCACATGGACAGTCACAGAATGAACAATTTGCATACTCTTCCCAGGGGTCTGACCCCAGGACAGAAAGACACAGTTGCTCCATGTGTCTCATTTTCTGCTGGCAACAACCCTGACACCCCTTGTGCCAGAGGAATGAGATGATTCACCTGTGGAGGCCCTTGACACACATCTTTGCACGTTTTTAATTTCCACAGTTGTCTTCCTGTTACTCTTACTGAAGGAGGATGTTTTTGTCCTTTAGTTGGGTGTGCTTATGGACCCCAAAGACTTGTGCCAAAACACTGTCATGTCCCAGAGAGTATTTGTCTCTCAAGAAACTAAAAACCATCAACAAAGTAATTAGCTACAGAATCGCCCACTGGGTCAACTTGAGGATTGATATATGACCTCAAGTATTCCTAATAGAACAACTGAAGACTTTCACAGAGGCACAGATCATGACACCTGGGTGTGTGAGCAGTCTATTTGCCCATCTTCCAGAAGAAAAAACTGAGGCTCAGAGAGAAGGTAAGTGATTGGTCCAAAACCTTGCAGAAACAGAACAGGGTCAAAGATTATCATGCTGTGGAATTCTGGTGAACTAAGGACCACTACTCTATGCAGGCAGTAAAGCAGGGAAATGATCCAGGGAACATGGCTGCTTAGGATTTCACATATCACTTCTTTGGGATGACAACGTCTTTCTGGAATCCTTACGCTCTCAAGGTTCCAAAGAACTCCCATTTTCTATGTGAAAGCTCTCACGAGCTGCTAGCCCATGGGTTACCTATCACTACCTCACCCACCCCAGGATACATAAAGGAAAGAAGCTCCTTGCTCCCTTCTTCCTGGCCACTTTTATACTCAGCCTTGTTCATGTTGCATGTGCATGGAAAAAAAGCTCCCTTCCTCCTGAGGTCTCCTGTTGGCCCCAGAGTTCAGATGATGGGTCTAGAAGGCCTCCACACCTGGTCAAGGGTGCAGAACAGTAGAAGAAGCTTAGCCTAGGGATAATCCCTCCAGACTCTGCCCTGCTTGGAACATGCAGATCACAGTGTTATGGCCCACACACAGAGCAAGTCTCCACCTGATAGTGCTGAGAATGCCCATTTATAAACTCCCCTGGGGAAAGAAAAGCTATAGAGTAAGCCCCTACTGTATGCCTGGTGGTTTGGGAAGGGTCAGTATTAACATCTCCATTTTACTAGTGAGGAAACTGAGTCTCAGAAAGGGTGATTGACTTGATCAAGCTCACCTAGCCAGAATGGCTGGGCTCTAAACCTAGAGTGTTTACCTCATGGTTGCCATGAGCTCACTATGTTTCCATTTCCCCGAGACCCAGAGAAATAGCATGTTGACTTCAAACCCATATGGCCGATGTTGATTAATTCCCCAAATTCCAGCAAAATGACCAAATAAAAGGAAAAGTCATAAATATTTAAGGGAGAGAAGAAAAAGAAATGATAGCAGATTAGAGATGCCAACACCACTTGGGGAAAGCTAAGCCCACAGTAATGAATCCTGATGAATTTTCTCAGTAACACCTAGGAAAGGTGTTAAAATTGGAGTTTCCAGAAACTATGAATGTGAGGACGAGGAGTGGGCTGGAAACTAAGGTTTGGGAAAATCCGAATAAGGAAGAGTGCATTCCCCTCTCCTCTCCTCATCTAGCACAGCCAGGCAAGTTTCTTCCTAGTGGTCTCAGAACTCTCGTAATATCCTTCCTGAGGAAACCAGAGGACCCTGAATTCTGGGACTTGGATAAGTGGCTTACTGCAAGGGGAAGATGTGGACTTCTAGAGATAAACCTTCATATCTTCAGTCCTTTTTCCCTCTGCTTCCTCAAACCTGGAATCCGTGCTTCCCTCCTCTGCAGAGAACAGATGGGAGCTTCAGATCTGCCCATGAGAAGATCAAGACATTTGGGTTCTTCCAGTGATGCACAGAGCACACTGCTGGGAAGATGCTCAAAGGACCAGCCCTTGTACTCTGAATTTCCAATCTGCTTTTGGGGCCTCAATTGGGATATTAATTTTGTCTTGACTTGAATAGACAAGTTTGAATTCATCAGACTGCTCAGTTCAGAGCACCCTCAGCATGGACCTATTCAAGCCCCTCTTTTGTTTTAGTCTGTTTTCCCTTATACTCAAGCCACAATCCTGACTCTCCATCAAAGGCATTATGATATACATAATGTCGTTTTTAGAAAAGACACTATTTCTATTATATAAGTGTGAATTTTCAATTTGCATACCTGGAACTGAAATATACATTTCAATCTAGTTCTTATTCTCCTCCTTCAATACCAGTTATATTCTGTGACATATGGATATTGACAAAGACAAATTCTTATATGGCCATTTTCCCCTTATCTGTGTGGGATAGATCCTAAGATGTCCAGTAGATACCTAAAACCTTCCAAAACCCTACACTTCCCGGCACAACATGATGCCATCAATTGCAACACAATTTCTGTTCATGTCTTCCCCCCATAAATGTTAAGCCTGTTTCCAACTTAGCTAAGCACTAATCATGTACTATGGCTGGCTGTACCATTTGCAGTTTGAGGTGTGACAGAAATACTAGCACAAATTTCATTTTGGTTCTTCATAATTTCATGAATGCAAGATTTGATCTTACCATAATTAGCAATCAGGATAATCAATTTCTAAGATTAGTGATCTCAATGTACAAATTTTTTTCTTTTCTTATGTTGAGAAGTACATTAAGGCTTTTCTTTGGCATACCTAAATTGCCAGAAGCACTACTCTTGCACTCTGGGGCTATTATTATTAGGGCCAAAATAGAGGTACCTGAACACAAGTATTGTGATACCACAATAGTTGATCTGATAACTAAGATGACATCTAAGTATCTAATAGGTAGGTAGTGTATACAGCATAGATATATTAAACAAAGGTATGATTCATGCTCTGGGTGGACTATGTGGGACAGTATAAGATTTCACTACACTACTCAGAATGGCACACAATTCAAAATTATGAATTATTCTTTCTGAGATTTTCCATAAATAAGTTTGGATCTTGGTTGGCTGAACACACCTAAAACCTCTGGATATGAAGCTGTGCATTTGGTAATGGAGGCTACTGTATCTCCCATTACAGTAAAATAAAGAATATTTGTGTTACCTAAAACTTCTCTCAGGGATCCCCCTTATGATTAAACCCCAGTCCAGCCACTGACAACTATTAATTTTTTAAATCTTTATAATTTTGCCTGTTTTAGAATATCACATGAGTGGAGTCTTTGAGGTCTAACTTCTTTTACTTAGAATATATTTATTCTAATTATTATATGTCTATTGTATTATTATTATATATAGCTAATTATTATTAATATAAATATATTAAAATTTATGTTGTATGTAAGTGAATATTTGTTCTTTTTTAATTTTTGAATTATATTCCAATGTATGGCTATGCCAATTTGTTTATCCATTTACTTGTTCAATATTTTCTATTGATTATGAGTGAAGCTGGTATAAATATTCATAGGTATTTGTGTGGAAGGAGGTTTTCAGTAAACTTGGATAAATGCTGAGGATTGAGATGACTAGGTCCTCTGGCAAGTGTGTATTTAAATTTTTAAGAAACTGCCAGACTAAGATTTTCCAAAGTGGTAAATGACAGTTACTATTGCTGTATGTACTCCTCAGCATGTGATAATGTCAGTTAAACATTTGTATAGATTCATAGTCCTCTTTCATTGTGGTTTTAATATGCATTTCCTTAATTATTAAGGAAATTAATAATTATTATTTTGAGCCTATTAAAATATATGCTTATTTTTCATCCATGTGTCTGTTTTGGTAAGACATCTACTCAGGTCTTTTGCCAGTTTTCATTGGGTTGTCTAATTTTTTTATTACTGTTTTTAAGAGTTCTTTTTACTTAACAGAAAATATTACATAGATATGCAAGTAATGAATATTTTCTTCCAATCTCTTATTTTCCATTTTCTATTTTTCTTCTAGATTTTTTTTCTAGAAACTTTATAATTGTAGGTAGGTTTTACCTGTAAGTCAATGACCTCTTTTATATTTATTTTTATACGTGGGCTGGTATATGAGTCAATGTTTTTTTTTTTTTGCATATAGATACACAATTGTTCCATTATTTGCTCAAAAACTATGCTTCCTCTATTGAATTGTATTTATTCCTTTACTAAATCAGTTGACTACTTATGTGTGGATCTATTTTTGGATTCTGTATTCCATTCCATTGTATATTTGTCTATCTTGACCCAAATACCCACACTCTTTTGATTACTGAAGATTTGTAAATTTTGAAATCAGTAAATCCTAGTCTTTAAAACTTGTTCTTCTTTTCAGAGTTATTTTGGCCTATTTCAGGTCCTTTACATTTCCATAGCAATTTTAGAACTGGTTTTTCAAAACAACATCCCTAAGGTTTTGTTTGGAATTGAAGTTCATCTATGTATCAACTGGGGAAGAACTCACATCTTAATATTGTGTTCTCTAATCCATAAACACAGCATATTTCTGTGTTACTTTAGATCTTAAATTTCTGTCAGCAATGATTGGCAGGGTCCTAATCTTTCACTTCTTTATCATATTTATTCTCAGATATTATATGATTTTTGATGCTATTGTTTATGGTGCTATTTATCTATTTTAATTTTTGATTTTTTGTCAGTATATAGAAATACAATTGATTTTTAAATATTAAGCTTGCATTCTACAAACATGGTATACTTACTTACAGTTCTATTAATTTTTTATTTATTTTTAATTAAAAAATAAGAATTGTATATGTTTATGGTATACAATATGCTATTTGGGAATATGTGTACATTGTGGAATTTCTAAATTGCACTAACCAACCTATGAATTACTTCACATGCACATAAAATGAGAACACTTAAAATCTATTCTTCCCACAATTTTCAAAAATACAATGCATTGTTAATAACAATAGTCTTCATGTTGTGTACTAGACCTCCTGAACTTATTCTTCCTATCTAATCCTAATAGCTTTTTTTCAAAGCATAGTTTTATATTTTTACTCTTCCATATGATTTAATAATCAGGTTATTAAGTTTGTCAAAAAAATCCTCAGAATTTTAATTGAAATTGCATTAAATTTGAAAAGACTAACATTAATTTGATGTTTACTCTTTTCCATGTATGAATTGCTTATGACCTTATGAACTTTTAGTAGAGGTATTCATATTGTTACTAATCATGGTGTAATGGTTAATTTATATGACACCTTAACTTGGCTAATGAATGCCCAGATAGCTGCTCAGACACTATCTCTGTGTGCATTGTAAGGGTCTTTCCAGAAGAAATCAATGCTCACATTGTGAACCAAGTTGAGCATATGGTCCCCCCTGGAGCAGGCAGGCAATGTCTAATCTCCTGAGGTCCTAAGTAGACCAAAAGGCAGAGGAAAGGCAAATTCTTTTTCTCCTCTTGAGCTGTGACATCCATCTTCTTCTGCCCTCGGATGTTGGTGTTCCTCAGATGGGAACACACACCATTGGCTCCCTGAATTGCACCACTATTTTTCCTGGTCTTTGGTTTCCATGGGATGTCATGAGAATTGCCTGTCTCCATAACTATCTGAACCAATAATAAATTTTTTATCTGTCTAAAATAAATTTTATATCTATCTATCTATCTATTTATATATCCATCCATCAATCATCTATCTTTCCAACTATCTATATCTCCTCCTAGTTCAGTTTCTCTGGAGAACCCTAACAGAAAGTTTTTTCATTCTTTATTAGTATAATTTCTAGGTCCTTACTGTGAATGATATTTTCTACATTTTTTTCCTATTGATTGTGAATCCAGACATATTAATGAGCTTTATTCTGAGTTCTTATAGTTTTTAATGGTTTTGTTTCATTCTGAGGTTCCTATTGACAAGTTTTAATTTGAATGAGTGATCAAGGACCCCAGATATTTGAGAGAAGCCTGCAGTGGAAAAAACAGATGTCAAATTAAATAGAGGTGATGCAGGAACCAAAATAAAATTTTCCAAAGATCATCATTAAGATTCTCTGAGAAGATAGAGAAAGAAAAAAAAACCCATAAGCAACAACAAAGAAAAAGAAAAAAAACACAAAACAATACGTATATAAAACATAAGGATAAAATGGCTACTACAAAAGAATTATTAGAAAAAAAATATTTAATAATTCGGGAGTTGGAGTTATAGCTCAGTGGTTGAGCACTTGCCTCACTGGTTTCGATCCTTGGCACCACATAAAAATAAATAAAAATAAAATAAATATATTTAGAAATACATATATGTGTTTCTCAAAAATACATACATATATATATATATATATATATATATATATATATATCCTTCAGATAGAAGAAAATTTCTTGCACAGTTTATATATATATATATATATATATATATATATATATATATATATATATATTATAAATTTTAAAGCAACTGAGAACTGAGTAAGATAATAACTGAGTAAGGTATTTGGAAGTTTAAAAAATCTTCCATGGTTGAGGATGTAGAGCATTTGCCTAGTATACAGAGGCTCTGGGTTCAATCTTCAAAACCAAAAAATAAAGCAAAGATATAGAAAACAGGAGAGAAGAATAAGAAACTAAAGTTCTAAAAGAAACTCATGCTGACAGAAGCACTAGAAAGAGGGGAGGGAAAATAGAGGAGGGTGGGTATTATGAAAAGAACTGTGCAAGAAATTTTCTTCTATCAGAAAGATATGAGTTTCTCAATTGAAAAAGATCTTCCTTATGTCCTGCAAAATTGATAGGAAAAAAGATCTACTCAAGGACCCATTGCCTGAAGATTCAGAATATGGGAAATCCTAAGAAGATCTTAAAATCCTTCCAAGTGAAAAACAGTAAAACAACAACAATAAGAAAGAGGAGAAACAGAAAGGACAGAAAACCCATAGGACAGTTAACTCTCAGCAGGCAATCTGGAAGCCAAGCTAGTTTCAATAGTAATTGATGCTTTGAGAAAAAATGCCCAAGAAGAAATGTATCAGGGCTTGAAGGACCCACAAAGAAAAGAAAAGACCCAAAAGACAGCAATGGATGGAGTCCAGGCCTTGTTAGATGTTGCTCTGATGGAAGCTACCTTAGGGGGTACACTTTGATTTAGGAGAATAGCATTAGATGAGATTTATGTAGACAATGAATGCACCCCAAAAGACCAGAACTTACTCAACTTGTGTCTCTGTTTAAGTGGGATTTCCCAGGGAAAACCTCTTGAGAAATACATGAGAAATACATGAGAAAAGGAAAATGTATAGGAAAGAAGTTTTACAGAGCAGACCCAATAATACAATTTACTCTTTTTCCTCAGGCACCACTAGTCTCTGCTGAGGATTCTGATTACAGAAACATGAACGGGGATTCCACTAAATGCATAAATCTGAGAGCATTGCTTTGTAGGGATCAACTACCCAACTTGCTTGGGATTTGCTTGTTTTCTGAATTCAGTTGTTATGGAACTAGGGCTTTGAAGAAAAGTGGAGCATTCAGAAGATCGTTAAGGTTAAGTTATACTGATCTACTTCATAGTCTTGTGAGGAGAACCTAAATTGTCTGCAGGGATTTTCATCCATTTCAAGTCCAGGATCTCAGACTCATGCATGAAGGGTCAATGCTTGACCTTGGAGAAACGTGGCCTCATGGCAGCTAGAGCTGCACTGTCCTATTGACTGTTGGTTCCTCCTCTAGATCAGCCTTGCTGCAGCTGACCATAGGCTAGACCAGAAGGGGTTCAGAGATCTTACGAATGCCCAGGAAATTTCTTCCAAGTGTATTTCAGCCATGGTCTTCGCAGTCTATCTTCTTAGGCAGCAGGAAGACTCACTGGTGAGATGGGGAGGCACAAGGACATGTACCAGCCTCTTCCTCTTTGTACTGGTCAACTCTTGTGACTTGTCACTTCTTCCTGCCCCACTGCTACCCATGAGCAGACAGACAAAGGACCCCCACCAACAGTTTCAGTAAGCCTGGGCCTCAGAGGTTTCCTTCTCATGCCAGATTTATGATGGAGGTCAGAAAGCCTTCCTGAAATGGGCATTTCACCATATCATTCCACCTCAAACCTCTGCCACCTTTGAATTCTCAGGCGGTGGGGTTTGTGAAGAACATACATGACTTTTTAAAAAAAGATATAAAATATTAGCTTTATTTGTATTCATTTTGAATAGGAGATAGAATCTGAAATGAAAAAACGTCTGAAATTTATGTAATTTTTCACCAAAACAATATTATTTCTTTTTTCTTTTGTTCGAGTTAGTTATATATGACAGCAGAAGGTATTTCAACTCATTGTACACAAATGGAGAACAATTTCTCATTTCTCTGGCTGTACACGGTGTAGAGTTACACTGTTTGTGCAATCATACATGTACATAGGGTAATAATGCCCATCTCATTTAACCATTCTTTCTACCCCCACACCCCCTCCCTTCCCCTAAGTCCCTCTGCCCAATCCAAAGTTCCTCCATTCTTTCCTAACTTCCCCATTAGCATCCACATATCAGAGAAATCATTTGGCCTTTGTTTTTTGGGGATTGGCTTATTTCTCTTAGCATGATATTCTCAACTTCATCTATGTACTGCAAATGCCATAATTTTGTTCTTCTTCAAAGCTGAGTAATATTCCATTATGTATATATCCCACATGTTCTTTATTCATTCATCTGTTGAAGGGCATCTAGATTGGTTCCATAGTTTAGCTATTGTGAATTGAGCTGCTATAAACATGAATGTGGATGTGTCACTGAGTATGCTGATTTTGAGTCCTTTGGGTATTATCTGAGGAGTGGGAAACCTGAGTCAAATGGTGGTTCATTCCAAGTTTTCTAAGTAATCTCCATATCGCTTTCCAGAGCAGTTGTTTCAATTTGCAGTCCCACTAGCAGTGTATGAGTGTACCTTTTCCTCACATTCTCACCAACATTTGTTGCTTGTATTCTTTTTTTAACATCTCCATTGGCAAGAGCTAGTTGCTTGGCCTTAATCAAAGGCAAGCAAGGCTAGACTGGAGTATTAACGCTTGGGAACGGGAGCATCAACCATAGCCCTCTTCCTTTTTACATGGAAGGCTCTATCATCCTTACCTTGGTTTTCCCAGTTTCCCGTGGATTCCACATGGACACCCAGGCTCCACCCAAACCTATTCAAGATAAACACTTGAATGTTTATCTTGAATGTTTATCTTTACCCTCACTGAGGCCCTCTCATCACTTGCTTGTAGCCATCTTTTCTCTTCATTCCATGGTTCTAATGTAGTTCAAGCCCTTGACACTTCCTGCCTAAGACACTATAATGGCTTCTCTCTCACCCCTGCCTTGGCCAACCCTGCTCTGAATCTTCATAGAAAATCTCTCTTAACATACGCCTGACCATGCCACTCCAAGACCTTGCAATTTCTTGTGATCCTCAACACCAGGCCACAAGTTTAGTCACACCTCCTTGGGCCCCTCCAATCCCCCTCCCCCAGCCACTCCTCCTGCCTCTGTCCTGACAGCCCAGCGGCCATCCCTTCAGAGCTTCCCGCAATTCCTAACACATTCCTGAATTTCCTACTTCCAGGACTTGGTATTCTCTTCGCTGCTGTCTGCTGGGTACACAGGCTATCTGCCCATTTCTGTGATCCCAGAACTATGCAGGCTGCCAGGAGCAGAACTCAGCATCACTCCCTCTGTGCAGGTGTCCCTGATGAAGTTGACCGTATAATTGATCATCCAGACCAGGGCATTTCTGAGAATGACTGAGGTCACTAGGCATGCCTGGGGATGTGCTGGGCACATCTTCTGTCTACCTTCCCAGGATAGCTGATCCCTCTAGACTATGCACCCTGCTGTGGCCCCCTCTTTACCTAACAACTACCTGGCTCAGGTGACCAGGAGCTTCTAAGAGTGGTGCAGCCTCTGCACAACCACACTACCCATCAAAGTGAAATGCACACTCCTCATCAAAGCTAAGGGGACCCCAGCAGGGCCTAACCCTGCTGCTTCATTTGCCTCTTCTCTCCCTCCTTGGGTCTGGCCTGTAGCCTGCACAGCAAATATTCCCAACCCTCTCCTTCATTGCCTTATCATACCTCCTGTCCCCTCAATCCCTTGAAGACAGGCCCCAACTACACTGCCACTCTCATGCTCTCCCAGTTGGCCCTGCCCTCTGCCTTCCCTTGAGCCCAGGCTATTGCCAGAAATCATATGTTACTCTGTCTACCTAAGAGTTTATTGTCACCTCCCCCACTAGAATACAAGCTATGCAGCAGTTTAGGACACTACAGCTGGTACCCTGAGCTTTCAGAACTTCGAGCTGACCCTGGTGGGGATTGGAGGAGAACCCCCAGGGTCCCCCAGACCAGTCTACTCCCTGGGCTTGGAACCAATGGAAACAGGTATCCAGGGAAGCAAGGTTTATCCAGGACAGGCTCTTCCCCCTGTTCTGTGGTTGGCCTTAGAGAATGTCCCCGGGGTGGCCTCACCAGCCTCTGCTCTTGGGCACGCCCAGCCAGGAGCACAGAGGCTGCGCTCCCGCGTGCCTCCTCAGACGCAGATCTGCCTGGCTGCACCATAAAACCTAACTAGGCACATAAAATCTGCCTGCCAGCCTGCCAGGTGCCTCTGCAGGCTCCAGAGAGACGCTGATCAGCCCCCAAGACAGCAAAGGTCTGGGACACGATGGCACCAAGGCTGCCCAGGGTCCTGGATGCCTGGCCTCTTCACATAAAGAGGAGTCGCAGCCAGGCTGTGGGTGGGCAACTTGAAGGATGCCATCTGGCTGTCTTCTCATGCCGAGAAGGAAGAGACCGGGCATCCCTGAGAGTGAGTCCAGGAATGATTTTAACCCTCTCGAGGTTGTGGGAGGCCGTGCTACTTACAGACACCACACTTGAGGAGCCAACCATTGTTCACAGTCACACAGTCAGAGCTATGCTGGTCCTCTACCCCTTACTGTCGGATGGGGACGGCCATTCTGCCAGCTCTCCTCCATAGATCAGTGTCCAGAGAACTTCTCCAGGTCTGTGGGCAACGAGACCCCTTCCCAGTGAGATCAGAAGGCCCCTCTCCCCTGAATCCAAGTTCTGGTTAGGTTGGTGGGTTCCAGGAAAGGGAAGGATGATAAGGCTAGACCCCAGGTTCTGCTCCGTACATCACTTTGTTCAACAACCTGCCTGCAGCTAGGACCCTGGTCCTCAGCCTCTGCCCATGGATAATCTCTTGGCTCCTCTGAGCTGTCCTGCAAAGCTTGTTTCAGTAACCAGCAGACATTATAGCCTCTTTCTTCTACCCTCATTCCTGCAAAAGTCACGGTTATCCCCATTTCTCTGCCATTGTTTCTCTGCATCCTTTGCCTGGAACACTTGTCTTCCCCTTTCCCTGGGCTGCTTCTTTCTAGCTCAGTCACCACCTCCAGGAAGCTCACCTGGACCTTAAACCCAGTGGGAAATGTACTACTGCTCCTTGGCCCACTTCACCCCTCTAGCCTCCTCTTGTGCCCGGCCCTCATCCCTCTGGCTCTCAGTCCCCAGATGCTGCCAGACACTGTGAAATATCTGTGTTCTAACACCTAGTGACAAAAGAGAAATCCAAACTGTGACTTCAGAATGATCTGCTGTGTGACAATAAAACTCACAGAGAAAGGACAGAGAGAATTGAACCTGTAAATGATCAGTTTAGGAGGTACATAAATAGGGTATGTTTTTTTTCCTCTATTTTTTGTGAATTCTTCAGTGAGTTTTAAATATATTTGTAATAAAGAAGAAAATACAATTCTCTTTCAACAAAGCCAAAATGCCTGTGGTTTGACTTGCTATGAGGCTGCTAATATAATATGATGGGTTCCAAGCACCTACAGGCAGCAGAAACTGCATTGTGCACAAGAGTAATGAGCAGTAAACATTACACTGCACGAAGGAATGCATATTCATCATGTTGGATAAATCATGTTTGAAATAGGCCATTGAATACATGCCAGGGTACTAGATTGGGTGACAACAAATGCTTATGAGGAAGACAATCAGTTTCTGGCTCCTAAGAGCATAGCAACTACTTTTCTAGGGCTGGAACCATCCCATGCACAGTGTTTATTTGATTACTTTGAATGTGAGGCAAGGGCATCCCTGGGTGATTTGGCTCTAGAAGAATTGACCATGAGCCTTCCTTTGAGAGCAAGTGGCTTGAACTATGTCAGTCACCTTGGCGCTGGTAGGCAAATGCCAAAATGTATCCTGGGGGGACATGCTGCAATTGCTGGAGGCACTGCAGTCATAGGAAGCCAGAAGGTCTACAGATGGAGTGTGCCAGAGTTTAAAGGTGGAGAGGACCCCCCAAAGGCCTATGTGTTAAAGGCCTGGTCCCCATATGGTGGGAGATGGTGGAATCTTTAGGAGGTGACGCCCAGTGGCAAGTCCTTGGATCATTAGGGACATGCCCTAGAAAGGGATTGAGCTTTTTTCTCCTCCCCTGAGCCATTATTACATGGGCTATTTGCTCTGCCACACATTCCTGCTATAGCTTCCCAGAGCCCTTTCTAAAGGCCCAAAGCAATGGGGACGCCTAATCTTAGACTGGAAACTCTAGAAATATGAAATAAACAACCCTTTTCTCTTTGTAAGTTAAATGCCTCAGGATTTTCATTGTATTCACATGAAGCTGACTAACACAGAGTCCTTCCTAGGGAGAGGGGTGAGTCAGCTCCCATTGCCTCTCTGTTGGGTGTGGGATTCTCCCTGTTGCAGGTTCCAAACCTTCTTGAAGGAGCCTCTCCCTGCTGAAAGCCCCCCAGTCCTTGTCCACAGAGGATGATTACCTGCAACCTGGCATCTTGTTTCTCTCTCTGCCTGTCTCTTGGTTTCAATGAGCACCCTCCATGTCCAACCCCTTGAGCCATTGACTCTTCCCTGGATACAGCTAAATGTCAGGGACAAGCTTAAATGGTGTTGTCATGATAAAAGATAATTAGTAATTAAGACCAAGGCTTTCTAAAGTGCTGTGGGGAGATTGCAAGAGGATTTCTCACACCTGCTAAAGGTCAAACCATAGAATTCTCCCAGAGACTTGATGAACAATTGAAGTCTGTATCTGTTGGCCTTCAACTTGCTCAGCTGGGAATGCCCTAAGTAACCAATCCAAACAGGTTTGCAATTTAGGATTCTGTCCAGCCAATGAACAGCCTCTGAGAACAACTACTCTGAAGTCCCCTGCTATAAAGATCTTTCCCCCACTTTCCTACCTGCCTTCTGGGAATTATCCAAGGCTGCCCTGATTTAGTGCACCTGAATTGCAATCATGAGTCTTTATTTTTCAGATAAATGCTATTTCCTTTGACCTTTGTGTCAGTAGTCATCTTTTTAAAAAATCAATGTCAGGAGGAGTAGCCCCTGACATCCAGAGAAGTAAAGAGGGGTGTGGAAGGATCTTGGATAGGCAGAAGTCAGTGTGTGTGTGTGTGTGTGTGTGTGTGTGTGTGTGTGTGTGTGTCTGGCAGTGCTATAGGAGGGGAAGGGGACAGAAGGACACACAGGCTTGAGTAAATAGCACATAAATCCAGGGGAGCCAGGGCCCAGGTCGGGTCAGCAGCAGGATGTGGTCACAATACTCCCAGCTGGTTCTGTCTTCAACTGAGAGGAACCAGAGAAGGCAGAAGTCAAGACTGGTGTACAGAAGGATGCTTGAGTGTGGGTCTGGCCTCTGGGGTCTTGATGTAGCTGGCTGAGAGCTGCCCTCCATGTGACATCCAGAGAAACCTTGGAGCAAGAAATGGAACTGTGTGAGAATATGGCCTCTGTGAAGGTCCATGGCGGGAGAGGAATGACCAGCCATGATGGTCTGGGGTCACTTATGGTGGTGTCCATGTGTTTCCTTGGGTGTGCATGTTCAGTACTGTCACCAGGAAAGTCCAGGTGGATCAAGATGATTGGTCACCCTGGCCCCTCAATGAGCAAGATGAAGTCTATGCTATCTCAGTTGTGTGCTCTTCACAGCCAGCCTGTGAGTGAGTTCATTATTGTCTGCATTTGATGAAAGAGGAAATGGAGTTTGCCAAGTTCTTGCCCCCAATTCCAGGATAAAGCTGGACCCAGATGGACTGGTCCTGGTGATGAGCTGGACATTAGGCAGCCAGGAAGGAGACAGCACTAAGATAGTGGCTGAGGAGTCCAGAGTCTCTAAAGGAGCAGGGGACTCTGCCACAGCCTGAATCCACAGCCTGCTTAGGCCCACAGAGAATTCTGGGCTTCCTCAGGTGAACTGGGTCCACAGGAGGGGAAGGCGAAGGGGGCTTCCATCAGAGACAGAAGATGAAGATCACAGCCTAGTTTTAGTCCTGATAGGATGTGAGCCGGTCTATGCTTCCCAGAGTCTGGATATTGAGTGCAGGGTGTGAGACTTAGGAGAAGGGTCATGGGATAGGGGAAAATGCTCACAAGAAACCAAGCAGGTCCCGGGGTGGAGGTGCAATATTGTGAGTCCCTCTAGACTGAAGAATATCTGTTAGGAGACTCATGCTGCAGCCTGGAATGTGTTTAGAAAGATGTGGAGTGAGTTTAGTCTTAAATTTGTAGGTAGAAAACAACTAATGATGGAACATCTGAAGGGGAAATATATATATAGAGAGAGAGATAGATAGAGAGAGAGAGAGAGAGAGAGAGAGAGAGAGAGAGAGAGAGATTTGTTTCTAAATCATGCCACAGTAGTAAAGACTGATTTCACAAAATGTATGAAATGTAGAATATAATTGACATTGATTATCTTACCTGATCCAAACAGCTCACCCTTCATCAAATAGCTCATCCCTCCACCACCGTTCATATAACCCCTCTCAACCTCCCTTCGCCAGGCCAGAGTCCTCCAGTATTCTCAAAGGGGACTGACAGGGAACCATACCTTTCTTCATGGATATGACTATGGTGGAGAGAGTCCAGGGCCACAGAACCTGCAATGTCTCCACTCTTAATCTCTCCACTATTCTGTCATAGGGGAGAATGATGCTGATTCTCAAGGCAGAGAGACAACATCAAAGGCAGGGGTTTGTGAACTACAGCTCACAAGTCAAATCCCATCCAACACCTCTTTTGTAAATAAAGTTTAACTGGCACAGAGCCATGCCCACTCGTTTATATATTGTTGGTGGTTGCTTTCACAGGCAGAGATGAAACCACATGGCCCACAAACTCTCGGATATGTACCATCTTGTCCACTAGGAGAAAAAAATGCTGCTCCTTGGTCAAGATAGCAACCTGAACATTGATAAAGTTAGCTTACACAGACAACCTTTAATATCTGCAGTGGATTGGCTCTAGAATCCCTTGAAGATACCAAAATCTGAAGATGCTCCCTCTTATAAAAAAATGGCTTAGTATTTGCAAGTAACCTATACATGTCCTCCTATATTTACATTAACAGATTACTTAAAACACTGAAAGCATTGAAAATGCTATGGAAATAATTGTCACATTATATTGTGTAGAAGATAACAACCAGAAAAAATGTTCTTTACAGGCACAAATTTTTTTTTCAAATTTTTTCAAAACACCATTGTTTGAAGCCATGGTTACAGAACCCATGAGTATGGAGGACTGACTGTACATCTTCCTCATTTTTTATAATAGCCAAGTACTAATTTTATGATCAGTTAACATTCAAGCTATTTTCATTTCAAAGAGAAAGGAAGGGAAGGAGAGGGAAAGAGAAGGAGGGAAGAAGGTAACTCTGGTGTGAAACTCCCCCAGTCATGTGGCCAGTGAATGCTTCATTCTCAATTCTCAACTGTTCTACCTTGACTTTGGTTCTTATCATCACAGATGTCTGCATAAAGCATGGAAGATCAGCAAATTCTTCTAGAATGAGAGAAAACTATCGATGGACTCCAAGCTTAGCATTCCTGGACTCTTACTTTTCCTCTCTGACTCATGATCAGGGTTCAGAGGAGAGGCCAGGGGAAAGAAGGGGACAGAGGAGCCCTAAGTCCTCAAGGAGCATCAGCCCCAGGCACCAGAGTTCCTTCTCTACCCTCACCGTCCTGGAACCCATCCCCTCTACTTCCTGGGCACCTGCCACAGGACAGGTTCTCTGCAGCCACTCTCAGAGCCCTCAGTGTACAGAAACAGGCTACCTGCAGGAGCTGCCCACCCAAAGCCATCTGGGATACGTCTACTCTTAGGATGAAGAAAAGGGCTTTGGAGGTATGAGGGGTTCTGGAAGGCTTCCTGGGTGAGATGGAACTTGACTTTGGGAGTGAAGGTGGGGAAGGTTGATGGGTGGGTGTGTGGGGTAGGAGGACATTTTAGTCTGAGAGAATAGCCTATGAGAGAGGGTGTGGGGGAGGGGGTTGCAGTGGGCAGGGGTAACTTGTGAGGGTCTTATATGAACATTACACCAAGAGCAAAGGGAGCAAGCAATGACTGATAAACAGGAGAGTGGCAGGGCAAACTCTGTCATCAGAACAGCCAGTTGTCCTGATAGGAAAAGGCTCATGGGCAGGATGAGTGTATGGAGGAGATATTTAGGAAACCAGCTTTACAGAACTGGAAGCTCATTGGAAATGTGCTGAAGTGAAAGAGGAGCAATGAACCTCAAGCTTCAAGTCTAAGCCTGGTGGCATCATCAGAAGAGACACAGGTGTGGAGGGAATTGTATAAAGTCAATGGAAGCAGGTTTGACATCCAGGAGCTGATGGGGAATATTGGCCTCTGATCTGGGCCAAGGTCTGGGTACAGAATTGGGGAATAAATGGAGACATCTCAAAAGAATAGTTGAGGAATAAGTGGAGAGACTTGAGTTTAGAAACTAGCAAGAAACAAAGGCTCAAAGAACTGAATCTGCCCACAGTCTGCGCAGGAATTTTGAAGCAGCTGCTGTCTGGATGAAGCCTGAGGTAACTGCCATTCCAGCCAACACCTTGACTCAGCCTTAAGAAAAACCTTGAACTAAATCACAGCTGTACCACTGACCCATAGAACCCAAGATAATAAATGTGTACAGATACTGCTGTACTTACAGTGGGGTTGTATAAGTGACTTATTTCCTAAGTTGGAAATATCATAGTCCAACATGCATTTATTACACCTAAACTACTGAACATCAAATCTTGGTAGTGCAGCACACTGTCATCTGTTTTCCCTTAGAATCACCTGGCTGACTGGGACTATAGCTTTGCTGATGATGCCCAGCATCAAGGAGAGTTTTTAACTGCATGTGGATAGCTCAGGACAATAGTAAAATTCAAATTTGGAAGCATTCTTTCTACTGAACATGTCTCACTTTTACAACATTGTAAAGTTGAAAACTCATAAGTTAGACTGTCATAACTCAGGGGCCATCTATTTTGTGTTAAGCCAACTGTAAGATTTCAGGTGATTTGTTACATAGCAATGCATAAGACACCTCCCCGTCCCACAGCCCTCTCCTTTTCCTTCTGTTCTTTCTGAGAACAGCAAGACAGTAGGAAGGTGAGGGACATCTCTGAGGGATGTGTGGGTGGAGCAGGTAGAGTCCAGGAGGAACGAGCCTATGGTGGTCAGCACACTGACCCAGAGCAGGGGCATCCCAGGGTCAGGACTGCCAGTTGGCCTGGGGGAGATCCTTCCCTGCTGGTTAGAAGTGAGGTGGCATGGTGGAGAGTGAGGGTGACCAGAGACTGGGGAAGAAAGGACAGACAGAGTGCCCAAGTGGGAGGTAAAGAATAAAGGTACCATCCAAAAGCTCATGAGTGAGACATTGCAAGAAAGTTCAGAAGTGAAATGATTGGGTTATGATAGTATTAATGTAATCAGTGAATTAATCCCATTATGGGGATTAACTGAGTGGTAAATATTAGCAGGTAGGGTATGGCTGGAGGAGATGGGTCCCTGGGGGTATGCCTTTGGGGTAGCTATTTTGTCCTTATTGAGCAGTGCCCCCTTTCCTCTCTCCCCCCACCCACCCCATTCCTTTCTCTCTCTCTCTCTCTCTCTCTCTCTCTCTCTCTCTCTCTCTCTCTCTCTCTCTTTCTCTCTCTCTCTCTCCTTCCTGGTACCATGTCCCCAGCTGCATTCCTCTGCCACACACTTCTGCCATAATGTTCTGCCTAATTTCAGGCCCCAAGGAATGGAGTTGGCCATCTACGGACAGAGACCACTGAAGTCATAAGTCTAAAATAAAGTTTTCCTCCTCTGTTTTGTTCTTGTTGGATCTTTTGGTCATAGCAGAGAAAAAGCTGATTAAAACTGGCAGTGAAGAGAGGTGCTGTGTCCTAGAGCAGAAGGTAGAAGAAGTGACAGGTATATTCTAACCGTAGCTCAGACCTTGGGGGCAGATGGCAGAGTGAGCAGGCAGTTGGAGACAGAAAAGAGAGAAGAGACTGTGATGTTGTCATGCTTTGGCTCTTGAACGTCTCCCAAAGACCCATATGTTAAAGGTTTGGCCCCTGGGTGGCGCTATTGGGAGGTGGTGGAACCTTTAAGTGTCTAATAGGTCTCCAGGTCACTGGTGGTGTGTCCTCATAGGGAAAAATGGGACCTCAACTCTTCCTCCTCTCTTTTTCACCTCCTTTTGTTGAGGAGAGCAGTTTTGCTTTACCATGCATTCCCACCAGGATGTGCTACCTCACTGCAGCCCTAACAGCCACAGGCCAAAGGATCCCAAACCCAAACTTCCAAAACTGTGAGCTGAAGCAAAACTTTTGACTTTGTAAGTTGATTATCTCAGATATTTGTCACTGTAACAGAAAGTTTACTAACACAGATGTCTTCCAGGGAATGAAGCCACCAGTGTGGCTAAAAAGGCCGGGCTCAGAGGAACCTCCAGAAATGCTCTGTTCCCCTGTCCCTTAGTGATCAAGGGTAATACTCAGGCATTCCTCGTCTGCACATGTGATGTAAAGGTGCAGTTTAAAGTCTACTGCAGATGCTACCCTCCCCTTTCCTCGCTTCACAGATCCCCTGCTGGAAGATGCCTCATCAATATGAACTCAGCGTGTTCACTAGTCCCACCAGTATCCATCATGCTCTGGGTTAGTATCTCCTGCTGCAGAACAAATTTCCACAAATTTGGCAGCTTTAAAAAACATGGATTATTATCCCACAGGTCCTACAGGACTGCAGCCTGGGGCCTCCAGGCAGCCCACAAGCAGCTGTAGGAGGTGAATGGATGCTCATGGTCCTGGAGCTCAAGGTTCTTCCCCTTCTAAGCTCTGCATGACTTTAGGACAGAGGTTGCTGCTTTCCTTCTGTTTATTGGCCTACTCCACGCCCCTGGGCTCCCTTTGGTTTCCTGCTTTGTAGTCCCTCATGGCCCCCTCACAACACTCTGGCTCACATCTCTAAGGCCAGGGATCAGAGCCTTTCTTCATGCCTACATCTTCTAAGGGCTTTCCTTGAATTAAGTCAGACCATCCAGGATAATCTCCCTTTTGACTGACTCAGAATCAACTGATTTGGGCCTTCATTAAATATGTAAAAGCCTGTCAGCTTTGAATGTGACTTAAGCTACTCACAGGAGTGACATGCATCATATTCAAAGGTCCTGCCCCCACTCAGAAGGTGGGGTTAGAAAGGGTATTCACACTGGGGGCAGAATTATGGGGGTCTATTTTAGAATTCTGCCCACCCTACCTACTCCCCATGCCTTCGTCCACCTGGATGCTGCAGTTAGAACAGGGAGTAAGAAAGACCCAGCAGCCTCAGGCCCTCACTGGCTAGCTGCAGAATCAGACACAAACAGAGATCAACCCACATGGTAGGACACCTTTAATAAGAATAAATAACTGTTACTCTGCTGAATGCAAGGCAGGGGCTTTCACAAGGAAAGGAGTCTTGGGGCTCATTTTTGCAGGTGGCTGAGGCAGAAGGGGGACTTTCCAGGTTGAAGAAATCATTAAGATAGGTATTTCCCACATTACCATCCTTCAGTTAATTACCTTCATGGCACCTGCCATGAAAGTAATATTTAGTTAGTACTTTTCTGTTGTTGTTGTTAAACCAACTCGTTCTGTTTTACTTAAATTTATTTTAAACAGAACTTCTGCATCTCAAGTATAAATCAGAAAACCAGCATTCCTTGTTATAAATAGAAGTTAACCACAAAAATAAATAAAAGAAACACGGGCTCATGAATATCATATGAAACTGCAGCCTGCTCTTTGTTAAAAAGGAGAATTTGTGAGCATGGAAGATTTTAAGGGAATGCCAAGGAAAACTGATATTTTTCATAGAAAGACTGAAAGATAATTAAGAAGTGAGTAGTTGTCATGTAGTGTCATGTAGCAAAGCCACATTAGCCCTGGTTACTGGCTGCTTATGCTGTTGAGCCATTCAGTAGCTCCCACTCCTGCCACCATTGCTCTATGCACATACCCAGAGTGGCTGACAATAGAGATTGGCAGATGTCAACTGACAGAGCCCAGAGGACTATCTCATGGGCAGCCACACAGGGACCAGGCTCAGAGGTGGGAAATTGAGTGAGGCAGGTTTATAGGACAGGCAAACTTGGACAGTGTCTATCGGCATGAGGGAAGCAGTCTAGACAGGAGGGGCATTGAACATGATATGGTTACAATAGGGGCTGGGGCTGCTCCCACAGGGGTGTCTTCAGAGCTGGGATGGCCCCTCAGATCTGTCCCATATTGAGATAAGGGATCCCAGGCCTTTGAACTGACACATGGACCTGCCATGGGACATAAATGGCCCTGGGAAAGAGAGTTATGGCTGTGGGTGGGGTGCCCCCTTCAGGCAGCTGAGGACAATTCCTGGGGAGGGTCCCAGCTGGGAGTTGTCAGCAGGAAGCAGTGGTGTGGAAGGAATGAGGGAATGGGGGCCTCATTAAAGGAGGCAGCTGGGCAGCAGAACACCATGTGGTCCACCTTCTCTGTAGCTCGGATCCACTTGCTTCTTATAATCATCCCAGTCCTTCTGGGAACAGCTCCCCCAGGATTCTGCCTGGTATCTTTTCCTGGAGAAATCGACAAGAGGAAGGTGATAAGGGTAAATACAATCCCCAGAGCTGGGCTTGGGACAATGGATTCTCATCATCTCCCTCTTTTGTCACCATTTTAGAGTCTTCTCTATCTCAGCTAGTGCCTCCACTGATGGGGTGGCTGAGACTCTTACTCCTGGGGGGTCATGGTGTCCTGTTCCAACTGTGTCCCCTGCCCTTGTGTATTAGCCATCAGAATTGGGTGAAGAGATCTGGTGGTGAAGGCTCCCAAGGCAAGAACAGCAAACTTACCCTGAATATATGTAGACTCCAGTCAAGATGAATCCCTGCCCCTTCTGGAGTAGGAAGAACCCATTAAATCATTATTCCAGTAAGTAACTCATGTGCTCAGTCTGAAGTGGGATCAAGTCAGGGGCTCAGTTTTGGTACACCTGGCTAGTTGGCTGAATATGAAGAAGTGGCAAAGCCACATTAGCCCTGGTTACTGGCTGCTTATGCTGTTGAGCCATTCAGTAGCTCCCACTCCTGCCACCATTGCTCTATGCACATACCCAGAGTGGCTGACAATAGAGATTGGCAGATGTCAACTGATAGAGCCCTTCTATCTCCTTGGTTCTTGAGTTCCTTGGTGGTACTTTCTTGTGGATATTGAGATGTAGTATAATGACAGTCTCATTTCCTGCCTGTTCATACATGTCTGTCAGCATTACTTGTTCCCAGGCCTCTCTATCCCAAGTATTTCATTTTTTTTCTTCCAGGCTCCCAATCAATTAACCAACCCATTTGCAACTGCTCACAAATATGTCTATACTTAATTCCTATCATTTTTTTTCAATGCAAAATAGGATGCCCAGGTGTTCACCCTTCCTGATGCTCTGGTCCATAGGAAAGATTTCCCCTGTCTTTCAAGGCCATCCCTGACTGAGGGTGCAGTACAGCAGAGGTCCATTTTTGGTTTGCAACCATAAACTACCCATCCATGATCCAAGTGCATACATTGTCCTTCTCCATCAGTTGACCATAAGGGAACACTGAATGACCTGGGTTTGCAATGGAAGAGTGGTACAGGTGTACAGAGGTGGGTGGCATGGAGGTATGTACTACTTGCTCATGCAGCTTCTTGGCATCCCCTGACCCTGTTCATGCCCAGCCTAGATGAATCACTTATATCTTTAATGAATTATTGCTGGAGCCACTCAAGCATATGATGTGCCGGGTCTAAGAGAACACAGCTCATGACAGGCACATTTGGACCTGATGTCCCATGGTGAGTCTATCTCTAATGTGCTCAGTAGCAAATTAGGAGCTACTTTTCAAGTGGCATGAAGTCTTCGGCTGCAAATGACAGGGTTTTGCTTCTGTTGGGTCTTGCCATAAATTATACATGATACCCTCGTCCACAGATACCACAGGGTCTGACAGTTTCAGGATCCAAGTACCAGGGCTGTTTGTTCTTCATTCTGGACAAGTTAAAAGTCCTTCCCTGTTCTGGATCCCACTCCATGCCAGCAACATTCTATAATACTCTGGGTCAGGATAGTGTCCCCAAGGGTATAATTTGTAGTCTCCAGAAACCAATCAGCCAACTAGGAGTCGTATTTTCTTCTTAGGGATGGTAAGTGCAAGGTAAAATAATGTATCTTCTACATTGGAGGGATGCCTCAATGTGCTCAGAACACTAGTCATCTAGTTGCCTTGATTAATTATTGATTGTACTGATCTGGCACTCTTCAAGACCTTCATGGAATTCCTCTACCACCCTCTGAAGTAAAGTAGCTTACTTACTAAATTCTCCAAAGCTCTTTCCACTTCTTGGTGATTCAGT
This sequence comes from Spermophilus citellus, assembly GCF_964194105.1. Lineage (NCBI taxonomy): Eukaryota > Metazoa > Chordata > Mammalia > Rodentia > Sciuridae > Spermophilus > Spermophilus citellus. The sequence continues at coordinate 18,868,790 of NC_138195.1, read as the reverse complement.
CTGATTAACCCATACTGATGTAACAGTGGTAAAACCATGTCTATTTTTTTCTACCAGGAGAAAGGTGTTAGTGTTAACATGGCCCAAGGGAAAGAAATTAATTTACCAATAAATACATACTGTTACCTGCTCCATAAGAACAAAAGTTGCTTCTAAGTCCTCCTGAATGGGATGAAAAATAATACATTGATCAAGTCAAAGACTGCATACCATGTGCCTGAGGCCATGTTCATCTGCTAAAGCCAAGATGCCACATCTGGCAGAGTTGCTGCAATTAGGATTATTGACCCTAAGTTTTATTGAATTTGCAGTCATCCACTGTCATTCTCTAGCACCTGTCTGGTTTCTGTAGGATCCAGACTTGTGAATGAGAGTATCATGGGGACCATGGCAACTACACTCTTTATGTTTTGAAGAATGGTATTAAGCCCTTGGGACATAACATTGATTTTGATTTATTAATCAGGCTAGAACAATGGGGAGGAAATCGTTTCAGATGTTTCTTCTTGGTCTTCCATACTATGGTAATTCTTACCCCACAATTTTCAACTTGCTTTCTCTACTTACCCTGCAGGTCAAGGAACCAAAGCAAAGTTCTGGCAGCTACCAGGGATGTTCATTCCAATGGTCCATTTGAGGTTTGGAGAAATGTTTATAGAGAGGTTCATGAGCCCAGCAGGCTGGGGGTCTGAAGCAGAACCCATTTATATAAGACTCTAACAGGGGAGTTATAATGATTTTAAGTGTCAGTACTAATTTGAATCCTGTGCCCCTTTAATCTTGAAATGTCTGAATATTCTCCTTCCCTTGTGTTCAGTTGATCTGATTAAATGGCCACAGTTCTCTTTGGAGAAAGATATAAGATCATTACCTTCTCTCCTTGCTGTCTTGTTACAGGTGCCTATTGCCTGATGACCTTGCTTCTCTTTCACTCATTGTGTCCCAGGTCTAAGACCTGGCTCAGGTCTGAAATTGGGCAAGGTTATGATTTTTATCGTGGTAGTTGTCTTCAGCCCCATTCATTCATCCTTGATTTATTTTTAATTATACAAACCAAGCAACATTCTTATTGGCTATCCATCAACATGTGCCCTAAGAACTCCATGTTTTATTAAGTTCTATAGCTTTATATGAATTTGGAAACATGGCCTTCCCCTAACTGGGCCTCTCATTTAGATAGTGACGTTCACTTTGGTGTGGACAGTTAGTCACTCTGTTGCTTTGGGATCCTTTCATTCCCATTTCTGCTAGGGATCCTAATTCAGTAATAACATCTCTCACCCTAAGCCCCAGGCTACAGAGTATGGTCATCCTTAAGCTTTCTACAATGTTGGGGCCCCTTTCCTCATTTTGCTAGATGGAGAGTACTGTGAGCTTTCTGTGGAATACAGAGCCTGGTAGTTTTCTCACTTTAGGTACCATTTCTAATGTAGCATGACCACTTCTCTGAGCCTTTAATTCATTTTTCTATAATTGGCTGTGCAATTTTGGTGTTGCTGCTTCACTTATTGTAGATCATTGCTTTTTTCAAAGTGTCCAAGAGCCAACTCATAAACATATCAGCCCCAACTGGTAGGATCCTTGTCATAGTGTAAATCCTGCATCAGGAAAAATGCTCTTGTGTTCATAAACTCTCTCCACCCAACTCCATATCCTAGCTTCCTTGATCCTACACCATCAAGACCTAGTCCCAAGCACACACTCTTGTGTCCTACGAGCCCATGTTGACACTCAAAGATCTTCAGTCTACAGTGTCTTACACCTTGCTGGACCCAACTCTTTCCTAGCTAATTGTTGTTTAACCCCAGTTTTTGGGGGGTAGCCAGGGAATGGGTATGTGAAGATCATGAGATGGTCATATGTTATAGTTGCATCTTCTTCAAACAAAGAAGCGGGGGCTCCTCAGGTCCAGAGTGTTCATGGAGATGCAGGGTTTTAAGATTCATTAGCACATCAACTATGGTACTCCTGATTGTCAGGGACCCCTCTTTCCCAACCAGGATTCTACCTTTGTCCCAAAAGACTTGCTGTGGTTAATAATTCAATCATCTCCGAAGCTCTGCTACCTTCCTGTTTAACTCCTTGGCCTGACTCTCAGCTGGATCAGCTACAAGAAATGAGGGTTTCTTTATGTGTTGCTGAGAGGCCCTTTGACATTCACACTTTTCCTTAAGTTAGTGATTCATCTTCAACCTTTCATGATCTATCTTCAACACAACCATGACACTCAGCAAGATACACCCATGGTCTTCTGAGTTATACCTGCTCCTGAACCTCTCTCTGTAAGATCTGAGATCTTGAAGTCTCCAGTTCAGCACAGCAGCGTGCTAGGAACTATCTAGGCACTGGCTACACCAGTCACAGAGTCTTCATTGCTACTGGGAAGCACATGACTGGGGCCTCGGATTCCATCAGCAAGTCCTCTTCCTCAAATCATTCCTGGTACTAATTATGTTAAGCCAGGTCTCAGGAACCAGGCTGAGATGAAAACATGGATGCAGAGCTATATGGGAGGGAGGGGGTTATCTCTGCAGGGGCCAGAAGAGAACAGAATTGGTCAGAGGAAGAAGCCCACAGATTCTTCAGGGACCTGAGCAGAGTCCACAGGGAGTCCTTCAGGGTTATCCTGGTCTACTCAACCTGCATTGCCTAGTCATTGAATTTGGCTGTCCCCAGGGAGGGAGTAAACTTTGGGTGAAATAGCTCCTGTTGGTTTTATTGACAGAAATTCCTGGGGAGTGGTTCAGCTGTGAGCTCTCAGCAGACAACAGTCCTTGTAGCTGGTGGCAGGAGTACCTTGGTGTTGGGGGAAGGAAGATTTAGGTGTTGCATGACAGCATCCACTAAGTCACCTGAAAGCATTCGTGGGGGGCTGGGATGAGGACTAAGGAGATGCAGGGTAGGCTCTTCTGAATTCTGGGCCATGAGAAGATAAGCAGGAAGAAAAACTGAAAAAGACCCAACAAAGACAGATGAGACAGATGGTAAGGGCTTGAATGCCAGGGCGAGGATGGCAGGCTTTGTCCCTCCAGCAAAGGAGAGCAGTGGAAGGTTCTGAAGAAGATTATTTTGGGGTTGTAAGGAGGCTGGGCAGCCCCAAAGGAGTCTTAATTTCCAAAGTGTCCCTTTGGCTGCCTCTGCCTTGGATTCTTCTTAACTGGCTGGCTGTGGCCAAGTCAAACACACACACGCACGCCCCCCCTTCTTTCCCCCAAATCGGCTCCCTTTAAATTGTCACTCCCCACAGTGCTGCATTCATGCATCAGTTCTAAATAGTCCCACTGTTCAGCTTTAACGAGAAGTAATACCAATTCCCATGTTTGCTCAGAGAGCACCATATTTCATCAAACCAGAGCCCATGCCGGCTCAGATTACTGACCGAGACAATGTTCTGTAATCCTGGTTTATTCACATGTCATGGGTATTTTAGCAAAACAGAAATGAATGGCCCGCGCCACCCTAGGAAGTAACGGGAGAGCTGGGTTCCCGCCCAGGGGAAGTCCTGCTCTTGCCTGCTACAGTTCTCAGAGAGCTGACTTTGATTTTCTGAGTTTTCCCAACTTTCAGAAAGAGAATACGAGCTAAGGAGGAGTCACAAACTGGGTAGTTATTTCTCTATAAAATGTGAACTCCACGGATGGATTTTGCCAGAACAAAAATTAAATCTGTCATTGATTATAAAGTCCTTTGTGCTTGTTATTTTGCAGATTTATTACACTCGGGCCCGGCAGCCTGGTGAGGCCCTGGGATTCTTGTCTCTAGCGCCCCACAGCTCCTGCCCCAAATGGGAACTGGGACTTGTTCACATTTCTTTTGTCCTGAAGGGCTAAGAGCTTTGAAAATTTATATGAAGAGCTGTGAATCACCCTCTCTCAGACTCTGATAACAACAGCTCTCGTTAGTAGTTAGTAGAGATCTAAGACTTTCTAATCAACAAAATATTCCTCCAATTTCCTTGCCTTTTCGGCTCTTTGCACTGTGCATTGATAAGTGCATTTCCTCTGCAGAGCAAGGAACAGCCAGGTGAGACTCTCTAACCAAACGTCCAGAGCTGGGGAACACTTCTGATGTGTGAAAAACTCTTTCAAACACACCATAAAAGGAGTAGTAATGGTGACCAATGTAATTCTATACCATCTCACTTTAAAACCTTACCAATATTCTCACGATGTCTGGCTTTGCTCTCCCTGTTAGAGTTGAAGAAACTGAAGTCCAGAGAAGGCAAGTAAGTTAAGGTCATACAGCAAGACAGCAGTGAACTTAATGCTTGACTTCACAAGGTCATTTGTACCTTCTCACTTCCAAGAATGGGTTGACAAGCCTAGTATGGAGCACTGGATATGAAACAGAGCTTGGGGATGAGCCTTCCAGGATTCCCCGAGGACGTGGGGCTGCCTCAGGGTTACAGAGCTAGTTAGAGCTGTGAATGGGCTCAGCCACAAAGTAACTGGACAATATCATGAAACAATTACTTTTGAACATTTCATTTGGTGTTTATTTGGGAAGAGGCCATTTATTTGTTGCTTGTTTTTGTTTTTTATGGTATTATGGAGTGAGCTCACGACTTCATACATGCTAGGCAAGGACTTCATGTATACTACATGCCTGATTCTTTTTTCTAAATGTATGTATATGGTACTGGGGATTGATCCCTGGGGTACTTTACCACTGAGTTGCATCCCCAACTCTTTTCACATTTTATTTTGAGACAGGATCTCTTTAAGTTGCACGGGCTGGCCTCAAACTTGCAGTCTTTCTACTTTGGTCGCCCAAGTAGCTGAAATTATAGTTATGTGCCACTGCACCCTGCTTGGAGAGAGGCTTCTGATGAAAGACATATCCCATTTGTTTTCTTCTTTACTTCAGTGTAGAACTTTCTAACCAAGGTCCCTCTTCGACTCCTTCCTATCTTCAAAGTGTGTGGCATAGAGGCCTGGATGACTGAGAGAACCCAAACAACATCTCCCCTCTGTGGAGACAACACTCCTCATCTCAACCATGAGTTTGAGACCTCAGCATCTCTGGTAAATACAGCTAGGATACCCCCAGAAGCAAGAAACTTGTGTAGAAGGCTGTCAGAAACCATAGATTGGAGAACTTGTATTCACAGTCTGCCATCTCAACTCTTATTCTGAGTTGCGGCTTGAGCTATTAAAATCAAAATATGCTCATTGGCAAGATCCAAATTAGCCTCATTTCCATGCTAGAAACACCGTTCAGCATGAGCTGCAATTACACAGATTGTTTCTTGTCTGAGCTGTACCATTTTGAGGGCTGTGCTGAGAGCCAGCGAGGATGTGACCCAGTGGTAATCTGAATTGCTTCACCAAACACATTTTTATCCCATCATCTCGGCCACATGAAAGGGGGCCACAGTGCTCCAGTGTTCAAAACTTTACAGTCCCGCTGCTCAACAATAAAATGAAGCAAGAAATATTAGCCGTCTTTGGCTGATGCCTTAATTCTTTCTCAACAATGTCAGAGAATCTGTACCCTACAGGTTTTAGTGCCAGCTAAAGCCTGACCCTCAGGCTGGCTTGAATGGAGCCAGAATGAGTTAAGGAGGGCTAGAAGGCTTTAATGGAGGCAGATCCCGAATAGCCCAGCTTGTGCCGGCCTCCTGCGGACTCACCCTCCTTTTCACAGGCCTCGATTGTGTATGGCCCCAGCAGAGACAAAACTACCCCTGAGCAGAGGTTACCCCCAGCTGGTGCAGGTCAGAGGCATTCTGGGGGAGAAGGGGAAGGGGGGGCAGAGGGGAAGTGAGGGACACATGGAGAAGGAACGAGGTGGGTGGGGGAGGGGACAGTAAAAGATGAGGAAGATCATTTATAAGAAGAGATTCAAGCCTGCAACTGAGATTTCCTCATCTCACCTCCAGGCAAACCATTTTGGGAAATGGGTTCACAGAACACATGGGAACTATACTAACAGGAAGTGGAACACAATGTGAACTAATTTTCAAAATAAATAAAATGCTTCGATACAGTTTCCAAAAGCTAAAGGACTGAGGTTCAGGGGCTTTCAATAAGATCACCTCTAATTGGACAGTATAAGATTTTTTAAAAATTACCAATGTTTTACCCACTGACAGAAGCTTTTCTCAGTAAATTTTTTAATTTTTTTTTTAGTTGTAGATGGACACAATACGTTTATTTATCTTTATGTGGTGCTGAGTATTGAACCCAGGGTTCACACATGCTAGGTGTGTGTTTTATCACTGAGCCACAACCCTAGCCCCTCAACAATTTTTTAATTATTGCATTGTAAGCCCTCCAAGAACTAGTTTGACTCACAAAGCCCAAAAGTCACCATGTGAAAGAAACAGTGGTTCACAAGTTTGCAGATAGTCCTTTAAAATGTAGTCCAGATGGTGTCCAGGAGCATTCTGAAAGAATATGGGTTTGAAAAGGATCTTTTCCTTCTCTTGGATTCTTAAATTTTTAGGACCCTGGACCCCCTTTTCAGTCTGGTGAAGCCTATGGAATCCTTCTCCAAAGATGTTTTTAAATGCATAAAATAAAATAAAATGTGCAGGGTTACAAAAGAAAGTAATTATATTAAATGTACTATTTAATGTACTATTGATTAAATGCAGTAGTATTGAAAACAACTTGGCAACATAGTAACATGTCATTTTTTCATTAATTCCTTAAATAGCAGCTGGCATAATAATTACTGTAATTTCAAAGCAATGAGGAACAAAAATGCACTTTGAGAGATTTGAAACAACTTTCCTGCAATATGAAAATTCTGTGGATGGTGCCTATTGGTGAAAAAGTCACAGGTATAGCTACTGTGACTGGTTGGTTGGATTTAGAGTATCAAGAAATACTAAACCCAGAGACAGTGAACATAAAGATCTAATTTTTCCCCATTAAGTTCACAGATTCCTGAATTCTATCCACGGGAAGTAACACTGAGCCAGTGAGAGTAGAAACAAAGTTGAGGACACTCTGTTACAGGGTAAGATAAGAGGCAGCAACCAGGGACTCAACTAGACCCAGCCTTCACTGGGGACCTTCTTGGGAAAGCCACGGATTTCTCTTCCCTCCTCTGATCTTTTGGGGGATTATTATTATTATTTTAAAGCAAATTGAAAGCATGTCCTTTTTCACGCAGTCTTGACCAAAGATTAATAAACACTTTTGATGTATTTTTCAACAACTGAATTCATTGTTGCCAAATAAAGCTTCAGTCAGTTAATCAGCTAACTGAATTTTAATCAGGATCTTGCTGTCATTGCCTTGAGTTGGTAGAGCTTTGGAGTGAGGGCTTCTTTTTCATTCCAGAGCCTCCCCAGGAAGGGTCCGTGTTCCCAGCCTGCACTCTTGCATTTTGGACACACACTGGCTCAGAGACAACAACTGGGCACACACACATCCCTTTTCGGGTCCTCATGGGGGAGCTGTCATCTTGCAACCGCACAACCATCGCATGCCATTGCAGGGGCAACCCGGCAGGCGGGCCCCCCTCCAAAAGCCTCCCAGCCCCCTTGCAGCCCTGGCCAGGCTGCGGGCGCCAATACACCGGAGCCGGCAGCTAGGTTTGGTCTCGGACTCTCTTCAGGGGAGCGGGGAGCGCGCTCGCCCACGCCCACGCCCCCCACAGTCGCGGGCGCACACTCAGGCGCATACCCCAGCGCGCGCACGCCGCACACAAGTGCGCACGCACATCGCAGCCTGGCAAGGAAGGGCCCTGTCCGCGGCCGCCTGGAGAGATACTGGACGCTTAGCTAGGTCCCCCGGAGGGCGACGCCTGCCGCCCCGCCCCGCCCCGCCCCGCCCCTCGAACCCGCCAGCCGGGGCGCGCTGTGAGCTGCAAAGTTTCGCAGTCCTAGTCAGCCGAGGCAGCGCGCGGGCTTGGGCTCTGCGGTGTTCCGCGCGGCTTCAGACGACTGCGACGGCTGGCCCGGAACTCGGGCCGTGTGGATGCACCGCGCACACGGCTGCCCGCCTCACGCAGATCTAGCTGTCCACATCCCTGCGCCCCCTGTTCCCCGGACTCCGTGTACACCTTCCTGCCGCGGGATCGGTTCGCAGCCTCCGCTGCGCCCGCGTTCACAATCCTCCTGGGCTCCGGCTCTTCGCCATCCTCACCCCGCCATGGCTCCTGGCTCCGCCTGGACCAACTTGGGGCCCCAATTGCTGCCTCTGCTTCTGCTGCTCCGGTTTGCGGGCTGCAGCCACACGGCCCCCTCCTGGTCCGCACTGCCCGCGGTAGCCCACGGCCTGCAGGGGGATAAAGACCCCCAGCAGTCTCTGGGAGATGCTGCCGCAGCTCTGGGCCCCGGTGCCCAGGACATGGTCGCTGTCCACATGCTCAGGCTTTATGAAAAGTACAGCCGGCGGGGCACGCAGCCGGGAGGAGGCAACACTGTGCGCAGCTTCCGTGCCCGGCTGGGTAAGTACAGGACGTCCCGGGGGGAACCCCCTCTCATTATTTCCTTTCCTCACTTGTCCACTCTTCTCACTTCTGCACCCCTGCTTTTCCTCTTCCTGCTCTTCATGGACTCATTCATTCGTTCATTCATTCACGGGCAATTCACTGAGCACTTTGTGCCAAGAGGCAGCCTCCAGGGGGACACCAAAGGGCATTGCCTAGCACAGAGTTCTTGCTTCTGGGGGCCTCCCAAACCTTATAGACACATACTACCGCATACACAAGGCTTGAGGCAAAGGGTGGAGGTTGGCATGAGGAGTATCCATGTCATAAGGGCCAGTTTTGTGGGCACTTGCTGGATGAGGAGGGCAGGGTCCAGTGGACCTAAGGAACCCTGATGGAAATATCAAGCCCTGGGTTAGGTAGGAAACTTCCAGCTGGAGAGAGTCAGTGGTTTTGGTGGAGAGGAAGCAAAGTGCACTGAGAAGGACCTTGGTGCCAAGGACTGTAGATTTGTGGGCATTATCATGAAGTGTTCAGACTACCAAGGTGTGAGTAAGCCTCCAGAAGCTTGGTCAGTAGCAGCATCCCATTCCATTTCTGTCCTTACCCCACTTTTTGATTTCTTCATACTTTGGATGGAGTGGGGCAGAGGCCACTGGCAGAAGCCTTCCCTGCCCAGGGTGCTTCTGGATTCCGGCCTTAGCAGTCTATGGACAGGGCTGGGGAGAGCCACACCGCTTCTGGAAGCCCTGGGGCAAACAGAGGAGGTGCAGCCTGGGCAGCAAGGGTAATGGGAAGACCCTGGTTGTCATGGTGACTACTCATAGCTGCAGAATGCTGTTCCAGCAAATGTGGGTGGGGGTCTTCTGCAGCCCTGTGGGGGAGGAGGCCATTCATCAGGAGAAACTCTTCAGTCTGTGTGCTTCCCTCCTGAGATGGAGGGGAACATGCTCAGCCAGCTTTGGGGCCAGACAGCAGGTCAGATCTATCAGCCACTGCTCAATGCACTCTAATTTTACTAATAAGGTGACTCTATGCAACACCGGTGGCCACAGAACCAGACTTGGGAAGGTTGGCCTCCTGTATTCAAGGACAGGGGAGCCCTTGTCACAAAGAAATGCATCCCCTTATCCATCAGAGAAAACTCCCCATGTCAGCGTTCTAGGGCTCCAGGCCAATTGGATTGAACTCCATCCTTTCTGATAACTTTAATTCATCATTTGGGGTCCATTTGTGGAGCAACATTATTAAATTAAGCCATTTAAGAATCATCTGGCATCAATGAACCTGGATGAATCAGTAAAGCTATGTAGATTTGATCATACTCATCTATAAAATGGGAAGGCATGCCAATATTTCCTCTGGGGGATTAGAGCCAAGATGAAATGAGATAATATTCATAGGCTCCAAGCCCATCATTTGCCAGATTAAGTATTGGTGCACATTATTCCCCTAAGAGTACAAAGCATTGTGCTGAGCATTCTGTGCCCATATGGGTTTAAGACCTTGCTTACCGATTACCTCAGTCAGCAAGACCACTTCTGCAATAAAATGTGAGCGTGCCCATTGTGCCCAACCACCTGCTGCAGCTGGGCATGGAGTTGAATGGTTTGTCCTTCTGCTTTCATGCAATGGAGATAGTACAAGCAGCAGTGGAACATAGGATTTTAACCCCATAAAGGGGCTGAGACAGAACCTCAGATACAGCACTCGCATTTTACAAATATGGAAACTGAGATGGGGGAGGCAATACATAGTGGCTGTAGTTGCTAAGTAAGTCCCATCTACCAGGCCGTTACCATTCTCACTGCTGCCTATCACCACCACCACCCATCTATATCAGAACTAAGCCCAGAGTCTGGGAGGCAAATAATGGAACTGATGAGTATGAGAAATCATAATTCTGGCACAGTCCTGAACCATTTAACAGATCCCTCTTTGAAACCCCGAGGCAAACTTCTGCATAAATCCCAGCCTTGCCAGCTACTGGCTATGTGCTGTAGCACGTTACTTTCCCTTTCTGAGCATTAGTTGCCTTGTGTGTATGGAGAGGAGATGAGGATTTGATGTGATAAGCTAGGTTTTATGCCTGGCATAGAGTGAGGTGTTGGCTTCTCATCCCCTCCATTGAGTCCTCTAAGGTTTTTTATACCCAGCCCTGTGCCAGTCTTCAGATGTGCCTGCTTCCTGATTCAGGCATTCATTTGTGAGGAGGTGTGAGCCTGAGCTTATAACAGTTCCTGGCACATGTGTCAACAATTTATTAGCTCATAACTATTATCACAACAACCTTCCCTCTTTCCCCTCCACTGCTCCCTAAAGTGAATTCTGTTCCCTTTTAAGTCTTTATCAATAAGGAGACCATTTGAACCTGACCCCATGTGTTATGATTAGGCCACCTGCTCCCCTTATTCTCCCTGAATGACCTGTAGTTAAATCTAAGTTTCAACACCTACAACTGGGACACTCAGCTTGTTTCCTTCATCTCCAATATGAGAGTAATAATACCCATTTGTCAAAACTGCCAAAGTTCAAGTTCATTTCAGCTTCCCAAGTTTTCTGTTGCTATAACAAAATACCTAAGGCTAAGTAAGTTACAGTGGGGGGAGGGAGGCTGAAAGTCCAAAGAACATTGTGTAAGGCTACCCCTTAGCTATGTCACAGCATGGCAGATGGCAAAGTAAGAGATCACATGGCAGGGCAGGAGGTCAGAGAGCAGGGAGGGACCAGTGAGACCTTCCCATCAAATCCTCATCTCCTCTCCATACACATAAGGCAACTAATGCTTACAAAGAGAAAGTAGTAGCTGGTGAGGCTGGGATTTATGCAGAAGTTTCCCTCGGGGTTTCAAAGAGGGATTTGTTAAATGGTTCCGGACTGTGCCAGAATTATGATTTCTCATACTCATCAGTTCCATTATATGCCTCCCAGACTCTGGGCTTAGTTCTGATATAGATGGGTGGTGGTGGTGATAGGCAGCAGTGAGAATGGTAACGGCCTGGTAGATGGGACTTACTTAGCAACTACAGCCACTATGTATTGCCTCCCCCATCTCAGTTTCCTTATTTGTAAAATGCGAGTGCTGTATCTGAGGTTCTGTCTCAGCCCCTTTATGGGGTTAAAATCCTATGTTCCACTGCTGCTTGTACTATCTCCATTGCATGAAAGCAGAAGGACAGAACCATTCAACTCCATGCCCAGCTGCAACAGGTGGTTGGGCACAATGGGCACGCTCACATTTTATTGCAGAAGTGACCTTGCTGGCCATGCTTTCTCAACTAAAGTCTTCAAGGACTGAGTTAATTGGTAAGCAAGGTTTCAAACCCATATGGGCACTGAGCCCTATGTGGGTGGGTGGGGAACAGTAGACTTTGACAGTCTGGTGGGGGTTAAAGAGGCATAACAATTTCTCCCTCAGGAACTAACTGAGGTCTCATGAGAACTGTCTTCTTAGGCAACACTCCCAATAACCTTATTCCTCATTACATCCCACTACTCTTAACAGTACCACACTGGGGATCAAGCTCCCAACAATGAAACTTGGAATGACAAACCACATCCAAAACATAATTCCAGGTATTTCTTAAGCATTTTATTTGGTGGAAGGTACTGTAAATTCAGAGAATACAAAGATGCCTAAAATATTGGCCCTCCTGAGAAAAGCTCATGCGCTGTCAGGACAGGTTGAAGTCAGTAGAGGAACAGGGTTGCAGGAAACTGGAATGTGCAAGGTAGCAGTGAAAGGCTAAAGGAGCTCTGCAGGAGGACCAAGAGCAGCACTGACCTGGCAGGGAGAGGCCAGTGAAGTCTTTTAGAGCAGGGAAGGCCACAACAGAGTGTGATAGGCAGGTGCCCTGTAGCCAGGTATGGAGGTGAAGCAGTCACTGTGTGCTGAGTATTGCAAAGTGTTTGGTTTATAATGTATGTATATATATATATATATATATATATATATATATATATATATATATGAGAGAGAGAGAGAGAGAGAGAGAGAGGGCAGGTAGACAAGTAGATTGCCGCCAGGCCACAGAAAGCCTTAAGTTTGCTTGTATCCAGTGGGGCAGTAACAGTGTGCATGACTGGGGAGAGGGAGGGAGGGGAAGGAGGGGGGGATAGGAGGAGAGAGAGAAGGCTCTTAAATGCATGTTTAATGGAAAAACAATCTAGAAATCATAGAAAATCACAGTTTTGAAAAAAAAGATAATCACAGATGCAGATTTAACCAGAGTAAATATAATAGTTTAATAAAATTTCAGGCATATATATATTCTTGAACTAGATCAAAGGAAAACACTTTTGCTGAGTTAGCTGGGTCAGGACCCAGATACCATATCTATCAGATTTACATATACATGGATATTTATATATGTATACACCCTGTTTTTACCTTAATGGGATCATATTTTCAACATAGAAGTATTCTTGTTTGAAATTACTTTTTATTTTCCATTCCGGATCATCCTGAACTGTTTCACATGCCTGTTGCCCAATTATAGTTTTTCCTGTGAAAATTGCTCTCTCCTATGGGGTTTTGTCTTTTTCTTATTGATCTGCCAAGGTTCTTTGCATAGTATTAGCCTGTCAGCTCTCATAGATGATTTGCTCTTGAAATATGAGTGTGAGGCCAGGGGTGACAGTTTCTTGATGACCAGTCCTGGGTGAAGGCTACGGCAGAAAGGATGAAGCATCCACAGTCATTATACAAACTGGGTACAAAGAAAACAGGAACTGGGGGTTGGTAAGAAAGAAGAGGGGAAGAGACAAGCTCCTGCTTAGGGGTTGTTGGATAGGTATTGAGGCCTCCTCCTTGGCAGGAGGTCAGGGAGCAAGGACAGGGCCTCTGAGGGTTATGACAGTCCCTGCAGCCACTTGACTATGTATTCTGAGCATGTCCTGGGTACCAGGCACTGAGATTCAAGCAAGCCCTGCAGAGCCAATTTCACAACTTGAGGAGATGCATACAAACACTCTACCCAGTTTACAGATGAGAAAACTGAGGCAAAGAGAAGTTTCATGACTCGCCTAAGATCCACAGCTAGTAAATGATTCAAGGAGGAGTTAAACACTGCTCCTGGAACCTGCATGGAACTAGACACCAGGCACTCAATACCTGCCAGTTCCCCTCTTTTCTCTGCAGCCCATGAGCTGGCCCACTGTATCCGCTTCCCTCTTGTGTTGAAGCTTATACCCTTAGGTTCAGTGTTCTTACTCTCGATGTCTGTTCAGAGGCAGTGCAGGGACAGATTTCCAGGTGGCTTGGATTCTGTTTTTTTGGTAGAGCCATCCAAGGGGCTGCTTTTGGCTTGAGTGTTGCCAGGAAGGAATCTGTTCCAATTTCATTGACCTCAGGAAGGAGTCTGAGTGGTCAGGGTCCTGAGAATTTCAGAGATCTACAGAAAGATCGGCTTGTGCAAGTAAGGTCAGTCCTTTCCTTCTTAGAGAATCAAAACTCAAAAACAGCCAGATAATGGCTTGTGTTTGCAAAACACAGTGCTTTTCACAGCATGTGATCTTTTGTCCCTCTGCTCCTAGGCACACCATTGGGATTATAGCCAGAGCATACAGGGGATCAAAGGGGAGTAAAGGGGGTGGGTTTGGGGTCAGACAGACCTGGGTCCATGCCCTGGCTCTGCTCTTTACCAGCTACAATGCTTTAGGCTAGTTATCTACCCTTTCTGAAGGTCCAGCTCTTTGTGCACAGAATAAATGTCCCATCCTTTCTCCTCTCAAAGTGAAAATGAGGAATACTTAGTATAGGGCCATGCACTTACGGTTGGAGCTCAGAATTCCATAATTAACAAACAGTGTTACAAGTTGAACGTCCCATATCTTAAAATCCTAAATCCCCATTTCTCTAAACTACAAAATGTTTTGAGCACTGACATGATGCCACAAGTAGTAAATTTCACATCCAACCTCATATGACATGTCCCAGTCCAAACAGATGCAAACTGGGTGCAGCGGCTCTCGCCTGTAATCCTAGCGGCTTGGGAGGCTGAAGCAAGAGGATTGTTGAGTTCAAAGCCAGCCTCAGCAATTTTAGCAGGGCTCTAACCAACTCAGTGAGACCTTGTCTCTAAATAAAATACAAAAATGGACTGGGATGTGGCTCACTGGTTAAGTGCCTCTGAGTTCAGTCCCGGGTTCAAAAAAAGCAGATACACTAAAAATATTGTACAAAATTAACATTAGACTATGTAAAAATATAAGGGATATGTGAAACACAAATGAATTTTGTGTTCAGACTTGGGTTCCACCCCTAAGGTATCTCATGTATATGTATATATTCCAAAATCCTAAATATTTCTGATCCCAAGCATTTTGGATAAGGGATATTCAACCTGCATTTGCTGTTTAAAAATGAGAAAAATGAGTCTCAAGAGGAAGTCCCTGGCTAAAGACCCCACTACGCAGTGTTGCCAGTTATATTTGCATCATCAGCTGTATCTTTCTGAAGAATGAGGCTTTCTGGACTTCTTAAGGGTGTGTTTACTATACTCCAGGGCAGCAGGCCAGGAGTGCCCCTCCCCACTTCCTCAAGTGTTAAATGAAGTGTCAGATCCTACTCTCCTCCTTTCTCTTCCTGCCCTCCTACAATGCAGAGGCCACTTGGTCAGGATATGTACAAGAATTTGATCATTCAACACACATTCTCGAGTACCAACTGTCACCAGGCCTTGTGATAGGATGTCAGGATATAGCAAAGAACAAAACCGGCAAAGTTCCTGCCCTCATGGAGTATCAGATGTCAGGAAGTGCTCTAACAAATGAAGTGGAGAGTAGACAGAGTGATGGTGGCTCATTAGCCAAGGAGCCAAGGGTATCCTTTGTTGGGGATACCATAGGGTGGACACCCAGAGGAGGAGCACAAAAGCAGAAGGAATAGTTGAGACAGAGCCTTGTAGGAAGGAAGATGTGGAAGATGGTCAGGGATGGGGTAAGGGAGGTGATGAAGGTGGAGAGCTCCACAAGTCAGATCAAACAGGGCCTTGGTAAGAAGTAGAGTTCTGTTTGGGGGCAATACAGGGCTCTGATAGGGGTCATCTGTGATTGATGCTCCCAGCACATAGGGCCTCACTTGGGACAGTGCTCTGTAAAGCTGTGACATGACGAAGTGTTGTAGTTGTGTATTGTCACCATAATCAATCCGTTTCCTCACCAAGCTGAACTCATCCAGGACAGCTTTGACCACCTTTTCCAGGACCCCAGAAAGCCTGACACTTAGTCATACACAGAATTTTGCAAATGCTTATTAAGAAACAGGATGGGGGCTGGGGTTGTGGCTTAATGGTAGAGCGCTCTGCTCGTCTCGCACGTGTGCAGCCCTGGGTTCGATCCTCAGCATCACATAAAAATAAATAAATGAATAAAATGAAGGTATTGTGTACAACTACAACTAAAAAATAAAAATTAAAAAAAAAGAAGCAGGATGGAAGAAATAATAAAAGAGGGAGAGGGAAACAGGAAGGATCTCTTCTCCTTGGCTGTGAGACGTGAGCCACAGGGTACCAGCAAAGTTATTAAGACATGGAAACTTCTTTCTGGGCTTCTTGTTTGTAGCCTGGGCACCTCTTAGCAAGAAGCTTCAGGTAGGTGTCCCTCCTCTCAGCAACAGTCTGGAGCTCCTGCATGGTATGCAAATAGGCACATACAGAGAAAAGGTCAGCCACACTGTGGTTCCTCATGCTCTGCAGTTGAGCAGACCTGTTTGGAATCAACAGTTCCCAGCAGGGAGGGTCTTCACAGAGTGGATGTACAGTAAGGCATGAGCTCCCTCTGGCCAAATTCATTCAAGCTGGAATGAAGTAGGAATTCTACTTTCTTATATGACCTCTGAGGTTCCTCCCCACTCTTGATCAGTTAGTGAATAATTAGTGCGACAAGACTAGAACTAGATCAAAGGAAAACACTTTTGCTATGTTAGCTGGGTCAGAACCCAGCTCACTGGGTGAGTGAGAGTGCTCGAGTTGGTATAGGAGGGGCTGGCTCTGCCATTCTCTGTCCTTTCAATGAAAGTGGCAGGGATGCTTCCTGGACACCTCCCTTGTATCCAGCATATGACACACATGGTGTTTGCTTGAAATTCTGTTGTTTTTTTTGAGGCAGATGAGGAAAGTAAGATAGAGAGCATGATGGGGTTCCATGGGGCTTGGGGTTTGTTTCCCAGGATGTTTCCTAGCTGCTGCATTGGTA
Source organism: Spermophilus citellus (assembly GCF_964194105.1). Taxonomy (NCBI): domain Eukaryota; kingdom Metazoa; phylum Chordata; class Mammalia; order Rodentia; family Sciuridae; genus Spermophilus; species Spermophilus citellus. The sequence goes on along the minus strand of NC_138195.1, from coordinate 18,852,209 downwards.
GTAAACTTCACCTACCCACGGCCAATGGGCTTGAGGCACAAGGAACCACAGACTGGCTCTCTGGATGCATCTGCATGCATGCAATTCAGGGGCCCTAGGCTGTGGCTGAGAGCAGGGACAACTACCTAAAGTTTCCAGCTAACGAATACTATAGATCACACATCCTGCTACCTGGGGTGCTCTCCAAACTTCCTCATAGTCAGAACCTCAGGGGTTCTGGTTAGAATGTGGGACTCAAGACCATGATACTCCAGGCTACAGTGTTTGGAGAAGCCAAATTTAAATGTGCAGCAAACCCCACCATTGCTTCTTATGAATGATGCATGTGGAGGGGCTGTGACACCTCCCGTGTGGATGTGTTGTTAGGGTTAAGGTGAGATGACATTTCTAGTCTCGACTGGTACTTATTGAGCCCTCCATATATGTTTCTCCCTTCCTTTCTTCCTCTCACAGTCCATTAAGAGTCTGTGAAAGTTCCCAATAGAATTATGCTTCCTTCCCAATAGAAACAGAGAATATTAAACTGAAGGTTGTGGTTTTAAAAAATCCCAGCTAATTTTCTGGATACAGGTGTCAAATAATTGTAGTCTCTGCATGTCCCTTGGGGAACCCAGTGCCTTCTCCCCCACATACTTCCTGGGTTTAGAAACTCCGGTCTTTTACTGGCTATACCCATCAAACAGACACTGGTGGTAGGGACGCGGAGGAAGCCCAGGGAGGAAGCCCACCCTGGCCTCTCTGATCTCCAGCATCAGAAGGAAGCATCAAGAAAGCCTGTCTTCCTCACCTTTGAGTCCTAAAGAGGACTTGGTTATTGAAGAGAGCTTATATTGCTGCCAAGGCTGAGGCAGCTTCCTGGAACTGCAGCTGATCTTGGCAAACACTTGGTGGAAAGGGTGGTCAGCCACCCCAAGGAAACAGGCTGGAACATTCTTGGGCCACACTAGATGCTGAATGATGATGGTCCTTACAGTGACATGCACCTCCAGAGAGCAACCTCATTGAGTGACCTGTGCACTCCTATATTGCTCCTTCGTTGTAAAACAATCTTAAAAGTCATAAGGCAGATGGTCAAATAACTGCTTTTAACCTTTATTTCCTGTAAAAGGTTCTCAGAATGCAATGAAAAATGTGAAGGTCTCCTTGTTTCACCTCATTTTGAAGAATGATCACATTTTATATAAATTACATTCAGTGGTTACATTTAAAATCTGATTGCATAGAATAGAGGACTGTGCAAAAACTGAAGGGGATGCTTGAGGCTGGGCCCAAGCCATTTTGAGCACTTAATGAAGGTGTCAGTGACACTTGCTTATTTTTTCTTTAAGAAGCAGTACAGGTGAGGAAACAGGAACTTTAAGATCAAGCCGACCTAGATGCCCATCTTTGTCTACTTTTTCTTTTAAAACATCTTCTTTCTTTTCCTTCCTCTTTCTCTCTCTCCCCCCACTCCCTCTTTCACTCTCTCTCCCCCCTCTCCCTCCTTCCCCCTCCTCCCTGTCTTTTGCAAGGAGAAAGTGACAATCTTCTTCTGCTGATCTCAATTGCACTTGTTCATTGAGGATACCAAAGGGCGCCCCCATCAGTTTAGTAGGAAGATTGCAGAGGATGAGTAAAGCAAAGCGTGGTCCCCTGCCTGGAAGTGCTGGGTCTGCGGACTTTGTTCCACCACCCCAGCCCTGGGCGAGCGACCTAGTGAGCAAGGTGCTCCTGGAGAGAACCTAACATGCTGTGGTCTGTCTTTTCCGCGCAGAAGTGGTCAATCAGAAGGCCGTGTATTTCTTCAACCTGACCTCCATGCAAGAGTCAGAAATAATACTCACCTCCACTTTCCACTTCTACTTGGAGCCGCCGCGGTGGCCCCGCGCGCGCGAGATGCTCTGCAAGCCACGGGCCAAGAATTCCTCTTGTCGCCTCCTGCCACCAGGCCCGCCAGTTCGCCAGCACCTATTTTTCCGCAGCCTGTCACAGAATACAGCCACGCAGGGGCTACTTCGTGGGGCCATGGCCCTGGCTTCCCCCCCACGCGGTCTGTGGCAGGCCAAGGACATCTCCTCCATAGTCAAAGCGGCCCGTCAGGATGGCGAGCTGCTCCTCTCTGCCCAGCTGGATTCTGGGGAGAAGGACCGTGGGGTTCCCAGGCCCAGTCCCTACATTCCCTACATCCTTGTATACGCCAATGACCTGGCCATCTCTGAGCCCAACAGCGTGGCAGTGACACTGCAGAGATACGACCCCTTTCCAGCGGGAGACTCAGAGCCCCGCGCAGCCCCCAACAGCTCGGCGGACCCCCGTGTGCGCCGGGCCGCGCAAGCCTCCGGGCCCCTCCAGGACAATGAGCTGCCGGGACTGGATGAGAGGCCAGGACACATCCCCCACGCTCAGTACTACCACAAGCACGAGCTATGGCCCAGCCCCTTCCGGGCGCTGAAGCCCCGGCCTGGGCGCAGGGACCGCAGAAAGAAGGGGCAGGATGAGTTCACGGCCTCCTCGCAGGTGCTGGACTTCGATGAAAAGACTATGCAGAAAGCCCGGAAAAGGCAGTGGGACGAACCGCGAGTCTGTAGCCGGAGGTATCTGAAGGTGGATTTCGCAGACATTGGGTGGAACGAATGGATCATTTCGCCCAAATCCTTTGATGCCTACTACTGCGCAGGAGCCTGTGAGTTCCCAATGCCCAAGGTAGGATGGGTTTGAGTACCTCCTCTGTGTTCTTCTTTTTTTTTTTTTCCCCCGGTTACACATCCACTTTTTTACCTACTGCCATACTAGTGTATGTTGTATTCTGCTGCCTTTCCTAACCTCTACTATCCCCCCTCCCATCCCCTCCCTTCCCGTCTTCTCTCCCTACCCTATCTACTGTAATTCATTTATCTCTCTTGTTTTTTCCCCCCTTTCCCCTCACTTCCTCTTATATGTAATTTTGTGTAACAGTGTTCTTCCTATTGCCTAATCCTAACTCTCAGCTAGGCTCCCTCTGCCGGGCAATTCTCTGGCAAGTCCCTCTGCCTGGGTGACCTTTGTTTCATCATCTGCAAAATGAGTATAATAACACATCCCATCTACAAGACAAAGAATAGATAAACAGAGAGAGCCAAGTGGGAATCTGCTGGGTGGAGTCTGTCCACAGATATTTAATTTGTCTGTTTTTTTTTAAGGTGTTCTCTTGTTTGCATTGGAATTTTAAAATCTGAACCTCTCTCCTGAAAAGCAGGAAAATCCTTCTCTTCAGAAGGGCACCTACAGAGCAGCCACCTACAGAGGTTGAGTCCAAGCTGTACCCTGTGGACAAGACAGGTCCTAGAAGCTTCTTTCCTGGCAGAAGTTTTCCTACTGTTCCTGGCTTGGATCCCCAGGCAGTGCTGTCTGTGACCAGCTGGCTGCTAGTCTCAGTGGCCCTCCCAGTGTGGGCTTCTGTCTCCCTCAGGGCACACACAGGGTAGTCTGCAAGACAAACACTGGATCTTTTCATTGCGATGTTCCTGAAGTTTCAGATTCTCCTCTCCCTATCTCAGCCAGGTTTAACTCTGTCCATCATCCCCCAGTAGCCTTTACTGCAATGGATTGGCCATGTACTCTGGCACGTAGCACAGTTTCCTCCTCTTACTCTGCAGAATCCTCATGGCTAGCCCTATTAAAAAGGAAGTCAGTGCATAAATCCAATTTGAACCTCAATAAATCAGCCAGGTAGAAGAGCCCAAACCGGATGTGGGGCCACATTAATCTATTTTGGAATTAAGGGGTTTCTCCTCAAAGCCATGAATGTGTGAGAGAGAGGAAGGGAAGTGCCCTGTGGGGAGAGGGGATCTGCTAAAAGGGCTTACCAGCGGGGACAGGTGCAAGACCAGAATCTAAGGCTTGCAGCTGGCTGACCTCATGCTTACCTTATCTACCTAACTGGCTGCCTCCCCACCTTCTGGGATACCAGCCAGCACACTAACCATAACCCTATACACATTACGGTGTCCTGCTCTTGCTGCCTCTCCTCCTCCTCATCTAAGAAGGCCTACTTGTCATTAATGAGCTGAATTGAGTGACTCAGCTATATTCATAGATGGAGGTAGGCCACATTCTATCCGAGGGGTCATGTCTAATTTAGTCATTTTAAGTCTCAGTGTCTTCACTGGTAAAATGAAAGTCATATTCACCCCATAAAATTGTTAAAATGGCAGAATGGGATGATATGGTAAAACTATACCTGCCACCCCAATTTAGGCATGTCTGGGAAGTGTAAGTTTCAAGCCCCAGTACACAACCCAGCCTTCTCCTTCAGAACAGATTCCATGAGAGGCATGTCTATATTCCTCAGACTGTGAAGTCTGGGCAGCTGGCCCTCCAAGCAATGCTGGCTGAGCCATACCCTCAGCTTTCACCCTGGACAGTTTCTGTCAGCTCCAGGTGCCTTTCAGGGATATGTGACCCTCTCGCGCCCCCAAGTGGCCAGGGGGGTCTACAACATCACTTCAGCTGCAGGAATAAGCTGACAGGCCTGGGGGCTCTTGCAGACCTCAGCCTAGAACTGTTTATACCTGATTTCAGAGGAAATATGTGTTCATCCCTGGGAACTTATGTTTGCTTCTAGGTCAGTGTTTCCAGAGTCTGGGTTAATGGTCTGTCACTGTGAGGACTGCTCTGGTGGGAAGATGGATGGGAGAGGGTAGAACACTGAGGTAACCCTGCTTCTTTCTCACCCTGCAGATTGTTCGCCCATCCAACCATGCCACCATCCAGAGCATTGTCAGGGCTGTGGGCATCGTCCCTGGCATCCCAGAGCCCTGCTGTGTTCCAGATAAGATGAACTCTCTTGGGGTCCTCTTCCTAGATGAGAACCGGAACGTGGTGTTGAAGGTGTACCCCAACATGTCCGTGGAGACGTGTGCTTGCCGGTAAAACTGCCCCAGGGTTGAAGGCAGTCTCAGCACCAACCCCTCAGCCAGCAGAGCGGCATTCTCAGAGCCTTTTGGAGCCAGGACTTGACTAAGTCTGTGACTACAGATGCAGGGCGGAGCTTACAGACAGCCCACTGGGGTCCAGAAAGGTCTGACCATCTGGTCATCATTCTGGAGTCTTTTGTTGCTAATGACTTAGCCACCTAAATGCTTCTTGAGTTCCTGGAAAAAAAAAAAACAGAATTATCCTTGGCCTGAAGGTTGCCCATCGACTCTACCTGCCGCTTTCAAGACCCAAAAATGGACAGGTCCTCAGTGTTGGCTGTATGTGTTTATCATCTCATAACCTGAGAAGACTATGCAAATCTTAGGGTGCTTGCTCCCTTCACATGGAAAGAATCTCTGTTTAAATGTTCAGTTTAAAAACTTTCAGGCCACATAGGGAAACAAGGCCTGAATGAGTGTTTTGTTTCACACTCTACTATAAAAGCTTTTATACATACATATGCACATATAACCAATTTTGGGTTTGTTCTCTTAATATATATTTTATTTTAAAACAAAGAGGGGTGTTTGACACCATTCCCCACAGAGATAATCATGCTGGTTAGGTGTGGGTTCTTTAAACATGCATATGAAAATAACATATACAGTAATATGTTGAAATACTAAAAAATAACCAAGATTTTATATTTTTGTAAATTATACTTTGTATACTGTAGATTGTGTGTGTTGTGTGTTTTTATGGAAAGCTAATAAATTAAAGTTACAGTGGTATTTCAAAAACCTAAGTGTCACCTATTTCTAACTATAGATTGATCCCCACCTTTGAGACATCTGGTGGCTGCTATAGACACAGCATCTTCTAAGATAGGTGGAGGCCATCTCTGTACTTCCTCCATGTCTGGTCCCAAGCTCCAGAAACCCCACTGCTCCTGGGCCTTCCAAGATCCTGCCCTAATCCCTCTGTTATGCAAATTCCCAGCCTGAGCTGGCATTAAAATGGGGCATGACTCTCTCAGAAGGCACATTGGCTTCCGGAGTTTTCTCATATCCCTATCTCAGAGCGACCTTCATTGATTGGGAAATATTGACAGGAAGTTCTGCGATTGTCTTACTCTTCAATGGGAACAGATCTTACTTAGGGTAGTTTACATGGGAGGTGATTCAACATAAGCAGTCAGGGGGTTCTCAGGTGGTCCAGGGATTTGGGAGTAACTGGAAGGATCAAATGATTTCCTTGTGTATATTCACAGAATGGCCACCACTCGGTAGCCTTGTCCCCAGATGGCCCCCTTTTGCCTGGCATTGACATTGCCGTACTTATAGCCATAGTGACCAAAGCCTATTAACTGGCATTTCTGAAAGAGATTCTGGGTTCAATTTTAAGCAGGCGCATCGTAGGGCCATCAGCCAGAATCTAAGAAAACGACATGGCCCTGAGTTTTACCTACATAGACTGTAGATCTGCCAGAGCTTGTCTAAGAGGAGATTCAGCAGAGAAGCAGCCTAAGGTGTCATCATAGGCTCCCAAGGCCAGGCCTCCTGTGTAAGGGATGGATAAGAAAGTGCTCCAGGAGACACAGGCAAGTCTAGAAGGAAGAGAAGGAGCTGAACATCCCAGCCACATGTATCAGGCTTCTCTGGGGGAACTCTGGAGCTTGCATCAGGCTTCAGAGTTAGTCCAGCCTTAAGGCTAGGGAACTGGATGTGTGGCACTCCCTGGCTTCAGGCTGCCCCTGGGAGGGGAGATGTCAGATTCCAGCCTTTTATTCAGGTAGCCACAGGGTCTTGGAAGCCCCAGCAGTGTTTGAAGAAGGCTACACTCAGAGCCACTGGATGTAGAATAACTGAGATTGGAAAGCAAGCTTGCAGACTGGTAGGTAAGGGGAATCCAAAGGCACCTTGGTGGGGCCTGGCCCCATTTGTGGAGCCCTGTCTCCGAGGTATGCCAAGTGACCCTGGGATAGATGGGTGGACAGCTGCCCTGGGAGCCCTGGTCCTACCTGCTGACAGATCATGTGAGGCAGAGAGGTGGCGCTCTGCACAAAGTCTGCCTCACCCCTTGATCCCACAGGAGCTGTATATAGGATGAAATGGTTCTTTTCAGGTTGCTGTGGATGGCTGGATGTCTCAAACTGCCTGCAAATTTAGTGCCTGGTTAGCCATGTCTCATCCTTGGCGGAACATGGCAGGATATAAGTGAAGAGCAAAATTAGTAAAGATATTAGGGTGTGAAAAGACTTCAAATCTCTTTCTTCCAAATGTTAGGTCCCTTGTGTGCCTCCTCCACTCATTTTTTGTCCCCCATCAGACTGCTCCTTTTCTCTCTTTGATAAAGATGGGGTGACCTATGATAGCTTCACTTTATTCTTTCAGTTAGTTTTATTTTCTGAGAGATCTTTGGGATTCTCCAAATGCCTGCGACCCCTCTCATTCTTTGTCTCTGGATTTCTGGAATGGGGCAGGGTAGGCTGTGAGACACTCCCAAGGATCTGGCCAAGGGCAGGAGTTCATCCTGTGCCTGAATGGACAGTATTCAGTGGGTGACATCTTTCTTGGAAATGCCACGATAACTTTTAGATGTGGAGAATGGGACATAGAGATGACATACATCCGTACTCTGTAGTGGAAGGAGCTGGTGTTATCAGTGACCCTAATAAATTTAGCTGTGACATCCCATTTAGCCCTACAGAAGCCTTCCAACTTACTGTCCAACTGAGCACAGAAAAACAGACTCAGGGAGGATAGTAACACATCCATTAATGTCTTACTAAGGCCACAGTTTTGATGCCCAAGGCTGCCTGAGTCAAGGCCTATGAGACTGTCACTGCTCTGAATTTCCTGGTAAGTTATCCCTTCTTTGGGTCTATTAAAGTTGTCCCAGTGGCCTTGAGCACCATCACAGTAAGGTTTAAGAATAAATGTATGTATAAAGTAACTTCTTTCCCTTTAAAACCAAAATATCAACACTACATTTTTACAAAAATCAGAATATCCCAGCAATACCACTTAGATAGATACACACAGGTCCCTGAGACCACTCAATTAGGCCTGCATCATTTTGGAGAGAAAAGACCTAGTGATGTGGTGCTAGACCACATCCCTGAAGGTACAGCATCTTAGAGATCAGTTCATGTCACCAAAATCAAACAGAACAACTGAGATCCAGAAACTTTAAGGCTTGAATAAACTCTAAGAATCTTCTGATATAACACTTCCTTGAGAAATCCTAGTACTAACAGATGTTTTGTCTGAGGCACCAGAGTAGCAGCCTTTCTGTGTCTGAGTCACTCATTAAATGTCATGAGATTCATCAAATGGCTAGAAACAATGCTGCTTCTGTGGCCAGGATGAAGACAGTACTGTGATGGGAGAACTGACAGTTGTCTGGAGTAGGGGTGGGAGGGTATGAAGAGGGAGGAAAGGAGAAAACCCCACAGAGATGCTGACTCTGATTCAACCAGGAAGGAAGGGCTGTACTTGGCTGTTGAAGTAAGAATGTCACACGTGTCAGCGTGTGCATAGAGTGTTTGATGGCAGCACATCTAAGGTAGGAGGTGGCTTGATCAGCCCTCCTGGTGGACACACTAGGAGGGTGGACCATCTTGCCAGTCCTGGCTTAGTTCACTAGAGCACTGAAATTATCACGTGCCAAATAGAAGCAGGCTCTGGGGACTAGGGGCTGGGAAGGAATTTACCAGCTCTTCCCGACCCAGGCTCTCCATGCAGTCTCAGGATGAATCTACTTTTTATTCCTTTGAGCAATATGTGGGGTGTTGAGAAGCTTGGAGAAGGGACAAATGTCCTCACAATGATGTCTCCTGAAACAGAAGGGGATCCTGGCACCCTGTGGGCAGCCATTTCCAAGAAACTCAAGCAGGTCCTTTCTTACCTCCATGAATAAAGGTTGAAGTCAATGTCACTGCGTTGGAAGAAAAAGCTTCAGTGAAACCTGAAATAAATGGATGAGCCACATCTGCTTCTACTGTTCAATAAACTGTGCTTCTCTCACAGCAACTGCGTGGGATTTCTATAAATCACAAGTCCTGGGAGGGATGATGCTATGAAAGCTTTGTTTAAAAGTCACCACACACAGGAATGTCACAAATAGACATGGGGCCAAGGCCAAGCTGGCAACAGCCAGGTCAAACCCAGTCAGGCCAGTACGCCCCACAGAACACTCCTCCTCCAAGGATAGAACAGCTCAAACCAGGAGACCAGCAGTGCTAGGGCCCTTTGTTTTCTCAGACATATCCAGCAAAGTGCAGCTGCTCAAAACCCAGAGGTTGTGTGTGAAGGAGTCCTAGGTTGGCATCTAAGGACAGTCAGGAATTGTCCAGGTAGAGGACGGCAGGGAGGATGTGAGGCCTGGGAAGGATAATCTGGCCCATGGGTAGGGAACGAGACAGTATAGGAAGCCTAAGCACTATATTGACAATAGCAATAATAATGATTATTTATTGAATGCTCGCCATGTTCTGGGTTCTATGCTAAGGGTGTGTTCCTAAGAGCTCCCAGGCATCTGGGGAGTCCTCTGGCTTCTCTCTGGACAGTGACAAATGTGATTCCTGAGCCTGGCCTTGGACCAGGTGAGAACTCTCCAGAGTTTTATTTCTTGGGAGGCTGAAGTCCATATTCTGTGGCATGGCTCAGCAAAGTATAATATCGGGGCTGGGAAGGAATTTACCAGCTCTTCCTGACCCAGGCTGTCTATGAATATAAGGAAGAATGCAGTCCAGCCCAGTTAGCAATGCACATTAGCTTTTGTTGTGAGTCTTCATTAACTTACTATTAAAAGACAAAATTGCAACAAATTTAGTTTAAGGATTTTTGTTGACTTTTCTGATTCCAAGTGTAAATTGTTGGAGGTGCCCTGGATACAGAGGCCTTTAAGTCCTGATGCATGGGGTTCTGAACAATTATTGCCTTCAGTCTGGCATGGTAGTACCAGGTCACAGTAACTTGGGTGTTACCCCAGCTTGGGTAAAAGGTATGGCTCCAGGAGTAGGCATCACCCATTGGGGTTGAGTTATACTCACCTGTCCCTTTGTAATTCTACCCCTTTGGTCTTTTTGGGATAGAATGTTCCATGGAAACTCCCCTTGTGTGTCCCTTATATAAGAATAAAGAATTCAGTGGCTCTCAATTTCCATGGACCCCTAAGGTTTTAGAGAGGTCCCCAGATTATTGAAAAGTTATTTCTGTGTGTTTACGTGCTTTCTTCACCGTCTTCTTAAGTTATTGGAATCGTCAGATTTTGTGAACCCAGCATTAGGTCGCCAGCTAGGATAGATGGCAATAGTAAATTATAAAATATATAATTATAAAAAATAAATATTATTATATATTTTATAAATTATATTACTTTAAATATAATTATAATTTTATATATTTATGATTTTATTCTTTTAAATAATATATAAATTATATTTATAATTACACATGGATGGTTATGTGTAAATAAATATATGTGTGTGTATATTATTTATATATAATTATAATTGCTTACATATAATTATATAATTCTCATGTAATTGATATAAAATTATAAAATTGAATGTTCCAATGAGCTGAAAAGAGGAGGTGCTTTTATAGGTAGAAAAGGGCAAAGAAATGCATCAAAAGAGAACAAAAAGCAGATTGGTGATTTCAAAATTACTTTCCTTATAGGGTTAGAACAAACGGACTTCCTTACCATGCTGGCTCAGGTTAACTGGGCCCTTTTTATTGTTTGCTATAAAATTCTTATGGTTTTGTTTCTTTTCTTTTCCTTTCTTTTTGACTGGCCTCTTTCAGAACTCAGTTGGATCTCATGGCACTGAGCCTGAGTGACTCCATTCTGGCTTCTTTCCGTCTGCATGGTGCAGGAGGCTACCTAGCGCAGGAGGCTAGTCCACAACAATGGCTTCCAGTAAATTTTACTTCACATTACCAATTCTGGTGAGGGAATGGTGAGACAGGTTTATTAGTCTTTGTTCATGGAAGTGAATATTAAGAACATTTCTGGAAACCAGCTAAGCAATGAGCTTACCAAGAGCTTTATACACGTTTACATATACTTTGTCTCAGTTATCCACTTGATGAACTATCTAAGAAAATACATAAAATGTTGACTATAATGACATGCAATAATGTGCTCTTCCATATTGGCCTAAGTAGTCTAACTGTCCTACAGTTGGAGGTTTACATCAGGATGTTCATATGATTGGATAGTATTTGGTTATTAAAAATGAAATTTATGGAAAGTTTTATCATTTGGGAGGCTGAAGTCCCAAGAAGGGACTACATTTTGCCTTACATTTTGTTGAGCCATGTTCAATCTCACTTCCTGAGACCTCCGAAATAAAAAGCTAGTGACAGGAGAGGGAAAGGGTCCTTTTGAATGAGAATAATGGTATCTTCTGAGAAAGATAAAACAAGACCCAAACCTGTCCCCTAAGACTCAGAGTTAGGGGTATTTGTTCAGATATGCAAGGCTAATATTTGGATATGAGGTGTCCCCCCCAAAGCTCCTATGTTAATGTTCAGAAGTGAAATGTTTAGATTATGAGAGTTGTAACCTGATCAGTGGATCCATCTATTTGTTTTATTAATACATTGAAAGGACCACTGTACTGTGTAGTAACTATAGGCAGATGGATGTGGCTGGAAGAAATAAGTCTCTGGGGGTGTACCCTTGAGTATTATATCTTGAACCCCTGGATCCTTTCTCTCTCTCTCCCTGCTTATGAGCTGCCATGAGCTTAGCAGTTTCTCTCCTCCACACCTTGCCATCATGACGTTCTGTCTCACCTTCAGCCAGAGGGGTGAAGTTGGGCGATCATGGACTGAAATCCTAGAAAACTTGAGCCTAAAATAAACTTTTCCTCCTCTAAGTTGTTTGTGGGAGGCCATCCTCGCACGTGATTTGAGTTACCTCCCTGGCTGGGCGAGAGGCGCTTAGACACATCTTTGTGTCCAGAGCTTTCCCCACCCTTCTCAAGTCCGAGGGCCTGTCTGTGTGGAGTCGTGCCTGGCCACAACCCCTGAATACCCAGTTGTCCCACCTGACCTTGGGACACTACCCCCCTTAATCTTCATTGGATGGGATTTTCCCCAGAATTTTTTGTTCCCCAATAAAAGTCCACTCCCTGGCGTGTTCTCTCTCTCTCTCTCTCACTGGCCTCTTCAGTAAACCTCCTACTCTAACGGGTAGCTTGAGGCTGGAGGAAGGAGAAGCCATCCTGGAGCTGGTTTAAAGGTAATTAGGGCCTGTCTCTTTAATTCAAACTCCCTTTTGGATTTGTCACGTAGGCCAACCTTCATTTATGAAGCCTGTGCTGGCTGCGGGCTAAAGTTATTCTTTTGAGTATTTTGATCACGAAAGGCTAATTAATAAAGCCAACAGAAAGGATTGAAGTTTGCTGAAATCACCACCTAAAGGAAGTGAGAGTCTGGGCTGGTAATCCAGGATTCCCATAAGAACCTAGAGATTTGTGACAAAGGGTGCATTAAGATTTGCATGTGACCATGGCTGACCTCTTCTCTTGACCCAGGCACCTGCCACAGAGGCATGCCATCCAGAGAACAGGTAAGCATAGGAGTGTGCCTGAGAAAGCTGTTACCTTATGCCTAATGGAGGACACTGTAGAAACCTGGAGAGAAACCTGGACCAGCCAGGCCATCCAGACAAGTAGGTTTTAGGTTTGCAGGACCATCCCGAAAGCAAAGCCAGTACTGTTGGGAAGCAGCAGCAGGTGGGTCCTCCTAGGATCCCTTTCTCCCTCCCTCTTTCCAACATTAAGAGATTGACATCATTTCACCCCAATTCCCTCTGGACTAAATAATCCCATAGGGTACTTGAACAATTCAAGAAAGAGTAAACTAGACTTCCTAATAGTATGGATCAGGCAGGTTTAAGACAATAATTAAAAACAATAAAGGAGATGCAAGCATATATGGATCCTCTGAGTTTGTGTGGAAGAAAGTTTCAGAAATGCACAGGCATATTACATTGCACAGCTCTAAGAAGAGCCACTCACATCAGAGTGGATGTGACTAGTGCCACCAGGCCGTGTGCACATGCAGCTTCCATAGCCAGATATGATGACCTCTTACATAAACAGGTCCACGGTCTTTTCATCTGAGATTCCCAAATTCAAACCCATCTAAAGTACTAAAATTTATTTTTTTTTACTTCTATAGCAAAACTTGATCTGAATGGATATTTGTGTTTATGTATTTACTTCACAGCAGAAATACTGGTATGTTTTGATTCTTAGGCATCACCTTGATTCCTTTGGGATATTATGCACCATAATATATTTCTCAAATCTGAAAATTTTAGGCTACCAGAGTTTCAGATAGTGATTACAGAACTCAAAATGTTAACTCTGGCATTAATAAAAGATGGTAAAAAAAATCTCTCACATTTTAAAAATAGCACTCTGTATCAGCCCCTTGTGGTTCCCTGAGCATATCCAGACCACGCTCTATTGTGTCTTTACTCGGCCTCTTGAGTGTGGATGGGTCCTGGGCAGCCCCAGGGCTACAGCATGTTGGGTGCTGCCACCATGTTCTCTACCCCTTCCCAGCCTGCACCGTGTTCTGCAGCTGAAGCTCTGACCTGGTCTTGGCATTCATTCATCTTTTCCCTGCCCCACAGAATTCTTGAACTAAGCTGGACCAAGGCCCAAGCATGCTTCCTGCCCCACCCCAAAGCAGCATTTCTGAAACTATGCATTTCCCTTCTTCCTCTGGTTGTGTCCTCAAAGGATGGGGACAGCAAGTTCTGTTCAGGCTGGCCACCTGGGGTTCCTAGTTTTACCTTTCCTATCTCAGATCTCTGACCACAGCCTGCCTTGGCCCCCTGCATCACCTTGAACCTTCTTAGCTCTTGCACCCTTTCTCTGGGAGTCCCCCCAACATGAAATAGAATTAGGTCCATGCTCCTCAGAACAGACCAGCATACACGCTCTCCAAATATTTTTTGACCTTACTCATTTAATGCCACACATGATAGAGATGGACAGAGACTGTGTAGGCATACTCCTTTCAAAATAACAGTCCCTGGGATCTTGCAAGCTTCTACCTGGGCTGCATTAAATGAACCTCCAGTCCAGGGGCCCATTTCTGGGCATGTACAAGTCAGAACTTTCTGTCTCTTTTCTGTGGCCTCCCAGCTGATAAGCCAAGACCCATACTCCCCCACCCTCACACAGACCAGTGACAGTATCAGAGCTGGGACCAGAGCTGGGGTTCTGGTCCAGTAGGACCCATGGGTTTGTGGTGCTGCTGCAGAGCAGTTGGTGATGTGGGTATGAGGCTTCCTGCTTTAGCTTCATATCAGTCAGACCCAGGGGTGAAGAGGTGGCAGCCTGCAGGCAGACACCTAACTGGCTGGGGACGGTGGTGATTGCTGCCACATGGGAGCACATAATCTTATTAATCCTAACAGCTGTCTTCTGAAGAGGAGGCTCAAAGAGCTAAAGTGACTTGCTCCAGGTCATACTTACAGGAAATATGTGAGGGAGCTGGGATTCAAACCATCATCTTCTCTGGCTCCAAAGTCCTCCCCCAACACTAAGTTACATTTGCACATTCATGTTCCACCTCTGACTCTCAGGAGCTCATCTGGCAGATGGAACAGTTGCACCATGCGTGTAGGTCTTGATTCTTCAAGGACTAGGCCTCTGACTAACCCTGTATGTGGTCCGCACCCCACATCCATCCCTCCTGGACCCCATAGTTTGTATCATTTTCTGGGTTCTTTGTGTTGTTTCTATATCTGGAAGGATTTTCAGTCTCATTTCCTGGATTCTTTGTTGCTTTGGCCCAGGAGATGGGGCATATGTCATCCTGCCTTGAGATTCCTCTGAACATAGCTGGCAAGGAAATGAGAAAAGATCCTAATTAGGGGGCAATAACCCCCCGGAAAAACGCAGACCCTTTACAGTAGACTGTGTCCTTCCCACAAGCTCTGTGTATTTGTCAGATGTTTATAGAGCCTTCATTAAAAGAGAGTTGTCTTAGATAAGAGATGGGGAGTGCTGCATTGAGAGCCAGATAAGAACCAGTGGAGGACTGCCTGGGGAGGGCAGGGGAGAGCCTCGTGCTGGCCCCGGGGGCACTCTGCAAAGCCTTCAGCAGGAGGATGCGGGCTGTCTCCTCCAGGGCCCCTCCTCGCACCCGCTAACACACCTCGGCAGCCCTGCAGTCTCCTCTACAGGGCCCAAGATGTACCCTGGGGCATTGTGGGTGGCCCTGCCCACACTGTCCCTGCTGGCCTGCTCCCTGCAGGGGAAGCCGTTACAGAGCTGGGCAAGGGTGTCTACGCAGGGAAACACCCGCAACTTTCTGGAAGATCCTGGAGGAGGGTGGCAGGAGGGCACTTTTGATCTGAAGGTGTTCCTGGAGAACATGAAGGTGGATTTCTTACGCAGCCTCAACCTGAGTGGGGTCCCCTCCCAGGATAAAACCAGACTGGAGCCGCCACAGTACATGATCGACCTGTACAACAGGTACACCGCCGACAAGTCTTCCACCCCAGCCTCCAACATCGTGCGGAGCTTCAGCGTGGAAGGTAGAGTCAGCTTGCTCCCATCTGCCCTGGGGTGGGACTCACCAGCCCACAGTGTGGACCCGCTCTGCCCAGTGGGGTGGCCACTGGCCACATACAGCTCTTCAAGTGTGCTTTGAAATGGATGACAGTGATATAAAATGAAAACTTAGTTCTCTAGTTTCACCAGCTGTGTTTCCAGGGCTCAGTGGTTGTATGTGGCTAATGGCTTTCCTGTGGGGCAGTGCAAATCATAGGGCCTTCCACCATCACAGAAGGTTCTAGTGGACAGCTCTGCTCTGGCGGATTCTCCTTCCCTGGGCCACGTGCCACCTGTAATACGGTAGGTCCTCAGGGATGCTATCTTCCTTCCCCTCCCTATCCCTCCCTCTACCCTTCCCTCTTCCTGACTCTCCCTTCTGGAATTTTTTTCTCTTTCCATCTGCCCCCACCCCAACATTTCTGTTCCTTTCCTACTTAGAAACAGACAACTGATTTAGCCCTTAATTGCTATATTTTAAAACTTTGGTGGAACTCATAATTCTTTCATAAAAGGGCTTTTAAAACCCAGATAGAATCTTTTGACAGAGAAGTGTGAGAAGAGAATCTCATTATCTTCTAAATATAAATTTCCCTGACTAAGAAGGCTAGAAGATGAACATTGACTTAAAGCCTAAGTCTGCTAACTCATTCAACATCCCAGGATTAGGGGAATGGATTTCTGGACAGGGAGGCCAAAGCTCACATGGCTGAACTTGTCCAGGTCGGGCCACAGTAAAGGTTAAGCAGCTGGTTTCTGGCCTAGGCCCTGCAGCCTGTATAGCGCTGGCTTGTTTATCTGCTGCTTCTTTTTCTAAAGGGCTTTGAGCACTGAGTCTGAGACCTGCAAATGCCCAAGAGGCCCAGCTCAGTGCCACAGACAGGCCAGGCCAGAACTGCCCAGTCTGCAGAGCATGTGCCTGTGTAAAAACAGTACAATTTGAAACATGATGACTCAGTGCTATTGGATTTTCTTTTTACTCCAAAGCATAAGAAAAATCTGAATTTTATGTGAACTTCCTGATTTTAAAACCATGGCTTCATTTTAGTTTTTGTTTGTGTTTTTTGAAGTTGAAATATGCAGGCCACCAGGTCCACAGGACACAACTGTGACCTCCACCTTATGGGGGTAATGGGCTTCTTTGCTTGGGGCCTAACCCACCATATTCCGCAGACCAGGGAGTCGAGCACATGAAACCCTGTCAGTGATCCCCTCACACGCCCATACTCACAACCTGGGAAGCAATCCATTTTCATCTCTTCTATCTGATACGACTTAGGGAAGGCAGGAATCTGTTTGCTGGGTGTCTGATCCTGGCCCCACATTCATTGTCTAGCCATGCCACATTTAGAGCACATTAGGTTGTGAATGCCTGGTTCACACTGTTCAATGTGCCATGGCAGCTCAGCACATCCCACAGGGGCTGAAATGGAGTAGCTATGTTGGGTGAGGAGACCAGGGAGAGCTGAAGGGAAGAAGACCCTGTGATACGTTGCATGCAGGAAGTGTGTATGAGTTGGTAAAAGGGGAGGGACATAGAAGAACTCATTAAGTATCTGCTGTGAGCCAGGGACTGTGTCTGATAAGTTCTATATGTCACCTTGACAAAGCCTCACACCATTGGGAGGGAAGGCTTGATGAACCCCATTCTACAGAAAGGAAAACTGAGGCTCAGGGAGATTCAGAACTTTCCCAGGTAAGCCTAATGAGGAGCAGAGAGGGTTGGTTATTTCATTTCATCAGATAGCAACACTTGCCTGCAGTGTTTTTACAGCACAAGGTCTTCACCATGTTAGAACATACAGTTGTCCTCCCTTATCTACAGTGCAGAAAATTCCAGAAACAATTTATAAGTTCCAAATAGTTTGTATTATAGTATATTGTTCTAGTTGTTATATTTTAACTTTAATATTAACCATGGTTGTTAATTTCTTACCTTGTCTAAGTTATGAATTATACACACACACACACACACACACAGTTGTATACTATTCCATACTTTCAAATATCTTTTGATTCATTGTATATCTTGGAACATATTCCTGGAGAATAAGAGGGGATGACTATAGAAGATAGTCTAAAAGTGCAACTTTTAAAAGTGCAACTTTTCTTCTTCTTTGTGTGTGTGTGGAGGGGGGTGGGTTAGCCATGGGATAGTGTAATGGCCAAGTGTCAACTTAGAAGAAATGGGAAATAGAGGTAATTATTTTACTAAAAGGCAAGCCTCATTTCTGACTGGACATACCTGCCTGGCTAATATTTGTCTTTCTTCTAATAAACACTGTCCATTTTCGCTTTGCTAGGACGATACAATTCCAAATAATTTCTACACTGCTTGGATGCTGATATTTCTTACCTTGTCTTAATTTAATTAGACTTTCACCATCCCCAACCAGATCTAATGTGGAAAAGGCATTTTGTATTTTTTTTTGTTATGTTAAGATAAATGACAAATAATAATTAAAAAAAGATACTCACTGTGTGCACTTTGGCAATTAAATGTCTTAAGTCCCAGTCTGTATATCTGTAAAAGTGGAATAATAATTAGATCTTCCCTAAGTAAGGTGATAGGATTAAAGTAAGGTACAATATGTCAAGTTCCTAGCATATTGCTAGGTATGTAGTAAGTATTCAATAAATAGTAGGGACTGTTGACCTAACTGCAGGCATCTGCCTCTGCTTTTTCTTGGAAGATCCTAAATCAGTGTTTAAAAAACACTCTTCTACTAAGGACTGAAGTGAAACAGAATAGGGATAATAGAGATAAAATCTGTCGTCCTAGATGTTGTTTCGTTCAAGTGATGAGATGTGATTTGGTGTCATGAGAACAGACTGCAGACAGACATCTACCCTGGTGTGTTTGCATTTCAGATGTTGTCTCTACAACTGCCACAGAGGACTTGCCATTCCAGAAACACATTCTTCTCTTCAACATCTCCATCCCCAGGCATGAGCAAATCACCAGGGCTGAGCTCCGTCTCTACGTCTCCTGTCAAAACCACGTGGACTCATCTCATGGGCTAGAAGGAAACATGGTCATCTATGATGTGCTGGATGGAGAAGGTGCCTCAGGGACCAAGACCTTTCTGGTGTCCCAGGACATTCAGGATGAGGGCTGGGAGACCTTGGAAGTATCCAGTGCTGTGAAGCGATGGGTCAGGGCAGATTCCACAAAGAGCAAAAATAAGCTCGAGGTAACTGTGGAAAGCCGTAGGAAGGGCTGTGATACATTGGACATCAGTGTCCCTCCAGGTTCCAGAAACCTTCCCTTCTTTGTCGTCTTCTCCAATGACCGCAGCAACGGGACCAAGGAGACCAGGCTGGAGCTTAGGGAGATGATTGGCCATGAGCAGGAGAGCATCCTTAGGAAGACACCTAAGAAAAACTACAGGGAGGCAGGTGAGAACCAGGAGGATGAGGAGGAAGAGGAGGATGTGGACGGCCACATGGTCACGGGTTTGTCTTTAGCCAGACGGAAGAGGAGCATAGGGGCCAGCAGCCACTGTCAGAAGACCTCGCTAAGGGTGAACTTTGAAGACATTGGCTGGGACAGCTGGATCATCGCACCCAAGGAGTATGATGCCTATGAGTGTAAAGGTGGCTGCTTCTTTCCCCTGGCCGATGATGTGACACCGACAAAGCATGCCATTGTGCAAACCCTGGTGCATCTCAAGTTCCCCACAAAGGTGGGCAAGGCCTGCTGTGTGCCCACTAAACTGAGTCCCATCTCCATCCTCTACAAGGATGACATGGGGGTGCCCACCCTCAAGTACCACTACGAGGGGATGAGTGTGGCAGAGTGTGGGTGCAGGTAGTGGTTGCCCTCCGGACTAGGGGAGGCAGGGTGGGAATAGGGATTCTGAGAAGAGCTCCTATGTCCCCTGGGTATGACAGGGAATAAGTTGATCTGCATGCTACCTGGAGAAAGAAAGGGAGCCTGCTGTCCCTCTCACTCCCCATGCAAAGTACGCACCACTGGCTCCTACTGGTGGGGAGGGTGACGGCTGGACAGTCTGGATGGCTGCTGGGATGGAAGGGAAATGATGTCAGGGGAACATAAGAAAATACGGAGCAGAAATCTGAGCAGAAACTAGTCAGAGGAGTCTAGACAGGTGACATGCAAACATTTATAGAAATTACAGAGGTCACGGAGGATGGGGCTTATTCCAATAAACTTTGGGAGAGAAGAGAAAAGGAACAAGCTTCGACCAGTCAATTTGTGTAATTTCCCACACCCAAATGAGTTGATCATTATGACTTCTGATTTATAGATGTAGAAACCAAAACCTAGGCAGGTGAGTTAGTACTGATCAAAGGTGGGATCCCAACCCAAGTTTGTGTGACAACAAAGCCTGGGACCTTCCCATTCAGGTTAGCATGTCACTCTGTACTGAAAGTGCTATTAGACATTGTGAAGCTGGAGTATTGAGGACAAGCCGAGCTGAGCTCCAGTGGGTACTCACCGGTATGACTGGGCTGCTCATTCCATCTGGTACACCACCTTTCTGTGTGATGCCTGTGCTCATTCTGTGGCTAAATGCTTTATAATACCACCATCGAGTCACTGAGAAACCACACCCAAACCAACTGCAGAATAGAGAAAGACAGTTTAAGACAGTAGCACCTCTGACATGCATCAAGGCTACTTTGACTCTCTGTTGCAGAGCTCATACAATCACTCTGTGATAGTCTGGGAGGGACAGCTGATGGCCTCAGTCTCTGCAGTTCCCTACTGAGTAGAAGGCACCCGCAAGTGTCCCCTGCCAAATGATTCCACAGGGGATAGGACTAGAATTTGAATTTGTTGAAATTAAATATGCTTTTGAGTTAGTATGTAAAACATCCCTATTTTTAAATCCTCGGTGACATGCACTCAAGTGATAAGATGTCCAGCCTTCCTGGGTGAGGACTCCCTAGCCTCTAAAGATGTCTGGTACTTATTGGCTGCCACTGGCTCGGACTGTTCTTGCCAGCTTTCTTGAGTAATGTGTGTTCTGCCTCCACTGGCTCCAGGGGAGGAACGAATTTCCATTTCCTATGTGTTTCATCCTCTGCTCTGACTCTCCTTGATGTATATAGACCTGGATGGCATGAGGAAGAATTTGAGTCACAAAGATCCCAACCCATGGCCTGTTGACCCCTGACCAGAGCAGGGCCTGAAGGAGCCTTAGAAAGACCTGGGCACCCCCATTGACTGCAACTCCCTCATATTTAAAAAATAAAAGAAATGCTTTGTGTTAAATGTTTACATGGAGTCAGTGAATGACTTTAACACAAAAATACTATGCAACATTATTGTTTGATTGCTGGAGTTGGAGAAAATAGGAATTCGTGTTATGTGCTAGACAGTGTGGTATGGCAATGCTGTTTACAGTTGGGTGACAATTTCTTCAAGTCCTGGTGGTGTGTTTCTGTGCCTGGGTGTAAGTTTCACTTGGAAATAAAGTCAAGTGTCTGATCTGTGACCTTTTCTAAATGTGACACAGGATCCTCCAGCTCCACACTCCTCCTGGCCTTGATATGTGTCAGCAATTTCCCCAGGTGGGGGTTGGAGAGGAGGACCATGGAGCTGCCAAGAGTGCTGTGACCATGGATGGTAGGCCAAGAGTGGCTGTGTCTGTCCATTGGAGTGAGTGGGTGTGTTTAGACATGGGCCTGTGTGTACATGTGAAGGTGTGAGCTACTGTCTGTGTAGAAGTTCTCAAGTGCATGATGATAGTTGCCTCACCTTCCTTTATGTTCCCATATTTCAAAATAGGATGAACATGGCTTTAAGAAACCTGAATAATCTCACTTCATCTCCACCCAGTGTCCAGAGGCCTATATAACTCCTCCGATATCTGTCTACCACACCCTTGCTCATATGCCCAGCTCCAGTCAAACTCCACCCAAGTTCTCTGCCCTTGGTATACCATCCTGCCCTTCCCCTCAGTACCAGAAAAACAACCCAAGTCCCAGTGTCTGTGAGTGAGGCCCCAGCTCCAGTGTCATCTACCCTGGCCCCCAGTGAGGCTCCAGTTCCACCTTTCTACTCTTAGTAGGGCTACAGTGCTTCTGTTACACAGTTGCAACAGGCCTACCCTGGGGAGCTGCTGACCTCCTATCCTGTGCCACTTGTTACCTTGACTCTTCTGGAGAGGAATCCATGAGTCTCTCACCTTGGTCATTCCCATAGGGCCAATGTGCCTATAGCTCAGGACAAACTGATATGGTCAGATGTGCAAAAACACAGAATGCGATGATTAAACTAAGATGTGTTCTCTAGCTTCCATTTCTCTGGGTCATTCTTTGCATAGGATTCTTCAAAGATTGTTCACACACAGACATAGAACACAATGGAGCATCACCATCCTATAGTTACTTATGTGGCCCCAAAGCCCCCTGCCTATTGACCTCCACTTTCAATGCTGCATTGGAAACAGTTCGCAAAGCTTTTTCCTTTTATTATAACAGGGTGGAAATCTTGTCACTGAAATTCAGTTTGATAGGACATGCCCACAATCTTTGGGCAGCAGTTCTATTGCCTGAGCCTTCCTCAAGATCAAGTTCCTACTAACAGCAAAAATCAAAGCTAGAGCATGAACAAGACAAACCAGACAGAACCTGTCATTTTATATGTAAAGCTGCCTTCCCCTGGGTACTGTCCACTCCAGACTCTGTCATCCTTAGGCTTTGTCCTCCATGGGCACTGCCCCTTTTGCCTCACTGTGCAAGATCCCATGGGCATCCAGACACTTATGGGCACCACTCATTGCAGAAGAAGTTTTGTTAACAGGGACACTAAACACTGTGGTTTTATCATTCCAAGAAGCTTACCAGATTTGCAAGAGGGGCAAAATCCCTGTTCATTATCAGCTTGCAAACATCTTCTTTCCAAGGCTGGCTTTACTTCGATGTGGGCCAAACCAACACATGTGGAAGTGGAAGGCCCTGCCACATTCAGCTCAGAGGCTCTTTTTCACTTAGTGCGAAGGGTTTGGTTCTATATTCAGTTTGTCTAACCAGATCTACTTGTTCTGGACATCAGATTCTTCCTTTATCTGCTGCACATATAACTTGAACACATATGACTTGTGCTTGAGATGGGTCTTCTTGGACTCAGGAAGCTCCCATACCATCATTTGAGCTGGTTCTCATAGCAGCCCCAAAAGAGTTTTTGCTTGCTCCTCTTTAGATGAGGTCAGCATGTTGGAGGTGGTAGCTCAGGACATGCAGCAGCAAAACCTGGGGCCTGTCCACCTCTGTGGGTTTTTTCTCTGCCTGGCCAGCCTCTGAAGCAGGCCCAGATGCAATCTGTAATGGCACAGAGAGTCTCAAGGTTAGGTCCTCAGGGTTGTGCTCTCCTTTTACTCACAAGAGGCCTAACCTCAGAGGGCTTTGGAATGGATAGGAGCATAGGTGTGTGGCTCGGGCAGCTGCATAGACCTTGAGATGATTTGAATGTTTTGGGGCCATCTTGAAATTTGTAAGAATTATTGTAAAAGGAGCCCCCATTTTCATTCCTCAGTCAGTCCTGCAAATAATGTTGCTGATTCTGGATACAAGAGTGTGTTTGGCATCTTGGTTTTCCAAGTCCCGGGGCACCCTGGAGGCTGATTCAGGGAATGATTCAGTCCCCAGGGGACCTGTTTCATTAACACACACACACGATGTTGCCCATCAGAAAGATGCTTCCCAGCCTAGGTCAACATCTGCCTTTCTGCAGCACCATCTGTTTGGTGAACCCTGACATAGGAGCCATCTTGATGGAGGCTGTGGGGAGTCCTCTGTTGTGGCAGACATGACTAACATACTGACCCACAAGGGGCTGGAGAGATTTTCCAAAAGTTTCTTTCTGGATAAAGTGAGTAAGATGAGGGCAGAAAAGTTGTTCATTAAAGTAACATGTGGTTTTGGGTGTGCTTATCTATCTCTTCTGCTTTTATGAAATGATAGAGACTGTAGGTAATAAGTTTTTGTTTTTTATAATGTCCATAACCTTGCACTGATGCTCATAATGAATTCTGAACTATAGATCTATGAAATCCCACAGGGTGTTTTCTTTTAGCATCAGTTCCCACCCACAACTCTAGGAACTCTACAGTCAGGTGTGCCGATGGGTACCACTACACCGTGAAGAAAGCAGCCTCACCCAACCCTGGACCTGTCAACCTCTGGGCCAGCTGCAGACCCTGGTGTTCATGGTCTGGACAGACTACCTGTCCTCTTCCCTTGTCCTTCTGAGAACTCAACAACCCAAAAGAGCTTTATAATGTGTGAAAGAAGATAGACAAACAAGAATCATCAACTCAGCATAATTCCATTTATGTAAATTCTAGAAACTTTCTGATGACAGAAAACTAAGGAGTAAATTGCCTGGAGATGGGGATGTGGGGTGGATTGGTTAATAGAGTATGGGGAAAAATGGTGGTAAAAGTAATATACATTATCACATAATTTCATGGGTCTATATACAGGTCAATACTCACCAGATTATATAATTCATGTATGGGCAGTTTTTCATTTGTTAGTTATATATCAATTCAGTTGTGAAAAACAAAATGTACACATTTATTATACAACTTAGAATTTACTGGAAAAGTATGTTGCAGGAAACAAACAAGTATATATACCCTGAATTCAGGAAGCCCTTTTTTGAGGATTTATATACAGAAACAGAAAACAATTGGCCCTTAAAAATATGTCCATGAGAATATTTCTTGCAATGTCATTAAAGAAGGAAAACGAATGACTTAAAGTATCTCATTAGGTGATTTTTCTGTTGCTATAACTG
This sequence comes from Spermophilus citellus, assembly GCF_964194105.1. Classification (NCBI taxonomy): domain Eukaryota; kingdom Metazoa; phylum Chordata; class Mammalia; order Rodentia; family Sciuridae; genus Spermophilus; species Spermophilus citellus. The sequence goes on along the minus strand of NC_138195.1, from coordinate 18,827,967 downwards.
AATGCCACAGACCAGATAATTTTTAAAGAACAGTTTATTTGGCTTATGGTTCTGAAGGTATGAGGTCCAGAGTATAGCAGCGTTTGTTCAGCATCTAGTGAGGCCTTCTGCTGCTACATAGCATGGTGGAGGGCATCGCATGACAAGACAGAGCAAGTGTGCTAGCTCTCATCCCTCTTCCTCTACTCATAAAGCCACCAATGCCATCCCAGGCTCCCCCTCTATTTCACCCCCTGCCATGGCCTCATCTAATCTTAATTACCTTCCAAAGGCCCCACTTCCAAATATCACTAACACCTAACTTTGAGGATGAATTTTCAACACATGAATTCCAGGGGTGATACCCAAACCATAGCACCAGGGGAACAGATCAGCATATCATCAAGAACTCTTCTAGAGCCATTAAAATGATGAATTTAATGGATAGACTTCGAGTGGGAGGGATGTTTATGCTGTATGTTTTAAGTGAGTAAAACAAAATGCAGCTTACTCTCTACACTACCCTGGGCTGGGCAGATTTGGCGGGGAGGGGGCGGGGTACACCCACAAGTGTGTCTCTCCTTCAGGTGTGTCTCTGTCTATGATACAGAGACAAGTGAGAACAGAAAGCTATTTAGTGGGTATACAGATGACCAGAAAAAAGACTCCTTTGGGGGAAGGCCTTCATAAACCACTTGGTAAACATCCTGAGATAATAATTTCCAGAGAGCAGATTGTGGCTCCCCACTGTGCAGAGAAAGACCCCCCCCCCCATCTCCAGGATCATGTTCTCAGATGGTCAGAAATAAGGCTCCTTTTGGTTATTACTGGTTAGTAAAGAAATTTGAATCAGAAGAAAGTCTTTGGGAAGAGATTATTTACACATTTTTGTGAAAATGAGTACCTTTCACTCTTTTGATTCTAAAAAAGTAAACACAAAAAGGCAAAATAAAGTAAAGATAAAGTTCAACTTAAATGACTAAAAAATATACTGCTTGTGTGTTGTGGGGTCAGAGAGGCAGAGGTGAACTAAGGAAAGGGTAAGAAATGTCTAGAATCTAGGTAGGTAGTATTAAAATAACTAAATTAGAGGTCCTTAGACCTGGTGGCTCTAATGCCCTGTGCTTCTTACATGAACAAATAAAGACCTAACTCAGTCCCATTTCCTATACACGGCTAATTTAAAAGAAAATAAAATTAAAGCTCCACCAATCACAGTGGCCAACTGAACATCAGGTTTAGTGTCTTGAGCTACCCACTGGGATACTCCAAAGACAAGAGCTCAAACTTTAACCAATCAAATAATTTCCTTTTTCTGCTTGGGCATTCACCCTATAAAAGCCCTCCCTGGGGTTCCTTTGGGTTGAAGCTGTCCAATTAGTGTATTGTTGTCTGTTCAAATAAATAAACTCAAAATTTTTATTATGCCAAAGTTTATCTTTTAACAATAAGTATATGGATATTTACTTTACCACTTGCAAACTTTCACCACGAAAGCTCCTACTCTGGAGACTTGCCCAGAACATTACACCCAGGGTGGGCTAAGGAGGCTGGCTGCCTTCTGCTTACAGCTCCCCTCACTTGCAGGCCAGGCACCTCCGGCTCCTGGAGAGTTTCCAGAACTCTGGGAACAAAACATGCCCTCTAACCTGCTGTGGGCTGTACCCCAGATGGAAGCACTGCCGGTCTTCCCAGCCTCTGCCCAACTCAGGCACCCCAGAGACTTGTAACAAACTTTGATTCTTTTTCTCACCTCCTCCTGAGGCTCTGGGCCACTCACACAAATCAAGGCCCAGCCACAGTTCTAGGCATTCTATTTGGAGAGCTCATCTCTATCCTACATGTTCTCCCAAAAGAGACTTATTTCTGTATCCCTAGGCTTTTCTATCCAGAGCGTGGCCCAGTCTCCATCGATGACAGAGCAATGCCCTTGGAGGGGTTCTGGGCCACGTGCTCCAAGGTAGGGTTTCCTAGGTGGAGTCAGAGTAGAAGGTCTAGTCTTCCCTGTAGGACCTGAGAAAATGAACAAAATGCATTTATAGGGCAATGTCGATGGTACCACACCTCTGGCCTTATTCTTCCAGCAAATCAGGCTCATTTCCATGGGTTGCAAATGGTGAAGAGATGTGACCATATGTTGTTTGGGCATTAAACAAATCCTAATGAGCTAAAAATATGTTTGTTTTAGCTAATTGACCTCTTTGGCCTTCATAAACCACTTGGTAAACATCCTGAGATAATAATTTCCAGAGAGCAGATTGTGGCTCCCCACTGGGCAGAGAAAGACCCCCATCCCCAGGACCATGTTCTCAGGCTGCCTGCTGAGGTGCACATGGGATCCTATCTACTCCCCACTCAGCCCAAGAAGTGTTTCCTGGAGAAAACTGAGGGGACCCAGGAAGGGCAGAGCCACAGGCGACTCTCCCAACTGCTGCTCCCAGGCTATACCACTGAAGTCTGAACCATCGTCGTCTTTAAATGAGAGAAATGCTCCTTGCCCAGAGGGATGCCTCAAAGCAGGGGTTCTAGGTTTTGCTATATGTTACTGGCAAGTCATTTTCAAGCAAGATTCATGTTATTTCTAGGAGAAGATCTAGGAGCAGGGAGCCCAAGAAATGCAGCTAAGACTGGTTCCCAGGTGTGCTCCATGCAGGTGGGTAGAATGATCTGGATTCTGTGTGAGGTCTGGCACCACAGAGACCCAAGTCCTCCAATAACTCTGTTCTTCCTGTAGTTGGCAGGCTGTGGCTGAGCCCTGAACTAATTAACGGGGGTCTCCTTCAACCAGGAGAATAATGCTGATTAGATCTCAGGGCTAACTTCATCTGATCTGGAATGACTGGTCCTATGAAGCCCAGAAGGTGGGTGGGCTGCCATACTCCATGCTGATGTCCAGAGATGTCATTCCTCTCTTTGGAAAGCTGTGGGAGGACATACCTGGTTGCCAGAGGCATTAGGAAGAGGTAGGAATAAAGTTCAAGACTTGAGGCTGGTGGTATACTCAGACTTAACCTTTGCACTATCTGAGCCAACCTTGGCCTCATTGGCTTCTATTTGCTGCCCCCCCCCCCCCCGGCCCTGCATCCCCATGAAATGTTAGACTTAATTAGCCACTGAACTCTCTGGCCTGTTTCTCTGGCTATAAAATTGGGATAATATCTAATTTAGCAGGTTTTCCAATAATTGGGAGCTTTCTATTTGCTGGTTACTGCAAAATACTTCATACAGAAGCACTTATGTGCTCTATATCATAAATAAGATACTTCCCTAAGTTCTCAGAATAGACTGCAAAGAGATCTACCCAATCCCAGAGTCCTGGGTCACCCAGAGCAGTGGGAGAATGATATTTATTTGTAGGTTCATAACTTCCTTTGCAAGGCTCTGGGGGAAAATGTTGGTTCATAAAACACACAGCACAGTGCCTGGCATGTACAAGGAACTCAAAATAAACAGCAGTTATTTGTGTTATTCTATGCAGGGATTGCTCAGCAAGATGAGATACAGTGTTCCTTCCGGGTCAAACCACCCCAGCAGCTTTTCTCCAGTCCCTGGGGCCGATGCGCTTGAATTAGACAGGATTAAAGGCTTACTGGAGCTGGAAGCCTCACCCCAGCTCCCAAGTTGAGCCCCAGACCTTCTGTCTGCCTACTGAGAAGGACGAAGGAGGAAGGCAGAAGCACAGAGCAGAGCTTTGGCCTTGCACAGTCAAGGGGGCTTTTGTTCAGGAGTCCTGGGTCACCAGGACTAGGCCTCCTGGGGATCCCCACCATGAGAGAATGGCTCTTGGTCCTGTCCATGCTGTTCTATGGACTGGCTGGCCCCACGCTCCTGTTCCAGCCGAGCCTCGTGCTGGATATGGCCAAGATCCTCTTGGATAACTACTGCTTCCCAGAGAACTTGATGGGGATGCAGGCAGCCATCGAGCAGGCCATGAAGAGTGATGAGATTCTGAGCATCTCAGACCCTCAGACGCTGGCCCATGTGCTGACAGTTGGTATGCAGAGCTCCTTGAATGACCCACGTCTGATCATCTCCTATGAGCCCAGCATTCCAGAGGCTCCCCAGCAAGCCCCAGCTCTCACCAACCTCACACTAGAGGAACTACTTTCTGGGTTGCAGACAAACATCCACTATGAGATTCTGGAAGGCAATGTGGGCTACCTGCAGGTGAATGACATCCCGGGCCAGGAAGTGCTGAGCAAGCTTGGGGGATTCTTGGTGGAACACATGTGGAGTAAGCTTATGGGCACCTCTGCGTTGGTGCTGGATCTCCGACACTGCACTGGGGGCCACATCTCTGGTATCCCCTATATCATCTCCTACCTGAATCCTGGGAACACTGTCTTGCATGTGGATACCATCTATGACCGCCCCTCCAATACTACCACAGAGATCTGGACCCTGCCAGAGGTTCTAGGAGAGAGGTACGGTGCCGACAAAGATGTGGTGGTCCTCACCAGTGGACGCACTGGGGGTGTGGCTGAGGACATCGCGTACATCCTCAAGCAGATGCGCAGGGCCATTGTGGTGGGTGAGCGGACTGAGGGGGGTGCCCTGGACCTCCAGAAGCTGAGGGTAGGCCAGTCCAATTTCTTCCTCACTGTACCCGTGTCCAGGTCCCTGGGACCCCTGGGTGGAGGCAGCCAAACGTGGGAAGGCAGTGGAGTGCTGCCCTGTGTGGGGACACCAGCTGAGCAAGCCTTGGAGAAAGCCCTGGCCATCCTCACCCTGCGCCGTGCCCTGCCTGGTATTGTCCGCCATCTGCAAGAGGCCCTGCAGGAGTACTATACCTTGGTGGACCGTGTGCCAGCCCTGGTGCACCACCTGGCCAGCATGGACTACTCTGCAGTGGTCTCAGAAGAGGATCTGGTCACTAAGCTCAATGCCGGTCTGCAGGCTGTGTCTGAGGACCCCAGGCTCGTGGTGCGGGCTGTTGGGCCCAAAGAAACCTCTTCTGGGCCTGAGACTGAAGTTGATGATACCCTAGTTGCAGCCCCTGAGGTGCCTGAGTTGCCCCAGGATGATGCTGCGCGGCAAGCCGTGGTGAACTCTGTGTTTCAGGTGTCAGTGCTGCCAGGTAACGTGGGTTACATGCGCTTTGATGGATTTCCAGATGCCTCTGTGCTGGGGGCACTAGCCCCCTATGTGCTACGCCAAGTGTGGGAACCCCTGCAGGACACAGAGCACCTCATCATGGACTTGCGCCATAATCCCGGGGGACCATCCTCTGCGGTGCCTCTTCTGCTGTCCTACTTCCAGGGGCCAGAGGAAGGCTCTGTGCGCCTCTTCACCACCTATGACCGCAGGACCAATGTCACACAGGAGCACTTCAGCAGCAGCGAGCTGCTGGGCCCGCGCTATGGAAACCAGCGTGGGGTGTACTTGCTCACCAGCCACCGTACTGCCACTGCAGCTGAGGAGTTCGCCTTCCTCATGCAGTCCCTGGGCTGGGCCACTCTGGTGGGCGAGATCACTGCGGGCAGCCTGCTGCACACCTGCACTGTGCCACTGCTGGATACGCCTGAAGGAGGTCTGGTGCTCACTGTGCCAGTGCTAACTTTCATTGACAACCATGGTGAGGGCTGGCTGGGTGGCGGAGTGGTGCCTGATGCCATCGTATTGGCTGAGGAGGCCCTGGACAGAGCCCAGGAAGTGCTGGAGTTCCATCGCAGCTTGGGAGCCTTGGTGGAGGGCACAGGGCACCTGCTGGAGGCCCATTATGCACGGCCAGAGGTTGTGGAGCAGATGGTGTCTCTGCTGCGAGCCAAGCTGGCTCACGGGGCCTACCGCACGGCTGTGGACTTGGAATCGCTGGCCTCGCAGCTCACTGCTGACCTGCAGGAAGTGTCTGAGGACCACCGCCTGCTGGTGTTCCACAGTCCTGGTGAGCTGGTGGCTGAGGAGGTGCCCTTGCCACCCCCTGTTGTCCCCTCTCCAGAGGAGCTCTCCTACCTCATCGAGGCCCTGTTCAAGTCAGAGGTGCTACCTGGCCGGTTGGGCTACCTACGATTCGATGCCATGGCTGAGCTGGAGACGGTAAGGGCCATCGGGCCACAGCTGGTTAGGCTGGTGTGGCAGCCGGTGGTAGACACAGCCGCGCTAGTTATTGACCTGCGCTACAACACTGGCAGCTACTCCTCAGCTCTGCCACTGCTGTGCTCCTACTTCTTTGAGGCAGAGCCCCGCCAGCACCTCTACTCCATCTTTGATAGGGCCACCTCCAAGGTCATGGAGATGTGGACGGTGTCCCAGGTTACTGGGCAGCGTTACGACTCCCACAAGGACCTCTACATCCTGATGAGCCACACCAGTGGGTCTGCGGCAGAGGCCTTTGCTCACACCATGCAGGACCTGCAGCGGGCCACAGTCATTGGGGAGCCCACAGCTGGAGGGGCACTCTCAGTGGGCATCTACCAGGTGGGCAGCAGCCCCTTATATGCCTCCATGCCCACCCAGATGGCCCTGAGTGCCACCACTGGTGAGGCCTGGGACCTGGCTGGTGTGGAACCTGACATCATTGTGCCCGCCAGCGAGGCCCTCTCCACAGCCCAGGATATAGTGGCTCTGCGTGCCAAGGTGCCCACAGTGCTGCAGACAGCTGGGAAGCTTGTAGCTGATAACTATGCCTCCCCTGAGCTGGGGGCCAAGATGGCTGCCAAGCTGAGTGGTCTCCAGAGTCGCTATGCAAGGGTGACCTCAGAAGGGTCCCTAGCTGAGATGCTAGGGGCTGATCTGCAGCTGCTTTCTGGGGACCCACACCTGAAGACAGCCCATATCCCTGAGGATGCAAAGGACCGCATTCCTGGAATTGTACCTATGCAGGTGAGATACAAGAGAGATTTGGCCCAATCCAATCCTGGAAGTGAGCTCACCAGTAGTCTCCAAGTACAGGGCTTTGTGTGCAGCGCAAGGCAATTTTTTTTTTTCTGGGCTTGTTTTCATGGTTAAATCTTCAGTCATGTCTTCCCCCCCCCCCCCCCGCCACCCCCCTCCATCATTCCATCCACCTTCTAAGTTCAGAAATCCCAAAACCCTTCTATAGAACATTACTGCTCACCAGAACCCTGTTTTTGAAATCCCCTGGGATAGAAGAAGGAGATATTTGCAGGGGTTATCATTGTCAGTGTTGGGGAAAGAGGTCCCCAAGCTCTGATTTCTCCTCTGGAAATGTGGAAGTTTGTAATCCCTACCCACTGCCTGCTTCTGCGCTTTGCAATTTGTGTGAATGAGTTGGGGTAGAGCTGGAGAAGTGGGGGTAGGGACAGGGAAGGAGACAATGGCCCCAGCCTCACAGTAGCCTCAGAGCTAAAACACGGAGCCTGGACACAGGCCGTGGAGGGGCCAGGAGTGCCAGACACAGTTCAGAAGCCCCTCTGCATTAGGAGCCTACTGCTCATCTCTTCCCTTCCCACAGTGCAGTGTGCAGCCTCCTGAAGGAGCAGTGCTGGGTGGACATGCAGCCTGATCTAAGGGCCTGCTGGATGGAAAACTCAGAGCAAGACCCCCGTGATTGAAATATTTAAAACCAGCACTGAGGCTTTCGGGGAACATGAAAACAGGTGGAGGGAGTGTGGCTGCTGGGTCCAGTGGCCAGGGTGGCCACGGGATTCACCAAGCGCCCCACCACTAGCTGAGCACTGCATCAAAGGGCAGATCTTATAACGTCTCTCTTCACTGTTTTCTTACTGGGGTTTTTCTGCTTGGTCACTATGAGCAGGCAGGACATTTGCTTTAGTTCTCTTGGAAGGAAGGCCTGAAGTTAGGATGTGGGTGCAGGCAGCTTATTTGGGAGGTGTCACTGAGCAGGAGTGAGAGAGCAGGGAGTGAGATGGGGCAGGAGGAGAGCAGATAGCTGGGCTCATTGTTTAGACTGCTGCTGCGGAGGACAGCAGGACCCTGAGAAGTACAGGATCCTCCTTAGGTGGAAAGGACCCAGCAGCTCCTATTCCTCCATTTGCTGAGAATACCCTGGGAACATCGACTATTGTACACTGGGGCAGGGAAGGCTTATGTCACTTGAAGAAGGCCTGGGAGAGTGCAGAAAGGCATGAGGGTATGCAGGAAGGGCAGAAATAACTAGAATCAGAGAGAGACTGAGGGGAGGGCAGGGCTGGAGACCAGTGTCCCCATGCACACAGATCTCCCTGCTGGCTCCATGCCCTCAGCCTGCCTCACTGAGTGCTGTTACCTTCCAGCAGCCTTGGAGAGAGAAGGAGAGAAGTACAGCCATGTTGGGGGATCCTGGGATGGGCTTGCAGAACTACAAATTTCTAAATTGCCTGCTTGTTGTTTTCCAGCATAGCCAGGGTTCACAGTTTGGAGTGAGATGTGGATTCAGAGTGTGGCTTCATCCCTTACTGGCTATGTAACCTTGAGCAATTTACTTAATCTCTCCGTGATTCAGTTTTTTTTTTTTTTTTTTTTTTTTTTTTTATGGGAAAGATGACAGTAATGGTATGACCCTTAAGGAATGGCTGTAAGGGTGATGATAAAGCTGCAGAATGCTGAGCTCAAGGCCAGGCCCCTGAGAAAGGTAATAATGTCTCCCCTCCCCGCCACAGTGGAGGAGAGGAAGATGAGCCCAGGGACACTGAGAAGTGTTGGGGGAGACTATGCCTGGACCTTCAGCTCTGGATACCAGGGAGTGGGGTTGGCAGACATGAGTATTCTCTGGAAGGAGGCTGTCAATCAATCAATCAATCGATTCATTTATATGAGTTCACATCCTGGGCCTGAGTTCACCAATCTCCCAGATGTGCCACAGCAATTCCCTAGTATCTACTAACTCCTTCAGAAATGTTTGTTCCCTTCCTATCCCCTTAATATTTCTCGTGACATAAAGGGAACCTGTAGCACCCATTTTCTGGAGGCTCTACCATGTGCTGCTCTCCTGACTCTTCCAGATCCCTTCTCCAGAAGTCTTTGCAGACTTGATCAAGTTTTCTTTCCATACTAATGTGCTGGAGGACAACATTGGCTACCTGAGGTTTGACATGTTTGGGGACTGTGAGCTTCTCACCCAGGTCTCTGAGTTGTTGGTGGAACACATCTGGAAGAAGATTGTGCACACAGATGCCATGATTATCGACATGAGGTCAGTAGCTCAAGGACCAGTGGTCTGGCCAGGCAGTAGCCAGAAGACACCAGAGCTATGGGCTGTAGCAAGGAAGAAAAAGACCCTATGATGCAGCAAAAGAGAAGACAGGGACCAGGCCACCTTGCAACTGGGCCTCCTGCCAACCAGCCCTGGGGTCCTGTTTTAATTGCACGGTGGGGCCCCAGCACTGGTAAATTCTTTTAAGCTCCTCCAGTAATCCCAATGTGTATTTCAGGTTAAGAATTACCCAAGACTTGTTGCCTGGTTATAAGAATCCAATAGGGGTGGGAAGAGCAGGGGACATTAAACATACTGATTCCTGGGCCCTACTCCAGACTTCCTGAGTTAGTAGTTCTAGGGTGCATGCATAATTGGTATATTTAACAAGCATTTAAGGTAGTTCTGATGATTAGTCCTATTAGGGACAGTTGAATCCTATACCTGTGGTTGTACTTCAGAACATACAAAATCAACCCTGGTCATGAGAATCAGAAAGCCAGTGATGCCGAGAGAATTTGTAAATGAACACTATCATTGCAAAAAAGAATTCTTTGCATCACAAATGGTTGTTGGAAGGATGTTTTCAGCTAGCCTTCTCCCTTCTGCATAGCAAAAACTCACCTTACATGCAGTGAGTTCCCATCACAGAATAGAAACCGGGAAGCAGAAAAGTACTCAGGCAATGGCTAGGACCAGGCTTCCTTGACTCCCGAGTCCATTGGTAGATATGTCCTGGACACTCTCCATGGGCCTGGGAGGAGCAGCCTGCTCCCATCTGACAGGGACACTTCCTATTCTCCCAGATCCCTGATAGAAGGGGCAGGATTAGCAGACAGGGAGCTTCTAGACCAGCTACTGGTTGCTAGCTGACAACACTCACATGGCTCTTAGTTGCCACTAGGTGGCACTGAATCCCAGCGAGGCTGGTTCTCCCTTGAAGGTAAATCATTTCCCAACACCGTGCATTTGTGCATGCCCAGCACAGGAACTTGGAGTTCCTGTGGTTCCTCTGACCTTTTTATTCTTCATACCCTTTAGTGAACAACGGAACCACCTTTAGTGCTAAATCTCTTTCTGATTAAATGAGTCATCAACAATTTTAAAGAGGAGGAAGTCTCAGCCTATAGTTAGAACTGACTTAAAAACCCTTTGGTCCCTGAGGTTTGGAAGTTCAGATGCTGGGGTCATGGGCCATGAACAAAGCTAGGCCATCCTAAGCCATTGACCAGAAAAGGTTTCTAACATATCACCAGACTCCCAGATGGGGATGCAGGGGTACAGCAAGATCATACAGTGGGACAAATTCAAATGCCCTTAGATGGACTCAGGTGCCCTCATTTCTGATGCAATTCCACAACCCTGCAACACTAAGAGCCATGTTAGGACGCCTGAGATACCTGGGGAGTTTTGTAAAATTATCATAGAATGCAGAGGGGGATAATGATGTTTTTCAAAATATGCTCCATTGGTAGGCACTGTGGGTATGGGGGAGCAGTCCCTGGTCAATACCTGGAGGAAACTTGCTAACAAATTTCTAACTGCAGGACATATCGGAGCCTTTAATGAATTAATATGTGATTAGAAGGGGAGGGCATGGTATTCAGTATTTTCTGGATGTATTTGGCACAAAGTCTCTTGGTCTTAAGAGACTGGTACTCTTGGAAATGCTCTGGGTAATACCTACCCATGGAACTCTGAAGGACCAAGGCTGCTTGGGATCAGAACCCTCCATAGGACTAAGGTTCCAGGCCCGAGAGGAGCCTGAGGACCTACCTGTGAGATCCACTTCCCTTCCCTCAGGTTCAACATTGGTGGCCCCACCTCCTCCATTGCTGCCCTGTGCTCCTACTTCTTTGATGAAGACCCTCCAGTTCTGCTTGACAAGATCTACAGCAGGCCCAATGACTCTGTCAGTGAATTCTGGACCCACACTCGTCTTGCAGGTGCGTGAAGACCTCCCCTTCCTGTTCTCATTCTAGAAGCTTCTGGAAAATCAGGGAAGGACCACTTGACAGTAGGTAAAATTCACAGTAACTGGAAGAACATAAAGCTGCTGTCCTGATTTCATGCACTTGGTGCTATGACCTTGAATCTCAGCAAAACACATACTGTTTTCTCTAGAGGAGAAAATGAGGTCAACTAGATTGAAGATCTTGTCAGAGTTCACTCAGTTAAAAGTGAAAGAGCCAAAATGAGAATGTTCAGGCAGTCCCTGAGCATTATAGAACAATAATTCTCAAAGGCCCCTTCCTGAATAGATAGCTTCCTCCCTCTCCCCTACCTAGCATTCAGAACTAGGAAACTGTTCCCCCATCTCGCAAGAGGACATTCGAGGCCAATGGGGCTAGGTCTATGACCAGAAAAGCAGCCTACCATTTTCTTCCTGCACTTCCTTATTATACATGCATTTCACCATAGCTTCTGGAATATATATCTAATAATATTTCAAGTTGTAAATCAATATCAGAACCCGATAAATTCTAAATTCAAACAGACATTCAAGACCAGGAGTTAAAACAGACTCAGATCTGAAGATTGTAAGATCCTAGAACTTCAAAGTCCATTAGGAGAGCCAAGAGCTGAACACTTTCTTTTTTATTTTTTAAAGAGAGAGTGAGAGAGGAGAGAGAGAGAGAGAGAGAGAGAATTTTTAATATTTATTTTTTAGTTCTCGGCGGACACAACATCTTTGTTGGTATGTGGTGCTGAGGATGAACCCGGGCCGCACGCATGCCAGGCGAGCGCGCTACCGCTTGAGCCACATCCCCAGCCCCAAGAGCTGAACACTTTCAATGTGGCTCATCACCAGATTTAGAAGACCTATTAGGGGAGGCTCGGGGGGGGGGGGGCTTGGAGGATGAAAGAAAGTGAAAAACTCCATTGATATATTTGATTGCATTTGAAATGAACATGTTATGGAGATATTAGATAAAACAAATCATAATTTAAATTGACTTTATCTAATTTCTTTTTTTTTCTTATTTACCAGGGCAACTAGAAAACTTAAAATAACATCAGTAGCTTGTGTTCAGAGTTGTGTGACCTATCTATTGGACAGCATTGTCCTGGAAGGGCATCCTTGTTCATCCACAAATTTGGCTCTTCTCAGGGTCCAACACAAAAAAGAAGTCAGGTCAGCCTCAGGGAGAAAAAGCACCAGGTCCTCAGGAGGTTAAGGCTTTCCCATCATCACCTGCCTGGGGGGTTCACAGGCACTTATATACTTGTGATTGGGTACACACACTCTTGTCTCCTCAGAGAGGTTAGTGGCTTGCTTGGAGACGCAGGGCACAGGACTCAATCCTAGGCCCTCCTCACTGCTGGCTCAGGGAGGACAGAAAAGGCAGGTGCCCAACAGCCTGACTTGAGTCCCCATCCTGAAGGGCTTTCTGTCTTCCAGGTGAACGCTATGGCTCCAAAAAAAATGTGATCATCCTGACCAGTGGTTTAACAGCTGGTGCTGCGGAGGAATTTACCTACATAATGAAGAGGCTGGGCCGGGCCCTGGTCATTGGGGAAGTGACCAGTGGGGGTTGCCAGCCACCACAGACCTACCACGTGGACGACACCCACCTCTACATCACCATCCCCACAGCCCGCTCTGTGGGAGCTGCAGATGGCAGCTCCTGGGAGGGTGTAGGCGTGACACCCCATGTGCTGGTGCCTGCAGACCTGGCCCTAACCAGAGCCAAGGAGAGGCTCCAGCACATTCTGAAAGGGTGAGGTGGAGCTGGGGTCTGTGGGAGGGCCCCATGGGCAGAGCTCTGGGTGGGCAAGAACTCTGGGTCTGCCTGAGGCTCCAGGGGCAGCTCAGTAACCTGCTGAGTTCTGGTTAGTCTTAGAGTTGGAGGAACCTTTAGGGCTCATCTATCTGACCTCCTCATTACTGCACCAATCCTCTCTGCTTAGATTCTGCCCCCGACCTCCTGAGCTGTTACCCATGGAAAGCTTACCCATGGAAAGCTTGCCCTTTACAGGCAAGTCCAGATCCATTCTCTCACCCAGCTTCCCAATCCCTGTACCTTGGTCTTCATGCTGTCACCAAGAGCAGACTCACCAGTAGAATACACGAATCACACATGAAAGATATACACATTCCCTGGTAGCCACATTTTTAAAAAGTAAAAAGAAACAGGTGATTAATTGTAACTGTATTCTAATACTGCAGGCTCTCCTCCCTGTACGGTGGTTTATATCACGACAAGCAAAATGTGAGTTGAAAATATTGCAAGTTAAAATGCACCTAATGTCCAGATAAACCTATTACACAAAGACACAAAACACAAGTGGAACCGTAGTAATTCAGAGACCATCTACATATTTTACTTAACCCACTATATCCAGGGTGGTATGGATTCACCACATAATTAATATAGAAATGATACTGAATCTGATGTTTTTGTACAAGGTCTTTGAAATGTGGTAGGTCGTTTGTACTTATAGGACATCTCCTGGTTTCTAGTGCTCAGCTTGTGACTCCCTTGCGGGATGACTCCGATGGTTTATTTAAGGGGGTACATCAAAGGCCGGATCAGGTTTCAAGGGTGGAGTCTTGATGTCTTGCAGTCAGCAGGTTGATTGGCATCTTGGCAGGTCACACCCATCTCAGGTGTGGGATAGGAATTCACAATGTCCCTGGGTAATTGACCAGAGGAAATATCACTGGTCATTCCCAGACACCAGATGCTTCTATCCAAGAGGCTTCGATGCATGATGACCCCCACACAACCCATGGATGGCTCGTGACATTAGAGTACCTCCCACACTGCTCAGAGGTCATGTTCTACTATGTAGCCCTCAGACTCAGGCAATGTCCTACTCAATCTTCGTCTCCTGATGCCTGGCAGCCAGCAGGGCATCTGGCAGAAGTGTCGGATAAACGACGATTACACGTGAATGTCAGGGTGCACGGAGAGCAAGACTGCATTGCCCTCCACATGCATCCCTCAGACTCTTAGACCCAGTGAGCCCAGGGAGGGAGGGAGGGAGCTCAGGGGTGACCTGGGAAGATGAGACCCTTGGTGGTGTCTTAGGAGCTAGACCACCCTGCCCTACTGGAGTGAGGAGGGACTCAGAAGTGAGAACTCTCCCAGGCCCTGCCCACATTCTGGTGGAGGTGAAGAAGAGGGTGGTGAGGAAAGTTCCAGCCCCCAGTCAATGCCTTGGGAGCCCAGGGCCCCGGACTGCTCAGCGAGGGTAATGCACAGGTGTCATCAGGCCTTGACCTCAGATCAGGTCAGACTCCAGCAGCGCAGGCTCTGCTAGACCAACAAACCTCCCCCTAGACAGTTTCTCCCAGTGCACCAGGAACAACCCTGCTTCCCTAACTCCTTCCAGAGACCCCCAAGGGATATGGAATCTGGGCAAATCACCAAGCCAAGCCCCTTACTAATACTTCAGGGATTTCCATAGGGCAACTATAAAACTCACCCTCTTTATACTCTGTCCATTCTAAGACAAGATTTCATGGCAGTTCCTTGTTCTACATTCAGATAAGATTAAGTGTAACAGTTGATTCTTAGTAGTAACGTGTATAATATGATCTCAGTTTCTTCCTCACTAAACCTATGACTCTCCAGGTGAATGAGTGACTGCTCTACAGTATTTATGTACATAAATTCTAGGGCTTCTCTCTCCTTCCTCCCCTTTCTGTTTTTCATATGTATAAGTGGCTCTCTGAAAATTAACTGAATTTCAGCAATGGCTCCTTCTAGAATTTGGGATGGTATTTTTGCCTATCTTCGTAATACTTTGCTCCATTTCTTGAATCCTCATAATGAGCACATGTCATTATTTTCAGATGCAGCAGTCATTATTCCAAAGACAGTAAAATCGATGGTAAAACTGAGCCCCTGCTTGTAACATAGTGACCTCTAGTGGTGGTTACACGTATTCTTTTTGTGGATTTTCCTTTTGCATTGCTGAATTTCTTTGATTCACACTGCTGGTACTTATGGATAGCTGCTTGGGTTTAAAAAGTGATGTCAAATGCTGTAGGGTTGGCAGAAGGCAAAGATCTCACGGATCTCAGTAGCGGGGGGGGGGCATGGAGCAGCTCTTCTCTGGGAATGTTCTCTCTTGGAGCTTCACACAGCATGGATGATCATCATCATCCGGCACCCAGGAGGCAGCTGAGATGCAGTCAAGCTTAGCAACTTATCCAATTGACCCAACATTACATAAGCAACACAGTGGACATTTGTCCTCCTTCAGGTCACACAGTATTTGCACCCTGTTTGATGTTCAGAGAATTGCTTTCCATTTGAGCCTGTGGGAAACAGACTTATTGAAAAGCAATGAAGTGGTTAGGAGCCCCGGTCAGCCTGCCTGGCTGGGAAGACCAGCATGGCTATTTTTTAACTGTGTGATTTCAGGTATCTTATTTCACATTTCTGGGCCTTAGTTTCCTCATATGTTCAATGGGATATATAATATTATATTTGAGGCTGTGAAAATTAAATGAGTTAATCCAGTACTCAACTAATGTGAGCTATTATCATTTCCTGCAAAGCTGAACAGTCTGAAAGCCAATTTTCCAGCTTCCCCCATGGTAGAGTATGGGCATGAAGTTCTACCTTGGTCAGTCAGAGACTCCTGTGCAAGATGTTTATTCTGGAGCAAGTGATGGGGGAATCTGGGCAGCTAGAGACCCATGAGCAAGTGCTCTTGGTCAGGAGTTAGCCTGGCCTGTACCAGCAAGAAAAAGGTGATCTTGACCTTCAAGTGATTGCTGGAAATTTGACCTAACCCCCTAGCCCCTTGCTGGATAACAAATGTGGGGGGCAACAAAGCCATGTTCTGTCCTTAGCAAGGACAGCAGCAACATCCTCAATAGGCAGCTCCTGGTTGTGGCTTCAACTGTGACCCTGGTTGAGTAGTTCATTTTCCCTGCTACCACAGATGGGGATAGTCCAGGATCTTTACAGAAATCCCTTTCAGCTTCCATCACCTAAAGACTTTGTTTTGTTCAAATAACACAGTCTAGAGCAGCTGGATAAATGATGGGACCTGAACCAACAACTGTCTGGCCACAAAGATCCCACTGTTGCTACCTAACATCATGAATAGGAGGCCTTGGGCCTGGTCTGCAAGGGGAATTGAGGGAGAGAGAAGCTAAAAGTGTTCTGCAGAATAAAGTAAAAGGTCAGCCTCCCTGCACACAAACCTTCTCATGTTGTTTCCTCCTTGGCCAGAGAAGACTAGGGAAAAAGAAGAAAATCCCATCAAATGTCTCTGCTGCTGGCTCACTCAGCTGACCAATAGCTGCACAGCGGTCTGCCATCCCTTCTCCCTTGTCAAGAGTCCTGGCCAGCCTCCTGCCCAATCTCAAGGCAACCAGGGGCTGGTTCTCACAGGAAGGCATTGTTCTGTGATGCAGATCCTACTGGAGGTCAGATTTATCTGTCTCTGGTAGATCTTGTGAAAAGGTAGGTCAGCCAAGATGCAGCAGGATTAGCCGGAGCAGCTCCCTTGGCCTGGCATCCAGGGGTGCTGGTGTACCTCCCAGGAGTCCATTTGGCCCTGCTGTGTATCACTAATGGATTATAAAGGCCTTCAGGGGACTCAAAGCTAGCTTTATGGGGCAAGATAGGCCTTCTTTACTTTACTTTTCTCAATCAAAGCCCCAGGCCACACTCCAAGTAGCCAAACTTCAGGTTCAGTAGGTGGAGAAAGGAATACAGGGCATACTGGCCCCTCCTCCAGCTCTTCTGCCCCCTCCTCAGGGCAGATCCCGAGGATGCCATAAGGGCAAGTGGAGGCAGAGCAAGAAGTTCCAGAGATGATCCTGGGGACCAGATGTAACCGCAGAAATGGGGAGTGGGCATAGTCTTCTCAAGGGTATATCTGTTCCTTGGCCACACAGGGCCAGGGTAACAGGGTGAATGGCCCTGCTCTGGGTGCTGGAGACCCATGGGCAAGTGCTCTTGGTCAGGAGTTAGCCATGCCTGTACCATCAGGGAAAAGGTGACCTTGACTTTCAAGTGATTGCTAGATATTTGGCCTAACCTCCCTATTGCAGAAGAGGCCAGGGATCAGTGCCATGTGTTCCATCCAGAAAGGAAAAGGAAGGAGACACCTGGGAGACCTCCATAGGGCCCCTGTCTTCAGGCTGGGTAGGCACCCAAGAGGAGAGGCCCCAGCACACACCCATCTCACTCACCCTCCTGTTCCTGTGTCCCTGTATCTGTCCCTGATACAAACAGGATCACCAAATGTCAACACACAATAGACGGCTACTTGTGTGTCAGCAAGTGCCCTGGCTACCCACGAAGTTAGATTGCAGTCCAAAGAAAGTGATAGGTCAAAATCCTACTCCAAGTCCCCACAAGAGGGCACCATCTCCCATCTCCTGGTTCTGTGGGATTTAGCTGCCACCTGGCCTAAGGACTACCTCTTGCTTTGTTAACCCAGGTGGCTGGAACGAAAATAGTCTCCTAATCCAAGCAGCTTAGAATGGCAAGGGGATCAGAAGCCAGGGGCCTCCTACCTTAGGCCCCACAAAAACACAAGAGGAACAGAAGAGGAAATCTAAATTTAAAGACTCCCTCTTCTCCACAGTATACCAACTGCCTGTCCAATCCCCACTCAAAATTGGTCTTCCAATATTCTCTCCTAGGAGGTGTCCCAAGCCAAAGCATGTTGGAGAACAACTTTTTTTTTTTAAAACTAAAAGTTAATTCTTATGACTTTCAGATCTCATATGCTATGTGCTCTTTAGACTTACCACATGACTTCTAAAACAAACAAATGAACAAACAAGATCACCAAATGTCAGGTGTGTGAAACCTGTAAGACACACTGCTGCATCCAGGGAGAACCACCTCTTCCCAAGGGGATGAAGGACATAGGGTTGGTCCAGAGTTCCTCTTGCTGACTTTTACTCTAATTAAATGTTTTCTGCCTGTGCTCCCAGGAATAGGGGTAATGGTGAGGTTAGGAGGGCTTATTTAATAGCTCAGAGCATAACAGAGTGGGGGTCACTAGCTGATGGCCCCTGCCCCCTCCCTACACTACCACCACTGATGTCAGTGAGTCCATGCCATTTTTGCTCTCCATCAGTGTTTTAAAAAGTCAGTTGAGCCAAGTGACAACTACTTTTCCTGATTTCCAGACTTTCATGAGACTTAGGACAGCCTGGATCTAAGGACTCTTCACCTAAGACACATGAACCCCACAATCCAAGACCCCTCTTCCCACTGCAATTGCCACTCCAGAGCCCAGGCATCTTCATCTAATCCATTGATTTAATCATCTAGTCATGTGCATTTAGGATCCTTGGTCTAAAGATTCAGGAATTGGCAATAGATTGAAATTTAAGATCTGTTTTAGTCAGCCTTTTTTGCTGCTGTGACTAAAAGACCTGACTAGAATAATTGTGGAGGAGGAAAAGTTTATTTGGGGACCCACAGTTTCAGAGGTCTCAGTCCATAGATAGCCGGCTACATTCCTCAGAGACTGAGGTGATAACCTGCCTCCAATGCCCCACTTCCTCCAGCCACACCCTACTTGCCTTCAGTTACCACTCAGTTAATCCTGTAGGAAGATTAATTCACTGATTGGGTTAAGGTTCTCATAAACCCAATCATTTCTCCTTTAAACCTTCTTGCGTGAGCTTTTGGGGGACACCTCACATCCAAACCATAACATTCATGACCATCTCACAATGCAAAATACATTTTGTTCATTTCCAAGAGTCCCCATTTCAAGATTGCCCAAAAGTTTACCGTCAATGTCTGAGACTCAGGTCAAGCTTGTGTCATGAGCTCATGTAAAAATAAAAATTCACAAGTATCCAACAAAGGCACAGAGTAAACATTTCCATTCAGAAAAATAGGGGCATAAAAAGAAGGAATGGGACCAAAGCAAGACCAAAACCCAACTTGGCAAACAAGTCCTATAGCTCCCTGTTCAGCATCTGGGGAACATGGCATGGTGATGTTCTGTCTAAAGGGCTTGTGTAGTTCTGCCCCTGTTGATTGTAGCCCACGTGGCCTTCCTGTTGGCTTTTCTCAGATGGATTCCTGCAGACTTCCTCAGCGGAACTTCCACAGTACTACCATCTAGTGGTTCCCATCTAGTGGTGCCTGGGTTTGTTGTTTCTTAGCAAATAATTGGAGAACAGAAAACAGTATAGCAAGCGAGAAGAAGGTTTACTGTAAGGTGACAGAGATACAGACATAGACTTCTTGGAAGAGAAGGGGCCCAGAGCTGGGAATCCAATGGTGGGGAGTTTGGTCTGTTCTTTTTATGGGCTCTGGGATTTCCTCCTTTCCTTATTTCCTCCCCTATCCATGCACTCCTCACTATCACTGATGGATGCCCCCTCCATCCACACATCTGTTTTAGTTTTTCTATTGAATCTCTGACTTAGGACCATGAGTATGGAAGTGTCTGTCTGATTGGGCCCCCCACTTATGTCCACAAGCACTTTTGTCAAGTAGGAAGTTGACCCCATCAGAAGACCCTCTCCATGCTCCTTTGTTCTGGCCCTGCTCCTGACCTCCTCACTTACCATCTTGCTCTGGCTGCCTGCGCCCTTCTATATCTCTCTTGGTGGCATTTCTTAATCTTGGGGGTCTCCACTGTAGTTTTGACTTCCTCCTCACATCTTCATGCCCTGCTCACTCAGGGGCTACCCACAGGGACTCTGACCCTGCTGCATTTTGTCTGGCCTTCCAGGCCTTCGTTTGAAATCTTGGTGGAAGCCTCCATGACTCCCAGCATCCTGCATTCCTGCAGAACCAGCACCACATGCTTGAACCAAGGCAGTAGCCAAGCCTCCAGGAATCCTGGCAGCAGGAGCCTTTGAAGGCCTTGGTGGCTGGGCATGTTCAAGAGACTTCCTAGGTCGCCCAGTGAAAGCAGGGTACCCCACTGTTCTCTTCTCAAGATAATTTTTACTTTTACTTCTTTGAGTCTGAGATAGTCTTGCCATTTTCTGAGATGCTCCCAAGCCGTCTTATAGTTTCAGGGCAAAGTCTTTAGCATTTCTTTAGTGGCACATGGTGTCTTTAATAACTTAAATGTCCTTAGCCTCCGTTTTACTCCCACCTTTCAAGTCCAAGTTTTTCAAATCTTTCTGCTCCTGAATGTTATATAAACTTGGCTAAAAGCCACCATAAGTATCTCAAGACACAGACAAAATGCAGACAACTTCTCGGCTAGAACATAACATGAATGGTCTCTAATCCAGTTTCCAATAGGATCCTCCTTCTCTAAACCCTCTTGAGCCCTGTCTTCACTGTCCACAGTCCTATTTGCATTCTAGTCTTCTGAGGTCCCACCAGAATCATCCATTAAGCTCTGCTTACAATAACCTAAAACATTGCTTGCTAGAGTTCTCAAAATTCCTCCCACCAATCCCAAAATGCTTCAAAATCTTCTGAAACACATAGGTTAGTTACAGCAATGACCTCACTTCTCAATATTAATTTCTATATTAGTCAGCTTTCACTGATGTGACCAAAAGACCTGGACCAGAACAATTGTAGAGCAGGAAAAGTTTATTTGGGGGCTCACGGTTTCAGAGGTCTCATTCATAGGTAGCTGGCTGCATTACTCAGGGGTCGAGGTGAAGCTGAACATCATGGTGGAAAAGTGTGGCAGAGGAAAGTAGCTTACATGATCATCAGAAAGGAGAGAGAGAGAGAGAGAGAGAGAGAGAGAGAGAGAGAGAGAGAGAGAGAGAGACTCCAGATAAAAAATATATACCCAAAAGGCATACCCCTAATGCCCACCTCCTCTAGCCACACCCTACCTGCCTTCAGTAACCACTTAGTTAATACTGTCACAGGTTAATTCACTGATTGGGTTAAGTCTCTCATAATCCAATCATTTCTCCTTTAAACCTTCTTATGTTAGCTTTTGGGGACACTTCACATTCAAACTGCAAAAAGACCCCAGGGTTGTGATGATTTTACTTCTATCTAAAATAAAAACAGAAATTAACCCTGATCTTGGTTAAAAAACTGAAAACTAAATTGCATTTGAATTCAGATTGCTTTATTTTTAGCTCCATTTTTTAATTTTGAGAACTTTAATGGAATTTTACTGTTAGAAGTTGATTTATTAGGACATAATTTACCATTTTTCCAATTGCTAATATATGTTTTCCCTCCTTGGTTCTAAGAAGTTAGTCAAAGCTTTCTGTTTGTCGACTCAGTGGCTTCTATGTTACATGCCTATCCATAACTCTGCCAGAAAACCACAGTATGTCAGCTCCACATTAGTGTAATAAAATACCTGAAGCAATTAACTTATAAAGAGAAAGGGTTTATTTATTTAGCTCATAATTTGTATGTTTCAATTCAAGATTGGGCAACCCTATTGACTTGGCCTCTGATAAGTATGGCAGATGGTAACAGCAGAAGCACATGTTGGAGCAAGTCTCATGTCATCAAACAGGAAGCAGAAAGGGAAAGAGGGAAGAAGGAAGAGACTGGGTGATCAGAGGTTCCCACAATCCCTTTGAAGGGCACTCAACATCTTAAAGGTCTCTTATTAAGTCTCTTAAATGTCCACAGCGCTTCCTAATACTGCCACACTGGGGACAAAGGTTTTACCTATGGACTTTTGGGGGATACTCATATAAGATATAGCAGCTACCACAGCCCTAAATCCTCAGAGTAGTGGAAGATAGAAGGCAGACAAGCTTGGAGGATAGAGACAAAGATGGCCAAGTAGCATAGGGACACATTGGGATGCCAAGAGAGAGGGCAGGTGCTTCATATGGTGTCACCAAACTTCTGACCTTGAGAGATAGGAAAAATTTGATAATTCTGGGATGCAGGATAGGGATAGGGGTGCCCAGCCAGTTAAATTAGCTATAAACAATTTAAGGAATGTGGAAAATCTTACCCCAGAATTGAAGAGTAAAATTCATATCTGCTTTTGTGATGTGTGTAGCAGCGTCACCTACCAACTCTTAATTAGGGTGTGGAATATGGCTACCTAGTATGCTTGGACTGCTGGAACAAAAACAACATAGACCAAGTGGTTTATAAATTAGAACAGGAATTTATTGCTCACAATTCTGGAAGCTGGGAGGTCTCATATCAAGGTGCCAGCAGATTCAGTGTCTGATGAGGGAGGGCCCAGTTCCTGATTCATAGATGGCTCTTTCTGGCTGTGTCCTCATGGAGGTACTAGGCCGCTGGTATTCTGAGGTCTCTTTTATAAGGATACTAATTCCAACCTCCCAAAGGCTCTGCCTCTTCATACTGTCACCTTGGGGGTTAGGGTCTTAACATGAATTTGGGGGGCATGAATATTCAGACCACAGTAGTGACTGAGAGAGCTTAGGCAGACCATGAGTTCAAGTGGCTTCACTCCCATCCACATAGGAGACTGGAAAGAAGAGGTGACAGAAGATCTCACCTCCAAAAGGACTCTGGGAAACCAGTCTGGTGACACTTAAGAACTGTCACATTAATCAACTAGAAGTTGTCGCCTCTATAAATCATCTTTGTTGATATGAATGGCTGAAAAGAAACTTGTATGTACATAAATCTTTACCAAGACTAACTCCATCCATCGTAAAAGTTGATTTTTAATAACATTAGTTCTATCTTTAAAAGGAGAGTTGGTGGAAGATGTTTTGTTGTGTTGCTTCATAACTGTACAGCTTCTTAAAATGCCTCCCCTGCTTGTGAATACTGGAGTCACAATTACATTAATAATAATAATTACATTTGAGGTCACTTTATTCATTGCATTCAAGTTATCACCTGGTATAGCAGAAGTTCCTTGTGGAGTTGGGGTGGGTAGGCAGGGATGACCTACAGGTGTAGATACCTCAGAGTTATAACCTTATTATTTGCCCTGAAATACTGAGCACATCAATTCATGTTGTGGACCCCAAAGTCCACTGCTACAAAGTAAGGAGAAGACTATAAATCTAAAGTCCTTTTTAATTCCAAGTGTCTACTGCATTTTGGGATGGGACATTTTCCTCTGTCAAGTGGATTTTACAGGAATTATGGGTCGACCCAGTAGGCCAGAAAAAGACAAGCGTGCACACCATTTGACAGATACCAAACCCTCCTGAAAAACCAATTTGATATTTGGCAGGGGGTGAGGCCAGAACAAATATTCCTTTCATTCATGTGTGCATTCTTTCATTCACTCATCCAACAAATGTCTTTCAAATACCCACTGTGTGCCCACATTGTTCTAGACAATGGAATGCAGCAGTGAACAAGACAGAAAAAAAAAGGTCAGTCCTTTCATAACAATGACAGAAGCCACAATAAACAAGATAAATCAGTATACTAATTAGTATTCAAGATAGTGGAAAATGCTCAAAAGAAGGCCAATGAGAGGGTGGGGGGAATATGTAGCAAGGCTAAGTTTAAATTTGAGGCAAGGAATTCTAGGCTTAACCCTAAGTTCTGATTACTGAATCACCCATAATCCCCTGGGACCATGCTGGGCTGAGCAGACCTGTGGTGGACTGGAAAGGACAGAAGCTCAGACTCAGGGATCTTGGGTCTTCTCTGCACTGCTACTCCACAGCAGTCATCTTAGGAAAGCCTCAAACCCTTTTGAGCTTAGTTTCTTTCTCCAGTAAGGTGGACATTCAGTATCTACATCTTGCACTGTTTGGGGGATGACATGGTAGAAGGATGCCAAGTATCTAGTATGCATTTCACCCTGAGCCCCTGAGTTCCTCTTTCCTGCTGCACCTGGGGCAGCAGGGAAGGGCGGCTCCTGCAGCATCAGCCCCCTTCTGCACATGACATGTACTCTACTTTTCCCTTTTCCCATACTCACAGTGTGAAGACCCACAGTGCGGGTGGTAGATTGAACTACTACTGGCCCTCATTCTTCACCTCCTGTGGAGGGAAGTCCATCCATTTCCTTGTTGCAGCTTTATTGTGTATTTTTCCAGTCCTCCACTTTGGATCTGGCCATCTGGCTATGTGACTTGCATTGTTCCAGGGGAGGTAAGCACTGTGACCCAGGCAAATGCTTGAGACGTGTCTCTGTATCTAGACTTGCACTCTCATGCTCTTGGCATCACTATGAGAGAGGTTAGTTCTGGGCAGCCCATGTGCCCTAGAAGAAAAAAAAAACATGGACTTGAATTGATCCTGAGGCATGGAGCCATGCCCAGCCAAGCCTGCTTTACCCTGGTCTCCCTACTGACACACGGCTGAGAAGTAGATGCCTGTGCTAGTGTGGCCCTGAGATTTAATTGCTAACAAAGCTGATTAGTGCAGACAGTGAGCATAACCTCATGTACTTGGTGCCCAGTTTGCCAGGCAGTGAGGTGATTGCTGTTTACACCTTCCTTGTGACTCTGACAACATCCATAAGACAAAGGGCTTATTGCCTCCATTTCACAGATAAGAAAACTGAGGCTCAGCAGATTGAAGGAACATGGCTAAGGTATCAGCTCACAAATGATAGAGTCCAGATTGAATGCACACTTGCCTGACTGCAAAGCTGATGTGTGCACCAAACATGCTTCCACGAAGATAAACAGTCAGAACCAGAAGCAGCCCACTCCCTGTGCCAATGGTCCCATCAGCCTGGATGAGCAAAGTGCATCCTTTTATTTTATGACTTCATTTCTTGCAAGATACATCACAAGTTCTGGTCTGTTTTTTCCAAATTACAACAGAGCTGCAGTATTGTGATGGCCTTGAGGCAGGCCAGGGAGCTCCCTCTGCCTCATCGCTGAGTTAGGTTTGCTCCTCTGCCACCTGTTAACTGTGAGAAGTCATGTGCCTGGAGAGATGGTGGCGCTCCCGGAAATGCTCACGGCAAACAGGGCAGATGAGGGCCTCTTCCCTGCGCTTCTTAGAATGTGGGTCAGGTCCCACATGCTCCTTTTTGTGGTGGGATCGCATATGGAAGACCAGGTCAGAGGTCAGGCGAAAGGAGAGGCTGCACTTGGCACACCAGTTCTGGGTGGAGAAGCCCAGGGAGGTGATTGTGGGTGGCAGGAGGGCCCGTGAGGCTGTAGAAGATGTGGGTACCTGGGCCTGGGTGTGCTCCAGCCACAGCACAGGGGCACCCTGGAAAGTGCTGCAGAGCAGAGCATTCTGTGACAATGTGTGCAAGTTCCAGAAATCACCAACCACAAGCTTGGAAGTTGACATTTGACCCCAACAAGGGATATCTAGAGTACTGAGAAATCCTGAGAGCTCCATTAGGGAGTCTGCAGATTCACCTGCTTGGAAGATGGAGGTTGGCCCAGGCCTCTCTGCTCGGCGCTTGGTGGGTTTGCTGAAGGCGCTCCTCTGGTCACCTCGGGCTGTGCCAGGCCACACAGAGGAGATCGTGCTGCCCACTGGGGCCCTAGGAACATCTTGGCTATGCTGCTGAGGGTCAGGCTGGCCTGAAGCATCTCTGTGCTCCTTCTCCTGATCACCCCCTTGTCTCTCATGGAGCTGTGGCAGGTCCATGAAAGCACTCTGCCTCTCTTCCCCATGTGCCTTCCTGGGCAGTGGCTTGCCCAGTCTGGGCTTGTCTGGTACTGTTGGCACAGCCAACTCAGCACTACCCACAACCAGGCCAGCCCTACTTGTGGCAGTAACGGAGCCCAAGTGGTTTGTTTTCTCAAGCAGCACCTGCTTGTGACCCAAGCTCTGCTCAGGACCACTAATCCCCCATCTGTTTTCAGCTGAAGTGCTTAAAGGAGCCCCTTTCCCAGCAGCCATGATGATCAGCAGGGGCTTGGCAGGCTGAGCAAGGTGGACACTCCAGCAGCCATCAGTCTTCAGGGCTTTGGGGTTTTGAAGGCCTGGTCTTCCCAGAAGGAGTCAGGAGATTGGAGAATTGCCAGTGATGAGTAGGCCAAACACACTCAGCCCCCAGGGCTCTAAGAGAGAGGAAGCAACAGGAAGTGAGACTGGCAGTGGTCATTCACCACATTATGCAGGCTGATGGCAGACAAGCCACCTGATTCCTGGGACTTCCACCACTGTTTATGAAATGGAAGAGGTGGCCACACCACCCCTGAGGATAGGATAGGATATTAAGATAGGACAGGATAGAATACGAGAGGAGAGGAGAGGAGAGAGAAGGGGGGAGGGAAGGAGAAGAGAGGAGGAACTCAGATGATCTCAGACTCCAGAGCTCACCATTCACCATTCAGCAGCAGCTGGAAAGCACCCAGAATAGAACAGCAGACTCCTGGCGTAAATGGCCACTGGTAATTAACCACAGGAAGGCTGATAATTGGAGAGGCTCTAGGAAAAGGGAAGGGAGCCTGCTCTAGAGGCAGAAGCTCCAGGGTTTTCTGGATCCTCTATCAACAAACAAACCCAGCATGAGAAGCTGCATACTATCAGGTCCTATTCCAAACCCAGCTCCCTCAACTCTGAGTGTCAAGGGCCCAGGGGAGGCCACAGCATCAGAAGGTCACAGCATTGGAGGACTGTGGACCTCAGAGTTCTTGTTCCTCACTCCATCCCTTTCTCTGCCTGCTCTAAGTTTGACCCTCTATTCCTCAGGCTGCCAGTGGGGTCTGTTTATCTTGCTTCACAGTCTGCCAGGCAAGGTGCCCCTTGTCCACCTCACAGACCCTTCCTGCTTCTAGCTGGCTTCCTTAAATTTTCTCTGAACCAGTTTCTTATTAGATGACATGTCTCTACTACTTCCCCATTCTCGTCCTAGCACCATGTGAATAGGTGGTATCCATAATCACCCGAACAGTGGCTGCCTCTCAGTTCTATGTATTCTTGCCCAGTCAAGCTCCCTAGAATGATTGAAATGCCTCTCCTCTTCTGCAGCATCTAATCATGCCTTCACAGGACAGGTACTCAGGACACCTTTGCTGAATGAATAAATGAAGTGACAGGGAATGGGTTTAGCAGACGTTAAAAGTTTACTTTGTCCTCACAAAGGGTGTGCTCCACAGCTCAGGCAAAGGCAGAAGTCACTATTGGCAGCATAAAGACGTCCTTTACTTTCCACGTCTGACGTAAGATCAAAAGATGAGGTCCCACAAAGGGTGTTTAGCTCTGTCCCATTCCCTCATCTCTTGTTGCCCTTGGTCTTGTACCTCCAGTGAGAACCTGTCCAGTAGCAGCCAGTGTCAGCTAATTGATGTGACTGGAAAAAATGCTGAATCGCCTTTGGGTGTTGAGTGACTTTGAGGGTGAGGGCCACAGAAATTGCTCAGCCTGAAAGCACCCTTCCTTCAGGTGCTTGATTGTTCACACTCTGACCATAGCTGAACGAAGGAGATGAGGGGTCAGAGCTGCCTAACGAGAGAATAAATCAAAGATGTTCACTGCATTATTATTCATAATGGCAAAAAACAACAACTAAATAAATGCCTGATTACAAAGACATGGTCAATAAATTATGACGTACAAACATGATGAAACACGCTACTTTGGAAAGTGACATTTACTAGTCTTATGATTTAATGATAAAGAAAAAACAGGACCAAAGATTGTATATTTGGTGCAATCTAGTCTGTGCAAAAAAAAAAAAGCCAAAGGAGGAAAAAAATCCTAGAAGGAAATAATGAGAAATAGTATACAGAATATTGATTCAGGGCTGGGGATGTGGCTCAAGCGGTGGCGCGCTCGCCTGGCATGCGTGCGGCCCGGGTTCGATCCTCAGCACCACATACAAACAAAGATGTTGTGTCCGCCGAGAACTAAAAAATAAATATTAAAAATTCTCTCTCTCTCTCTCTCTCTCTCTCTCCTCTCTTACTCTCTCTTTAAAAAAAAAAAGAATATTGATTCATTCTTTTATTCATTCAGCTAGCATTCACTGAGAGCCTCCTGCATACTGGCTTGTACTAGGGGCTGTGGGGACAGTGGTGAAAAGGAAGCTGTGTTGGTTAGAGAGGACGGAGACCAGTGCCCAGGGAAGGGGTGGGAGAAGAGGGGAGGGCAGCCAGAATAAAGTGGACCAGACTGTTTTTATAAATAAATGATTTACTTTAGAACTATGACTGTAAAACTACATGTACAACAGTGGTTCTGTGAGATTGTTTCCCTTAGTGATGGCATAGTCATCCCAGTTGGTGTCACTTCACTCTGTGATGTTCACACCAATGACAAAATCACCTGTTGATGCATTTCTCAAAATGTATGCTGTCATTAAGTGAAGAATGACTGTATATCGTAGAGCAAAACAATATACGCCATGGTGATCTTAGTATAAAGATGCTCTAGTCAGCTTTCTGTGGCTGTGACTAAAATATCTGACATAAACAACTTAAACAAGAAAAAGTTTATTTTGGCATATGGTTTCTGAGGATTCAGTACATGATCAGCTGACTCCATTGTTTTGGGCCTGAGGTGAGTCAGGACACTATGACGGATGAGTGTGGTGGATGAAAGCTGCTCAGCTCGTGGAATTCCTGGAAGCAGAGGGAGAGGAAGAGGCCAGGGACAAGGTATACTCCCTAAGGACATGTTCCCAAGGACCCAGTCCCTTCAACCAGGTCGCACCTTCCATAGCACCCACTACCTTCCAGTGGTCCATTTAGTTATCAGTGGATTAACAGGTCAGAGTTCTCATGATTCAATCACTCCCACAATGCCCCCACTTGTGGACATTGCTGTACTGGGGACCAAGTCTTTGACACAGGAACTGTGGGATACATTTTCAGATCCAAATATAACAAATGAAATTTGGAGGAATTATTTTTTTCAATTTTCTAATATTTTAAGACTATGCTGGTCTCATTTTAACCTTTTGGTTTATTAAACTGTCAACCATGTTGAAGGGGACTGTGTCCTTTCCTGCTTGGTCTGGGCCAGAATTCTATCCTGGTATATTTGTAGCCCAGAAAAGATATTTTGACTTCAGGGGAAATATTTTCCTATCTGCTCTGAAACCACCTCTGAGGTAAGCTTCCCTCCCATTCCTTACTCTCCCTTGGGAAGGCGGATTACTCTAGAGTGTACTGGCTGGAATCTGCTGGAAGCTAAAGGACCTCAGAGCCAAGGCAGTTGGTATAGGTGGATGGCTGTATGTTGTAGCAGCTTTGGGGTCTGTTTATGCTGCCTGGAGAAATTTCACCTTAGCAAAACTGGGCCTCGGATCTGAACAGGCATCCAATCCTTGGAACCACAGAAACAAAAGGAGAATTTTAGAGGAAAGAGGAAAAAATGCCCAAGAAACCTTTGCAAATGAAATCAGAGGTCAGAGGCTTGGAAAAGTCCCCCTCTTAGAACAGACCAGATTGAAAAAAAATACCAAAGGCATCAGGAGAGTCCTACCATGTTAGCCTCCATGCCTGAACTGTTCAGTGTGCCCTGAGCTCAGGAAGTGACTACCTTCTTCTCAGCTCTAAAAATGGGGACACATAGTTTTGTAGCAGATCAGAATGATAGCTATCAGGATACTTCATGATATAAATATATAAGTCACCATTTATCAGCTGCATGTGACCCATGCCAGAGGCTTAATGCACTTGATTTCATTTAATTTTCACAGCAACCACATGAAGGAGGTTGCATGTCTCAATTCAAGTGCCTTTATCTCCAGCCTGCTGCATTCCATCTCACAAAAACCCATCATGGTGTTCCAGCTTTTCAGACCATGTAGATCTGGACACCTGCAAGAACTGCTTTAGGTATCCTGCAACTTCATGCTTAATTGATTCCATCCTCCAAATCTTCAGAAGAGGAAGGAAGAAAAGGAGGATGAGGAAGAAAAGAAGGAGATGAATCTTCAATAATAAAGAGAAAGAGAAAAGAAAAGATCCATCTTTGGATTTTGTCCACATCTCCCTGATGCCTAACACCTGTCAGATGAACACTGCAGATGTGAGATCTCATCTCCAGATCATGTCATATCCTAGCCAGAGGGTTCTTTGGGCCAGGAGCCTTGCCAACTCACAGTGTTTAGTGCTTATTTGCTCTTCTTTCCTGTGGATATGTGCCACTATCCTATGCACCTGCAAGGTCATTCTCTGTCCAGATGTTCCCTAGGCATAATAGAGCTGCTCCTTCCTCTTCCTCGTCCCACACACACCAGCTGCCCTAAGCAGTGATGGATCTATGTGGTCCTTGTTCTCCTTGTTCTCAGCCTAATATGAAAAGTGCCTTTGTTATTCTCATCTCTCCTCAATAGCCTCAGCTCGTCCTGGGCTCTGTGCTCTTAGACTCTTTACTGGTCCTCGTCACTCCATCATTGAGCGTGTCCTAAGAAAGGACTCTTTTTTCCATCCTTGGTTCTTTTCACTCTGACTCCAACAAGACTTCCCTCTGAATTGTACATATATCATTCAGAACCACCCCATGTTCTTCATATTTGAAAGAACTCATTGAATTCCAAGGCTCCCCAACCACTTTCAGAGTGCTTAGATGATGGGATCAAGAAGTGATGTTCTTGGACACTTTCTGCCACTGAGCTCCCCAAGTTTTCAGGGGTGGGTATTTTTCCATGCCTGTTCTTTCCTACCATAGTGAATACTTGCTTCTAAAGCTTCCAATCCTCCTGGGCCTCCAACCATTGTGCTCCTATTGATACATGCTGCAAAGGGTGCATTATGGTAAATGAAGACTCGCCCAGCCCACAGTGGGGAAAGCAGCTCTGGATAGACTATTTCAACATTTGGGAAGCTCTGGCTACATTCTTTCACATGACCTTGCTATCTATGCCTTAGCTGGGAGTTCTAACTAACTGTTAAGCTCTCTATCCACAGAGATCAAATGCATGGGCTCTAGAGCCAGAAGGCCTGGACTCCAATTAGGCTCTAGCCTGTGACCTTAGCAGGGTGCTCATCTTCTCAATGCCTTTGTTTCCTCATCTGTAAAAAGCATCACCTTGGTGCTCACTTCACTAAATTGTTGGAAAGACTAGATGGATCAATATATTTAAAGTTCTAAAGAGCTTGGTTCAACACACAGTATGGAGATATGTTATGATTCCATTGAATAACAGAAATGTGGCTGGAGGTGACAAAGATTAGAGTCATTTCATGGCCACATTCCTATTTCTTTCAGTTCCCAAGGTCTAGTATACAACGGTGTTTAAAGAATGGCCAAATGGCCTGCACATTCTTCTCCTTCCCCTTGATAAACAATTGAATAGCCTTGTTTGCCTGAAATTTGTAAAGGTACTCTCCTGCTCACATCAACTGGCCAACCCTAAGTGCTCTCAGCTCGAGCTTGAAAAACAGGCCTGATTGGGTGACATCATGTATACTGCCAGGCTCCTCTTTGTTGAGTCTGCTTTTCTCTTTAGCTAAAAGAAACAATAGCAGATAAATCTTCTGTGCTTCTAATCCTTTGGTGTCTCTAGTCTCTGGAGAGACTTCTCAGACCCTTTTGGGAGATTCCAGAGGAAAGGTAGGCATAAAATTCTTCTGCATAGGGACTGTGAGTTCATGGGTTTTACTAAGAAGGCAATATGCATGTGTCTTGGCATCTCCCTGGCCTTGGCACCCTGAGAAAATTAAAAATAAAGAGAGTTGTTTCAGCTTTTCTGGTATTGACTGGTGGTGCCAGAGTTGGAGAGAAGAGGGCTTCCAGCCCAACCCCCAGAGACCCCACATTCAGGTATGGATGGACCACTCTAAGAAGCAATGCCTGCTGGGCTCAAGCAAAGCCAAGTGCAGGATTGTTAGGATACAGCCAGTCCCAAGTCCACAGTGAGGATGGACTTGGTGCCAACACAACTTGATCATGTGGACTTACATAAGAGTACATGTGATCTCATCACCCACTCAAGTGTCCAAGAGTTTGCAGAAGTAGAGCTAATGAAAACAGAGGATAAAAACAGTGCTTCAAAGGGGCACTGCTCTGTGAGTGTTTCAAATATGAAATAGTGTTTCAAAGATGGCCAGAAACTAATATAAGATGCAGCATTCTAACAAACATCACCGAATGGCAAACAAGTGGGACTACTGGAGCAACAGTACAGATATAACAAACACCTAAGCACTCAGGTTCCAGGAGATAACTTGGGTTGCAGGCTGAGCCTGGCCACTTACTAGTTGCTGGATCTTGAACAACCAGTCTGGGCTTCAGTCTCCTTAGAAGTAAATCAGGATGGGGCCATCTTCACTTCAGGGTATTCCTGATTGAATCAAGCAGAACTCTGCACGAGCAGTAGAGCTAGAGCCCCCAAACTGGCAGCTGTGATTTGTAATACAATTAAAAAAGAAATGCAGATCCTGCTGGGGTAAAGTCCATGGGTTATACTTAGGATTGCTTGGTTAGAACCTCTCACATGCCAGCAACAGCATCATCTTAGAAAGGACGATGACATTCTTACAGAGATACAGATTATTTAACAAAAGAAAATAAGAGGTGATGGATCTATGTGGTCCTCGTTTTAAAGCATTAAAGCTTAAGACTTAGCTTTGCATTTTTTAAGCTGGTGTGATTATCTTTTTTTAAATATAAAGTTGTCACCTCTTTGGTTTCTGAAAAAGATTCTGCTAAGCAAAGCAGACATGTGATTCTAAATCATTTAAAAAACATTTCAATCAGTGCCCCCATTAGAAATTCTGATTCAGTGGAGATCACTAGTTTGGTGACTTAAAAGGCAATTGAACTCTTCAGTCCAGAGCAGTCTCCCAAATCAAAGTTTCATGCATATACCTATGAATTTGTCAAACATTCTGTGACATAAACTGAGAAAATTCTAAGCACACTGAAATCCTCCTCTATCCTATTTAATTTCTGATCATTTCTGTGTGATTTTCTTATTGCCAAATTTCCATTTCTGCATCAAAAGACAAGTAAAATTAGCTAAATTATCGTTAAAGATCAAAAAAATAAAGTATAATTAGAGTAAATTATTTCTAAGAAGCTTTAGTTGGTAATTAACCTCTTAAAACAAACAAGGGTTCTTTTATAACATGATATCGTGTGTGTTTGAATATATAACATATATCATAAAATATTAAAAATGAAATTGTGTCTCTGAAGAAATTAGAATTTTTAGCAAGAAACAAAAAAAGGCTTCAATATCCATTACTTCTACTGTTTTCTCCAAAAATGAATCAGATTTGCTTTTTTTAGATTCTTTATTTGTTATCCTTCATATTAGCATAAAATAGTGTCCCTTTGGTTCTTCTATCAAATATACATAAAAACATTAACATCAACCGCCACAATTATTGTTATAAAATGTCTAATGTCTCAATTGGCAGTATTGATGTCACTTAATAGCTTTACACCAGCAGCACTGACAAACATTTACTTTAGAAATTTACTATTTACTTCTCATTTCCATTCCCACCCAAAGGCTTCAAGGACACAGCCCTGGCTCCCATTGTCTTTCCACCATAGCTCTGAAACCCAGCCCGTCCTCTTTCCTCCCAACCTGGCACTGCAAAACTTGCCCAGAAGGCAGGCAGTGGGTGACATTGTCCCCTAAATGATGCTGCAAGAATTAGCTTCCTGGTGTGCTTGCTGTTGGTGCCTATTAGTGAAGAAAACATGTCAAGAAAAGGATTTTCTCAGCGTCTTGTCCCTAAAATCAGGTATTTTCTTTCCACAAACCCTAAAGCTCAAGAGACTTGAAATTTGATAATTTATGTATTTTTTCCCCTTGACAGACACTAAATAAGTTACATGTCCAGATCTTTGAGAATAATCTGTTGGAGAAAAGATCTGGAACTGATATGCATGCCTCTTATCCCAGCGTCCAGCAGAAGCCTGGCTGAGAATAACAGAGTAACACCGGATAAATGGAGTAAAGTGTGCATGGATGGATGGATGGATACAAGAAATGTAGCCTCAAAGTCAACATAGGATAAAATCAAAGACAGAATTCTTGTGCGAAGGAAAGTGGGGAAGAGGGAGAGGGAAGGAAGTGGGGAAGAGAGAGAAAACAGAATAGGAGGGCAGGGGAAATAGCCAAGAAAGAAGAGAGAGAGAGAAAAAAAAAGTGTGAGAGAGACACAGGAAGAGACACGGAGAAGAGAAAGAAGAGAAGATGGGACCCAGAGAGAATTCTGGAGAGAGGTGGAGGGAGCTTACTACAGAGGTACATTGGTAAGGGAAACTCCGCCAGGCAGTCAAAGGCAGGACTCAAAAAAAAAAAAAAAAAAAAAAAAAAAAAAAAAAAAAAAAAAAAAAAGAATTATGCTCTGGGTAAAAGCAAAGACAGGGAGAAGCTTCCCGCCTGCCTGTCGTCTCACCAGTCTCTCGAAGCAATGGTCAGGGGTTCCAGGCGCCAGGTACCGTCCCCGGCGCTGGGTGCACGGCTCTGAACTTGGACCCGGAGCCCTCGGGATTGCAGGCCCCGCCTTCCCGGGCGGCTCTAGTCTCCGGGGTTGGACCTCTGCGTCCCTCGGCCCTCTGCGTCCCTACCCAGTGTCAACAAGACAGCCTTTCAGGTGGGCGGAGCCTGGCGCAACCGGACGATCGGACTTGGAACCCAACTTGCTGGAACTGGGCTTGCCACCCTTCAGCACTGCAGCGACCATTCCTCCTCGGTGGTTCGGATGCGGTGATCCCGGCCCGCCGACTCCTCAGGCTCGGGTCGGTGCTGGGTTCCGGAGCCTGCTGGACGCGCAGGGGAGTTCTGGTCCACAGCCGTGGCTTTCAGAGGGATCGCCCCATTTCCTGCGGCTCTTTAGCCAAGCGCCCAGACCATTCCATTCTTGGATTCGCGCTGCCTGGGCGACTGCGGTGGTGCCGGCAAGGCGATGTGTCCAGTGCCTATGCCGCCAGGACTCGGTCAGCGCCGGAATCCCCTTCTTCATCAGCGAACGCTGGCCCAGGAGCCACTTCTCCGCAGAGTCCTGGGGAGTCTTCCAGTTCTTCACTGGGGTGGTCCAGCTGCCTTTCCCTCTGTCTTATTCGAGTCTCTCCAGTTGTGGAAGGGTCTCACTGTGCCAGACTGGGGCGAGTTCCACGACTACAGAGTATCCGGAGACGCAATGGCTGTGGCTGGTGGTTTGGGGTGAGAAAGAAAGGGATGCGCACTGCCTGGAATGGCCTTGAATGAGTTCGGGGGCTTGAATGACAAGGACTTCTCCCCCTGTAGTGGAGATGTGGGGAGGTGAGGGAAGAGTCTTAAGAAAACAGAGTGCTCGATTGCAGTCAGCTATATATGGATCCTGATTTGAGGATAGGGTGCATATTCTCCTTTTGGGAAAGGGAGAATCCTTGAAACTATCCTGAGTCCCTGCTCCCTCATTCATTCACATAATAAATGTTCTCATGCCAGTGGGTTGTCGGAGATGTACATATATAAGGTAAGGAAGCTCTGAGCTTTACCCCCCAAGGTTTTGGAGAGTTTGTTACGGTGGTAAAATAGGAAAGGAGAAAATGAAGTCTGAGATGGGGAAAACTATATTCAATATCCATCAAAAACATATGAGGATGTTTTCAGAAGCAAAACTTCTTAATGGAACAGAGCTAATTGATGAATATAGAAAGGAGTCATCTGTTTCCAAATGTGAGCACTCCCACATACCTTACTGAAATTGTAAACATCAAGGACCGAGAAACAAATTTTAAAAGTTACCAGCTCATAACATAGGTTTACCCATGAGGAACTGACGATCTAATCAACAGTAGAGTTCTCATGGGCACCAGGATATCTTGTCTCCATGGGGCCTCTAAAATAATGTGTGCATTTACAATTCTGCATGTAAAGGCACTATTGTTCATGACTGAACCCCAAATAAAGATATTTCCAGATGTGCATAGCTTTAGTTTACCAATTGCATAACATTAGTTAACAAATAGAATTATGTGAAGGAGTAAGATGAATAATAAATAATGAAATTAATGACAATCTTCAATATCTTTGAAAAGAAAAGAAGAAATGAAAGAGGGCTGGGGAAAAAGAGTAAGAGGGTTGAGTAGGTACAAGAAAGTCTCATCCAAACAGATGGGGAGTTCCTGAGCCACTAGAGAAGTCTGAGAATTCCTGTCAGGAGCTTTCAAATCCCTGCTGGGCTAAGTCATTGGTTAGAAGCAGCATGGGATGGGGGTTGTCTTACTGGGGACTTGTGTAGGGGTGGGGTTGGATTCTTAGAACATTCCCCTCCAAAAGAATGATACCCTCCACCATCATATCTGAATAGTGATGTCATGTGGTAACAACAATGACAATGAACTTAATTTACCAGGTAAAACTTTGAGTTTGACACTGTTCAACCCC
This sequence comes from Spermophilus citellus, assembly GCF_964194105.1. NCBI lineage: Eukaryota > Metazoa > Chordata > Mammalia > Rodentia > Sciuridae > Spermophilus > Spermophilus citellus. The sequence goes on along the minus strand of NC_138195.1, from coordinate 18,791,837 downwards.
AGGACTGCAAAAACATAGGGATACTGTTTATTGATCCCAAATAAAGAATTTAGAGGAATCAATCTCTGGAGTGAGTTTGGACATTTTATTATTCATGTGCCCCTGGGTGCCTGCAAGCAGGGGGAATTTTACAAGATAGGTTGCATGCTAATTGCACATATGAACCAAGTCAGATGTTTAATGAGTACCTTCCTTTATTTCACATCCAAAATTTCTCTGCTTTGATCTCCATCTAAGGTCGGGAGAAAAGGGAAGTGGCCAGTTTCTCTTTTCCTTACCCATGTTTTCACATTCGTTGAAGTCTTTATCTCACAGCCAGGAATACTAAGTGTTCTAAGGCACTGACTGTGTTTACCCCAATGGTCATTTAAAAGCAGTCTAGCTGTTATGGTTAGATGTGGTGTCCCCAAAAACTCACGTTTGAGATAATGCAAGAAGTTTTGGAGGAGAAATGATGGGTCATAATCTTAACTTTATCTGATGGGATTAATTGAGTGGCAACTGGATGCAAGTGGTGAGGTGTGGCTGGAGGAAGTGGTTCATTGGGGCATGGCTATCGGGTATATATTTTGTATCTGGAGAGTGGAGTCTTTCTCTGCTTTCTGATGATGATATAAGCTGCTTCCTTTTGCCATGCTCTTCCACCATGATGTTCTGTCTCACCTTGAGCCCAGAGTAATGGAGTCACCATTTATGGACTAGGACTTTTGAAACCTTGAGCCCTCAAATAAACCTTTTCTTCTCTACAATTGTGGTGGTCGGGTTGTTTTGTCATAGCAACAAAACAAGCTGATTAAAACACTAGCAAAATACCTTTAAAAAGAGACACATCTAATACACAAGGACATGAAAAAAATTGAACAGAAAAGAGAGACAATAGGTCAGGGATGCTGGGCAGACCAAAAGAAACATGGAGTTTTTAATAAAGGAAAACACTTTTAGAGGTAAAGAGTTCCTAATGGGAGGATTCCTTTCTCCAGAAACCTCCCCAAATTCTAAACCTGTACACTCATAATAATTTTTTTTTAAAAGATACACTATAGGGAGTCATTGTCAAGTCCTCTATTACATAGAGAAATTAAGACATGCATATTTCAAGTAAATCAAAATATTCCTACATTTAAGAAGATTTGAACAACACAATTTATAAGCTTGATTTAATGGGCTTATAAAGAATCCTCTCCTAAATTATGTATAGGAATGAATGTAAATTTAATTGAAAGAATAGTATCATACAGAGCATGTTCTCTGATCATAATACAATTAGGTTAGAAGTCAATGAAAAAAGATTTAAAGAAAACATTCAATGGGGGCTGGGTGTGGTGTATTGCAGCAGCTCTGGAGGCTGAGGCAGGAGGATTGCGAGTTCTGAGCTAGTCTAAGCAATTTAGCAAGGCCATGAGCAACACAGTGAGACCCTATCTCTAAATAAAATATGAAAAGGGCTGAAGATGTCACTCAGTGGTTTAAAGCTTATAAAGAAAGAACAGATGAGTTAAAAAGAACAATGACTTCCACGGACATGGCCTTGCCTCCACGAGTTTCTGTTGCTACTAAGGACAGGGGAAAAGGCACAACTGGATCCAGAGGGTGCAGCTCAGGACCCAACCTGGGTCATGACATCTCCACTATGTACTTTGTCCTGGACAAATTAGTGACCCTCTGGTGCTGCCACCAGATACCTTCGGTTTTCAATCACCCGAGCCTCTTCCTGATGTTCAAGTCTCCCCATGAAATACCTCATAGGACCCCCCCCCCCCACCCCTGACCCTGCTCTCCTTGCCTATCTGATGCACAAACCATGTGAGCACAATAAAAAGGTTCTTGTTTTACATTTCCAAGTTTGGGTGCTTGTTACTCTGCAGTGGATAATGGGACCGTTTTACAGAGAATTTAGGCAACACAGTCTTCATCCCTTCTAGATTCTGCCATGACTCTAGCATTCACCCAAATGGCCCTTCTATTTCCAACTCACTGAATTCCCAATCCCTGACCCCTCATCCAGAGTGATGTCCTAATCTTAGCCACTTCCACTTTCCTCCCTGGCTAACTAAACTTAGAGACCAGCTAATAGGGGCTGGTCTGAAAAACAAGGAGGTCTCATCTTACAAGCCCTCCAAGGATCCCTATGACTGCCATTTGGTATTGTCTACATGCAGGGCACTGAGCAGGGCTGAAGGTTACAAAGTCACTATGTCAATCTTTCTATCAATCATAACAACAGAGAATTTTGTTCCATCATTGGGGAAGAACTACTTAGTAACTGGTAGGAGGACACCCAGAGAAGCTGCTATCCCAGTCTTGGTGTTTGGGCAGAAAACTGCTAGACAATCAAAGTGAAAGGGAGGATAAAGGAAGGCCTGAGGATCCTGGACATAGGCAGAGGCAGCAGAGAGGCTGGAGGTGGCCTGTGCTCAGTTTAACTGTGATCCAAGAAAGAGATAGGTCATAGGGAATTGCAAGAAAATGTTGGACTGCTGTTCTCTGGTGTCTAAATTTACACTTTTCCTACTTCTGCTGTCTTCACCATTGTTTATGTTGTAGATCTCAGGAAACATTTCCTGATTTAAGAAACACAAATGTATCTGGCTTGGCCTCTAGAAGTTTCCAGGACCATGAAGGACAAAGCACAAGGCCAACTGTTGCTTGAAGGTAAGGAACCATGCCAAGATGTCTCTGACATCTACTTTGTCCTAGACAAAGGAGTGGCCCTTTCTGGCCCTGCCCCCAGGTGGACCTTAGAGAATAATAGGGCCTCAGTCACTGTAGGCAGGACATGGTTTTGTGGGACCACAACTTCTGCAAGAGTACAGGCAGAGCCTGTCTGTTGAAGATCTCAGGGATGATCCTCAGCAGTTATCGCCCATAAGGAGAGAATACCATATAGGAGAACTGGATGGCTCTGTCCCTCCAGCAACCTGGCCCAGATCTTGCTCCCCCATGCCCCTCAGTCAGCTGAAGGTTATGAGCTGCCATCTTAGCCTCGTGGGAGGCTCATGGCTGGCTTCTCTGGGGAGTGCTCTGGGGCCTCTGCTGGGCACTCTCCTAGTGCCATTTCTCAGAAGGTCCTGGGCTTTGTTGCTTCTGATGTTTTGCTTCATCCTTCCCCACATGGACCACCAAGGCACAATCCCTGCACTGACAGAAGCAGCTGGCTCTGCCTTAATGAGGCCCAAGGGAAGCTGGACTGTGCCTTCAGCACCCGCTGGCTGTCACTGAAGGAAAGAGAATGTGTTTGTTCCTTGTGAGATCTACTGGGTTTCTTTATCAGCCCTGCCTGCTGCTCTGGAAGTGAACATGTACTTCACCAGAGCAGTGGGGTAACCCTCCGAAGCTGGTGGAGGCACTTGCTGGTCTCCAAGCCCTTCTTTCCCCTGCATGCTGGGCATTTTCTAAACAGCCTGATGTGTAGATGTTTTCTGTCTGATGTCCCCATCTGCAGTGTGCTCCTAGGTTGATCGTGTTTCCAGAGGCTGTTAGAGGTGGTAAGACCTGGGATGTCTGGGATGTGCTCTTTTCACTGTCCCAGTCTCAGCTCCCCTGACATTTATCTTTCCCCATGGATTTGGATTCTAACCATTCCTTGAACATGGCCTCATTCCAGCACTTCTAAGTAAAGTCAGTCACCCAGGGAACCAGCCTGCCCATGGGAAAAAAAATCCTCTTTGCTGTCCAGCCCAGAGACTTCTGAGATGCCCTTTGATTCTTAGCAAAGACAAAGGGTGGTGGTTCCCATTGGAACACTAGGATTAGGAGAGGGAGAGTCATTGTGGAATGCACAGCCTCCTTGGGCCAGTCCTTTCAGTGAATGGCTGTTACTTTTAAGGATCCTTTCAGCTGCCACCCACCTTTGCACCTGCCCTGTTCACTCCCTTACCACTCTTACTGTGAGTCAGTGAGGTCCAGGGAAGCCCTGGGATAGATAGAAAGGGCTATGGAACAGGTTGGGGATGTGAACTGACATTAACTGAACTGAATACAATTGCTGGTGGGCATTGTCTGCACATACCATAGGTTGACGGACCAGTGCAAGGGCAGTCTGGAGATAATGGGAGTGATACTGGCAAATGGTCCTTTAGCCCCACACTTGATCAGATGTCTGTGAACCTTCTCTCTCAACCCTGCATCATGAAGCCACATACCAGATCCCTATTACCTTTTCTCTTGGCCAAAATATTCCTATCTGTCCAGCAGTGTCCTCAGGTCTTTGTAAAAATCTCTGTATTTAACTCACCAAAGGCAATTATTCTTTGTAAAACAAAAAATGTATAACAATCAACCAACCAAGTTGGGCCCCACATTTCGTGATGAATGTAATGAATTGAGGTGTGGAAGAGCTGCTCCTTTTCCAGAGCACCCATTATTGCTCTGGGAGTGATTCTCCGAATCTCTAAATGGGGCAAAACTTGACTGCTGAGTCTATAGCCCCCCTACCCCCAGAGTTGGATCTTTCTCTTCTATTTCCTTGGATTTTACTTGGCATATTTTTCTGGAATGTAGGGAGGCCACTAACACCCAACTGTGAGGCAGATGTGCTGCCAGGGAGTAAGAGGCCTGGAAGGTAGAGAGAGATTCAGGTCCCATCAGTGCAATTGGTGTGACCCAGATGTGGAGGCCTGGCTGTGGCAGCTAAGGTTAGTGCAGGAAAGAGAAGTTGAGGAAGGGACAAAAATTAGCAATTCCTGGAATGAATGCTTTAAATGTCAAAGGTATGTGATCTTAAGAAGCCTCCAAACAATCCCTACACACATAATATAAGCCATTCCAGCTAACCCCTTCTTCTTGGAAACTTGGGGGACAGTGTGGCTACCACTATGCTTCCAATGTAATCGATGCTGATTACAAATCTTAGCAGTGCATTTTTTTTTCTGTACTTGCCTCAGAGAAATGTAAACACAAAGTCTAAATATAACCTCCAAGGAGATGGGGGAGAGTAGACAATAGTTCACATTCCAGATGGACTAGGGAAAAGTAGGCTACCTGTGCAGTGGCCTCTTCCGAGTAGTTCAGCACCACATATGAGGCTCCCAGACCTGTTGTCTGGCACCTGGGTAGTCACACAGACACAGGTACAAGTTCTGAGTGGTAGGAACTTGCATGCAAAATGGGTCTGATGAGGTCCATGCATATTTTCTGGTGACAAAGGACAAACGGACGAGATTTGCCTGCTCCAGGGAAATGCAGAGGATCTTCTGAAATCCCCTGGGCTGGGTAACTCTGTGAGACATCTAGAAAGAAAGACTCACTTCCAGAAGGGTTTTCACTTCCTTCTAGGAAACATTTGAATTTGGGAATCCAAGAATTGGAAATCAAAGACCTGCAGTGCAGAAAATGAAAATTCCAAGTATTTCTCTTTGCAAAACTTTAACAAAGGAGGCTAGGATAATATTTGTATTTCAAAAATTGGGTGAGTTATTTCATACAGAATTTTGCAGCAGACCCTATGTGTCTGAGACCTTGGTGACACATGAAGACAGAGATGTAGTGAATGAGACTCACCCATGCCTACCATCCACAGGACACCAGGGTGCTTTGTCCTCGCCAGTGTAGCATAAATACCTTCCATTGAGTGGAGAATTTCCTTGGGTGACACACCTTTGCAGACCAGTACAAATTCCCAACCCATTTTTATTATAATCCTAGATTCAACATATATGTCCAGTTGAGCAATTGAGACCTCTTATTCTAGGCTTTTTAGTGGTTAGAGGTTGGGTTGGGCTATGGGGGTGGGAGTGAATATACAGTTCTTCTGGTTGCTTGTGAAGGGGCAGGGAGCATCCGCAATATCCTGGAGGGAGGGCTGGAGCACCTGGTTGACTGTGGGTGGCACTGGGAGCAGTAGGTAATGGGGAGGTAACCCTGGCTAGGCTGAAGGCAGATCGCTGAGCCTGAGGAGGTCTGTGTACAGAGGTTCGGCATGAGGGCGAGGTTACCCACCTCCTATAAAGACGAGAAGAAAGAGGTGGTCACTGAGAGTCCATTGCAATTGGACTCTGGTTGCCTAGCTCAAGGGTTCAGGTTAGGACCATCGGGACCACAGGGAAGGCCTCAGTGAAACTTCTCCTTCTTCTGTGTGGCTGCCTCCAGACCCCAGTGCTCCTCTCAGATTCAGTTGAAGCATCTGAAGTAAACACTGCTTTCTCATGCAACCCTGGGTGCTCTGCTCTGACTCCACTCCCTTGACTCTGAGGTTGAACTTGTCTAATTCTCTTGGACCATGAGCTTGGGGACAGAGGATGAGGCACCAGTTCCCTCTGTGTGCCAGGTATGCCAGTGCCCACCAGAAAGCTCTGTGAGTGTTGTGAGCAGGATGGGCTCCCATACTGAGCTCTGGAGACCCCTGCAGAAGGCTGGCAGGGCACAGCTTGAGTAGGAGCAGGCTATGCAGGAGCAGCACAGGTCCCCTTGGTTGGGCAGAAGCTGACGGGAGAGCAAGAACTCTCTGAAGTACCAATCACTCCTGACTTTGCAAACATCATATCCCTGTCCCAGCTACAGCTAAGTCAAGGCACCTCAGCCTTCACTCTAAAGATTAACGTGAACCAGGGAGGGTGATTATTTCACAGGGGCCACTTTGCAGATCTCTGGTTATACTTACTTCAGGAGATGCACACGGCCAGTTAAAAGTGCCTCCATGTCTTTCTGGAGAAGGAAGACTAGCCTGGCCTCTCCCATAATACCCAGCCAGCTTCCAGAGGGCAGCTCCTCAAGGACCAGAGTTGGTGATCACTTTTAAACCCAGAGAAGCTTGCTGGAAGGCATTGAGGTACCAGACCAAGCTCTGTGGTCCTTCCTCACTGTGGTCTGTGGACATACACACAATCTATGTCATGTCCACTCATACGTCAGGTCTTCCTGCCTTTCTGGACCTAACCAATCACTGACTTTCCATTATACAGGCTCAGAATCAGTTAGTCCCTGCTTGAAGAGATTTCTACTTCAGTGTCTTGTTATGCTCACTGAATAAGGGCCCTGAAAGAAACCCAGGTTCTAATCCTGAAACATGTGGCTTTTGGGTACCTCGCCTGGAAGATGGGAGATGTTTGGAGGAGACTCTCGGATGCCTGGACTTAGGGATGAGTAGAGCCAGGGAGACCAGGGGATGCCTTTGCATGGACTGAGAGAAAACCTGACACCTGAATGGGTAAAGGAGCCCAAAGGAGAAGAAGGGTAGACAGGCAACTGCACACACAGGAGACTCAGGACAAGGTCTGATAGCTACAAAGAAGGCATGATCCTGTTCCCAGATGAGGGTCAGATGGACAGAGGCAGGAGAAGGCAGCAGGGTAGAGTCTGGAGGTGAGAAGAGACAGTCTCCATGAGAGAGAGGGTTCCAGGAAAGACAGCAGTACTCAGGTGGTTCACATGCCACAGCTGGCTTGATAGGTGCATGACAACTCCAAGGAAGCCCATGTGCACATTCTGTGGAGTGCTGCCAGGGATCACTGTTGTCTGATGGCCATGGACAGGCCCAGACAGATTCAGCAAAGGCTCAGTGGACTTCTGCTACCCTGAGAAACATGGACTTGAGTTAGAGCAGGAGCTGATAGGACAGCCCTGGGGGTAAAGGAATCCATGGGCAGGGCTCAGCTGCTGCAGTGTCCACCGGGACAGCATGGTGTACTGTGGGCATGGTTTACAGCTCATTCACAGGTGGGCAAGTTGAGGTAAAGTGACACCCATGAGCATCTCCAGGGCTCTCCTATGACCCCACCTGCAGTTACTGAGATGGTGCCATCACAGCTCTGATGTGTGGGCATACCCTAGGAAGACATTGATATTCCCTGCACTGGCCTCAGTCTTCCAGGATAATTTGGAAGCTTTTATACCTAGGTCCGGATTGTGCATGAAGTTGTCATGGTCTCCAACCTGTGCTGTAAAATATGTTTAGACTACAAAAGAAAAAGAAATTATATGGAGGTGTTACACTGGAAGATACATAATTTGGGAAAGCCCAGTGTCATCCAGAAAGATTTTTATCAAAATGACTACATGCTAAAGCCCTGGCCTTCAGGAAACTCCAACATTTCTCCTTTAATAGATCAGCCTCTCCAATTGCTTTCATTCTCCTATTCCAGCCACAAAGAAGGAAGAAAAAGGCAAAGGAGTTTTCCACAAAGTACTATACAATAATTCTGTCTCTATTCCAACTGTCAGACTTTACTCATATACCCACTTTGTTCAGCAAGAGACTGAGAAATATTTTTTTTCACAGCTGAGCACTTTTTTTCCTCTCAGCAATACCAATTCTCTGTTATTAAGAGGGGGCCATGAAAACAGGGCTACTAATCAGCATTTGGCATTGCTGCCTCAGTTTTAGAGATGGGAACTGCCCCACTCTCCAACTTGGCTGAGAGTCTTAGGCAAGGTCAAAGACAGACTTAGAACCCAGTCTCTTTTACCTTACTTGGAGTGAGTGACACTTAGGAATTTCCAAAATTCCAGGATCAATTTTTCAGACAGGCTTATTCCTGATTACCTGGACATAAAAATCTAGCAGCAAAATACAGAGACAAACATGCAGATAACATATCTGTGTCACATGGGCCTCCCTGGGTAGTACACTGGCTGTCTTGATTAGTGTGAGTCTTGGACTCTGAGGACAGGCCTAAGGTTGTCCAGGGTAGGAGGGCCGTGGCAGAGCCATGGGGCAGGAGGTCCCTGGGACAGGTAGCATGTGTATCTGGAATCACCTGTCTCCCCCTACCAGTCTTCTTTGTTTGGTCTAAAGGGATCCCTTGCAGCTTGCTCTGGGGGAAATGTTGGGTTGACCTTCAGATGGGTCTGGCTGAGGTTCTCTCTCCTTGTTTGTGTTCTCACATGGTCTCCTGTCTCCAGTTTCCCTCTGCCTCTGTCTCATGTGGACCCTTAGGATTGCATGTGGTCCATTCATGTGGGCATGTGAAAAACCATAGGCCCTGAGGATTGCTGCCTCTCCTGAAACTCTTGCTGAGCTTGCCCCTTCTCCCCTCTGCTGGCACTCATCTGGGACAAAGCTCATGGACCCTTTGTGTTCCATCAGACCTAAGCCACTTGTCAACACAACGGCCTGTCTTCTCTTCTCTTCACCTGAGCTCCTAATACCTGTTCAAGAGTCAGGCTCCCTCTTCAGCTGACTCAAACATGTCTCCGTAGTCTCTCTGTCCCCACTCACCCCCATTCAGGGCCACACATGAGTCTCTCCCTTCCTGCTGATATACTTCAGAATGGCTCCCTCGTACCTACTGAATATAGTCCCACTGCCAAGGCACTCCAAAGCCAGGCTCCTGGATTTGTCAGTTGTCTCCATATGCTGACAGCACCTTACCTTGTCCATCAGCCCTGCAGGATCCTTCTCCCCACTTCAGTTTCAATTTTGCATTTTCAAGTTCAACTATCCTCCCAGCCTGATCATCAGCTCTAACTTATCTCTGACACGTGTCTATCTCAGGTGAGGCCTGGGTGGAGCACTGTGGTCCTTGTAGCCCAGAGCACTTGGGCTGATCCTTTCTTCCTCTCCCTCCCCCTCCTCCCTGACCAGCACACTCTCATGCAGAAATAGGGGTCTTATTCCCCTCTCGTCCTGCTTTCCTCAGGTCACATGCCTAATTCAGGGCTGAGCCCAGGGAAAAAGCCACCAGAGCAGCCATGGACTTGACAGAGACCTTGGTCTACAGAGGTCAGGGTTAGCCTCTTTGACTTTTCCTCAGGATTCAGGACAGGCTACACAGTGTAGTGCAGGTACCACTGCCTCCCACCATGAGCTGGCTGAGCACAGAGCCCAGGACACATTCTCAGACTGTGCTGGCCATATTCAGATCTCCCTGGGGCAGCTTTGTCAGTCCCAGGGAATGTCCATCTCTGACATTCCCTTCCTCCTGCCCCATGGATGTCATCAACCCTGACCTGGGCTAGGAAGGGCCTTTCCTGCTGGTGGGGATTCTTTTTGTCCTGTGTTGATCTGATTCAGAGAATTTGACCATTTCTTCTCTCATACAGACTAAGGGAACTGGCCATTCTCTAGGGCCCAGGTCCTGGTCTGTAAAACGGGAAGGGGAGCCCAGGCAGATAAGCTTCAGGCCAGTTAAGAGGTTCTCAGGGCCTCTGGGGACTATTTAAGGAAGCCTTCCAGGGGTTAGGGATAACCAAAATGAAGCCGATGTGTTATGAGTCAGGCCATGAAAAGGGCAGAAACCAGACCCAAGTTAGAGTCCAGTTCTATATATTCCAGGCTTTGGGACCTGGGACGAGTCACTCAGCCTCCGTGTGCTTCAGCTCCCCCTGGTTTCAAATGGAAAAATACTGGCATCTTTATATAGGTACTGGGAAGATTGGAATGGGGTGAGCTGGAGAGGCTAGCAAGTAGCTGCCACGCAGTAGACTCACTAAGGAATAGTATAATGGCACTCCAGGAGAAACCCTAACAGTGCGGGTTTCCCAATGGTCACAAGGTGGTGACACTAGAAGGGACCTTCACTTCCTGGTAAAGAGGGTAGTGTTGGCCAGTCAGCACTACCAATGATACCTGTCAGCCTTCCTGGGCCAGTGACCACCAGTGGGACTCACAGGTGCCATGGGCAGTCATTGTCTGGGAGGTGGATGGTTGAACTGTAGAAAGTCTTGGGCATTTCTCCTTGGGTTGGGCCCAGGCAGAGGTCAACTGTCAAGGACAAGAGCAGTGGCCATTCTGCTCATAGGGAGCTTCCCCATGTCCCACTTACCTGAGGCCATGTCAATGGCAACTGGCGGTAGCATGTTTGATCTAAATTGCGCAAGGTCACCTTGTTCTGAAAAGCGTAAGAGGGCATGAGGTGGTAACACAGCATGGATGCTGACTCCCCAAAGCCATGGGACCTCCTATCAAGTAAGAACTCTGTCCCCAGGGAAATGACAAGACAAAACTCCAGCTAGTTCCTGGGAGAGGGCACCGGCCATCTTTGAGTGTGTTGATGGTCACTGTTGCACACGTTGAGGATCTGGAGCAAAACTGTATTTTGGGTAGGAAAAGAAGTCAAAAGCTGGCATGAGAAAAGTTCAAAGGTTAGAGGGATGTGTGCCTGACAAGCAGAGGTGCTCAACAGGAAGCATGAGGTGGATCTAGGGTTCCTGGCAGGAGCTCCAGGAAAAGGAGGGGACTGCATTTAGAGGAACACATAAGGAGAAGGCTGATAAGTGGCATCATGTCCTGTTCAGGGGAAGGTGCTTGAGCCCAGGACAGAGAGAAAAGGAAGGCAGGAAGGAGGCCAGAAAGAGGCCCTGGATGAGTGGGAGGCAGCACATTGCCTAAGGTCCTACAGTTCAGGACCCACTGAGCCCTGAGTGGTTGGGGCCAGGCCCTGAAGACTGCAAAGCCCACTGAAGTGGCTCCTTCTCTGGAGGGTGTGTTTTGGTTTCTTTGTGACCCACAGTGATGGGAGAGGCAGAGATGGCCTCTCCGCTGCCTGAGAGGCTTCAGAGGTACTGGAGGCTTCCTGAAGGGATGGATTCATCTCAGAGGCAGGACATGAAAAGAGGACAGAGCCAGTGAAAACTGGGGCTATTTCTTTTTCAACACCAGACTTGTGGGAGCCTGTGCACCCCTGTCCTGGGTCCATGGCTGCTGTCTGGCCAGCTTCTCCCTCACCAAGGTGGACTCTGGTTCTTACAGACAAATAGCCCCAGTTTTCACTGGCTCTGTCCTCTTTTCATGTCCTGCCTCTGAGCCTGTGACACTTTTAGGGTCTCCATTTTTGTCACTCCTCCCTGTGGCTCTGATGGCCCCATCTCAGTGGGTGGTAGGGTCCCTTAGTCAGCTCTTTGCCTTGCTCTTCCCACAGGGGAACGCCTAGTGCTAGTGGCATTTTCAGAATTTTCATGGTGGACAAAAGGTGTTTCGGGAGCGTTTCTGTTTTGTTTCTGTTGTCCCTGACCTCGTGACCCAACTTGTTACTTACTGTGCTTTGATTCGTCACCGGCAGGCCAGAGGCTGACACCCAAGGGAATGGAGCTAAAGCTTCTGTCAGTAAAAACCAGAGTCTAGCCAGACATCAGCCAGGGGTCACTGATCAAAGGGGGCCCCTGGGACTAGGACAGGCTTGCAGAGAAGGTGTGAGCCCCCATGCATGCTGACCTCTCCTGGCCATGAGGGCAGCATGGGCCTCTCGTTGTCCTCCTGCACCAAGCGATCCAGGTCTAGTCCCATAAGCCACGTCCCCTCTCAGATCCCAAACTCTGTAACGTTAACCACCTGCCCTATCCTGAGTCCAGCTGGGGGTCAGAGATGCCAGACACCCCCCTCCCAGGATTCTTCTCACCTCCATGCCTCGGTTCACACTCACACCACGGCAGGCACAGCAGCAGAGTATTATGGTGGGACACACGTTCACAGGTGGTGCTGGGGGAGGAGGTGGCTTCTCTTTGAGTTTCTAGGAGAGAAAAGAAGTTGTCTGTGTCCCTGTCTGCAGCTTCTGGGGAGCTGGACACAGCCACCTGGTACTGTGGGGCCACTCAGCTCATGTTTTAAGGTACATGAAATGACCACCCTACACTAGGGGGAGTGTATTCTATGAAAACTGGCCAAACTGGCCTTTCTCTAACTGCCAACAACCTCATTTTTGTGCTCTTAGCTCCCTAGAGGCTACCTTGCAGGCAGGAGCCTGGTCTGGAGGTTGTTCAGTGACCCTCCTTTTGCAAGTGACTGATGCTTCCAGTTGGCTCTGCCAAGTGCAGATGTGGCCTCCCCATGCCTTGCGGACACTCACGGGTTATGGGAAGCTCACCCAGCCTGGGTGGCTATGCTCACCTAGGGTGGCATTCTTCAGGATGGTTAAGAGACCTTCCACCCTTGGTTCTGAGATCCCTAAGGCTACCCAAGCCTATGTTCATTCCTGCCAGGAAACAGGGATGAAGACACTCTAAGGAGAAGCCAAACAGACCATCAGAGTCTGGAGATGGGGACCAGGGTCAATGGTTTCAATTCCAGAAAGCCCCCTGGAGTATCCAACATCTTGCAGAAGCCCCTTGGGATCCACAAAAAGCCCAGTTAGTTAGCAATGATGGCTACAGATGCTGAACGAGGACCCCAAGGTGGTGATTCTGTGATAAAGATCCATGTTCAGCATGATGGAGCCTGGAGGGTTGTGGTCTCCATGACCTCATGGTCAGCAGGAGGTGAGTGGTGCTTAGAGGGCTGCCATCAGTGTCCCACTATCCCTCAACACTCTGTCCCCCTCTTCTTTGCCAAAATACGTGGGAGATTCTGGAAACCAGTTTCATGATGCCTCTCTTTTGCTGGTCATTCTCCCGAGGCATGTGACAATGTCAGGATTCAAAGCTTGACTCACCTCTATTATCTGTGGCGGTGGTGGCTTGACCTAGAATGTTAAACAGACACAAAGGGGTGGGAGGCTGTGAGGTGCTGCTATGGGTTGGATAAGTTTCCCCCAAATGCCTATGTGCTGAACGTTTGATCCCCACCTATGGTGCTCTTGGAGGTAGTTTTATTACTTGGGAAGTGGGGCAAGAAGTTAGGTCACTAGAGATAAGCCTTGGGAGGGGACACTGTGCTTCTCTACTTCCTCTCTTTCAGTTCCAGCCCCAAGGTAAGGATTTCCTCTAAGACATCTTCCCATCAGAATGCATTGCCTCAATCAGGATCAAAAGCAAAGGGTCAAAAATGTTCATGAACTGAAAGCTTCAAAACTGTGAGCCAGAATAAGTTTTTTTTTCTCTTCTTAAGATCATTATCTCAGGGATTTTATTACAGTAACAGAAGGCTGACTAACACTGGTGGGTGTTGTTTTTTTTTTTTTGTGGGGGGGGCCCTGTCAACAGAGAACCCTCGGATGGAGTGGTGAGACAGCACACAGGCTTGGTGTCTATGTGGGCATCTAGTACTTGTGGTTTTGTGTTCAGCAGGCTCAGTGTGACCCAAAAGGATCCTCATATTTCCCTATAGGATCAGAAAAGATGATCCAGGCCAAAGTGCCAGTGCCTGAGGAGACTCAGTTGATGAAGTGCTGCACATCTGCCCAAATCCCACCTGCAGCCAGAACACACTCTCCTCTCCCCTCCTCTGGGAGAACCTTGCTATCTTTAGAGCTCTTACTGACCTCCTGGCCTTTGGAACAGTCAATTGGCTTGCTCTGCTCATTGCTCTTCTGGGCAGAGATAGGACTGGCCTGCTCTGGGCTGGGTGTTCTGTCCTCCCTACTCCTGCTCTTTCTGCTTCTGTCCTACAGCTCTCTGGAAAGTTCTCACCAGAGCCTCTGTCCTCCCTATTGCTCCAAGGTGCCATTCTCAGTCCTTTGCTATTGTTCTGTTTTGCCCAGACACTGGGTACATGTAAGATGCTATCATTCAACTCATGGGCTCCACAAGTGCAAGACTCTGAGCTCTCTATAAGCAGGATGGTGGATTTTTCATTTCTTTATCTCTGGAGTGCAGCCTGGGCTTAGTAATGAGAGATGAAGGAATGTTAGAAGGTACTAAAATGTGCAGATTAAAGCCCAAATCTCTGTTGGTTTTAATAGTATTTCTATCCCAGAAGTTACTAATCTTCCCTGGTCAGTGCCTTCCTGCATTTGGGACCATCAGTAATTTGTGGCAGATTCTGTCCTCTTGTCTATCTGAGGACTTTAGTTGCAAAGAACTAGCCCTTTTCTCAGGGGTTCTGGGGTGGCCTCTGTCTTGAGGTCAGGGCAGGCCTTATTCAGAGTCCAAGCATGCCTGACCTATGCCCTGCATAAGCTTGGGCAGGATGCCCTATGGGTGCCCATGTTGACGAGGGTCTGGGTTTGTGAAGATGGTAGTTGTACCTCTGCAGTTTCAATGCAGATGGTAAATTGTCCACAAGCTAGATCATGATGCTTTCACATGGGCTTGACCCTAGTTGGGCAGAATATACTCACTTTCCGGAAGCATAACCACCAGATCCACCACAGCACCACTGGGATCAATAGCAGGGACAGCACCAATGTGAGAAGCTTTTCTTCTGGGGTTGGATCAGCTTCTACATAAATGAAAGTTGGTGATGGAGTGATGGCCTGGGCTGTAGTTGTTGGGGGTGGGGTGGTTGGGGTTGTAGGCTTCGGAGGTGGAGTGATCTTCGGGCGTGGAGGCATCGGTGCAGGTGAATAAACCTCTGGTGGGTAGGTGGGGTACTCAGTGATAACAGGTTTTAAGGGAGGGGCCTGTGGGAGAAAGAGGTCATCATGTGAAGTATACCCAGCTGACAATCCTAGTAGCAGATGCCTGAGAAGGGCCCGGGATTGCCTTTTCCATGTGCCTACTACTTGGCATCCCATTCTGCTCACTTTTTCCCCCAGGTTGACTGTCTTCAAGGGTCCACATACAGGTATGGTTCCCAGAAAGCAGCAGATACCATCTCTGGCCCTGCTCAATGGATCTGCCCAGGAAGGCCCAGGATATTCTGCAGGTCCAAAAGCATGGGCAGGAGAACTGACTGCTTACCATTGCCTATCTCCCACTTTGTGGCTCTGGAGGCATGGACTCACCACTCCTCCCTCTGAGCCTCAGCTTGCACCTCTGCACAGAGTGAAGTATCAACCCTCCTCATGGGCACTTGTGATTTCAGAGAGCTTAGAGATAGTCAGCACAGGCCCAGGCTCACATGGTGCTTAAGGAATGGGGACAGATCTCCTGGTTGTCATTCACTGTTCAGGAAGCCCAGGATATCCCATGGGCACAGTTATCCCTGCTAGCCCCTGAGTCATGGGTTTGCTTAAAGAGAAGGCTGCAAAGCCCACAGAGGGGAAGGCACAGGTAACTAAAAAAACAGGTGGCTGAAAGGAGAGGGTGACAGTGATGGCTGCTTTCTGAATTGGAGACAATAGGCTACTCCTGTGCTCTTTTGGGCATTACTGGAGACTGAAACCACAGACATTCGACCACTGAACTACACCTGTAGCCCTTTTTATTTTTATTTTGAGACAGGTTCTTGCTAAGTTACTTGGGCTAATCTTGAACTTGGAATTCTCCTGCCTCGGCTTCCCAAGCCAGGTTCCTGGGATGTTAGGCATGAACCAACAGAGCCAGCTTTTTCCTGATTCTGCCTGTCTCTGGGAAGGTTCTTGGGGGTGGGGGAGTGGGGGGTTAGACTATTCACTATTCAGGTGTTTGAATCCACCAGTCTAATCTGTACATGAACAGATGTACAGATGTACAATGGAACATGCCAAGGCAGACACAAAGGGGAGCTGTCCAATCTGTGGGGAGCCTCACAAACTGAAATAGGACTCAAGGGTGGTATCAAGTGGGCGTATGCTTTCCGCCTCTCATGCTCCCCTCATGCTGCCCTGGGCTAAGGTTCCTACATGAGGTGGAGCTGAGCTAGGCCACACACCACAGCAGGGGTGGAAGCACTGCAGGTGAGAGGGAGCAAGCAGACGGGGGACAGCTAGGAAGCCCAAGAGAAAGAGCAGAGGAGGTTGAGAGCACTGCAAATGAAAGAGGTGTAATCAAGGAGGCTTTGGGGAGGGGGTCCAGAGTTGGTCAGTGACTGGAGCACACATTCAGTGGCACACATCTATCCAACTAGTGGAACCCTCCAGATCCTTAGACCTGGAAAGCCCACCTGGAGATATCCTAGATGATATCCTAACAGCCAACCTCTAACCTCCACTGCCCAGGGAGAATCCAGGATGGGGACATCTGATGACCCTAACCTGTACAAGATGCTTCACAGTTCTGCCTAAGACCCTCTGCCCTTAGGTCTCCCCAGGGTGCACCTCTACCCAGAGCTGGGGCTCTAGACAGCCCAGATGGGGTTGTAGCCCTTTGCCCCCAGGTACTCACACAATCCATAGTCGTATTCACAGGGATAGGGCGGTACAGAAAGTTCCTCCCGTTGTCCAGGCTGACTTCAACTGTGATGGTTCTAGGGCATGGGAAGGATAGACAATGAGAAGCAGCCTGTAGGGACGAGGTTCTGGTCTTGGCTCAAGGTGGAGGCCACGGCTCTCCTCATGGTCATGCCTCTGGAAATTTGAGGCTATTCGAGAGCACAGAAGGAAGTCATGAGAGCTGATTGTCCAGAGTACTCTGAGGCCAACATCTGCAGCACTGCCAATGACAAAGGGCTCAGGCAGTGAGGGGACCTCATACCCTATGAGGCCAGCATGGCCATGGTCTAAGGGAATAGAACTGCTTCATGCTCTTATGCCCACTTGATTTACAAGATTTGTCATCTTTGCTCTAAAACGTGACTTGGAGCAAAGGGACCAGTCCTGAGGCACATCCTCTCATTTCTTTCCCTCAGCAAAACCTGGACCACTGTGGACCCCTGAATACCTTGAAGGTCAGCAAAAAGGGCAGGCGACATACGTGTCCTTAGATCAAAAGCATGTAGATGTGAACTGCCTTGTAGAGGGGACATCCCACTTTCTGTACAAATTAATGAAGGCAATTGTCTCTGGACCTCTAGAGTCCAGAATCATAGACACTTACTCTCCGAGTTGTACGTCTGGTTTAGGACATGTTAATGATGTCATGTTCATAGCAGTTGGATGGAAATCTAAGAGACAATGAAATGAGAAGACTGTCAGTGGACCTTTCCATCCACCCCATGGCACTCTGATAGCCTCGGGCAAGCTAGCCTGACCCCTAAGTAATTTAATAGTGATCACTAGTAGAAGATGGGGTCCTCAAGTACATTGTACAGTTCTTGCCACTTTTGTATGCTGTGGACTGTTGCCATTGAAGTAGAGAGGTGTTGATGTTTGATCCGAAACCAAACTTTGGAGGCCAGGGAACAACGCAAGGAAAGAGTGTTCTGGGAGTGGCACGTGCCAAGGCCTTGAGGCATGAACTCCTGAGCTTGTTGATGGAAGGAAATGAGCTAAGAAATTGGGGTGGGGGTGGGATCTTTGAATTTTATTCCAAGTTTGAAGAACCTTTCAGGGGTTGCACAGATTTTAAATGATGTTTGGACACAGATTTTATAGAGCTTCCTGGTAGAAAGGACATGGAGAAAAAGCTAAGAGGAAGTAAGGATGACATTTGGGTTTTGACCAGAGGGACTAGGTCGATGGTGGTGAGATGGGGAAACCTGAGGAGTGAATAGAGATCCTCTATTTCTTTCTCCTCCCCTCACTTGGGAGGAGCAGAAGAGCTCCATAGCATGCAGCATTGGGATCTTCTCAGTCCTGATCCAAATCAGGAGGTGAGAGCAGATCTGCAACCCTGCTGGCTTTAGTTGCAGAATCTGCCAGTTCTTTAATTGCAGATTCCAGTTTCCCAAGTCCATGACTTCACCTCTTCAGGCTGAAATGAATAGCCTCAGAGGACCTGCCATCTGTGCTTCTGGGAGGAACCATTCCTCTGGGTTCCTTCTTCTCTTTCCTCATGACCCAGGCTTTCCAAAGCATGGGGAGCTGGATTTCACCTCCATGGAGGCCAGAACCACAGCTCTGCACCAGCTGACCTCTGGGCACAGATGAAGGACTGTGAAGGTTTCTCCCTGAGTTGCAGTGCCAGGGCTGAGCCATGGGGCACGGATGATGCTCTGTTGTCTCCATCAGGAAGACTGCCCACTGGAGGGCCCAAGCTCCAGGGAGGGTCTCTACTCCTAATAATATTAGATAAAAATGTTGTTCTTCAATTTTAAAAAAGGCTTATCTTTTTAGAAATATTTTGCTATTTTACAAAAGAGCACACAGACCAGAAGCCAAACAAAAGAAATCCCACCTACATCCCTGAGCTTTGAGTTTCTCTATCCTTTTCTTGACACCTCAAGCAACACTGGGAACAGCTCTGTCCCATGAAGAAATGTTTATGTGATGCCCAAAAGTTTGTTTATCCCATTTCAGTTTCTCTTTTAAAGTATCACATTCAAGTAAAATTAAACTTATGGAGAATTTGAGAGTGCCAACACTACTCATCTTTGAATTTGGGATGGGGGGAATATTTTTTATTCCTTATATCTGCATTTAGATGGTTCATCATTTTTTATAGAAAAAACTAAAATAAATAATGTAATAAGAGTCATAAACTTTATAACTTAAATATAAAATTGATTTTTCATATTAAACAAAAGAGCAATTTGTATACTTTTTCTCCTTTTGAGATTAGGTCACAGATATTCATTAGGAAAGGGCTTATTGCCATCTAGACCAGTTTGTTTGCCTTAAATCAACACCCTATCACCCATGAATTTCTGAACCACCATTTCATGCTCCCATTGATGCTGATTGTAAGAAGCAATCAGAAAAATTTTGCTAGGGGAAAGTGTTTGCTTCTGAGGATGAAATATTTGGATTAATATTTGAAAAAAAAATCCCCACAGAGGCGTGCACTGACTTTTCAGTTGGGTGTTCCCTGCAGTGCAGGAGTGTGTGTATGTGTGTGTGTAGGGGGTGGGTAGTGTCACTCAGCCTACTGTGCAGGGGCTTCCGGTAGGAATGAGCAGAAAGCCCAACATAATCTTGCTGAGAGGAGAGGCCTTTGCAAGTGAAGCATACTGGTTAAATGGAATACTTTGGTTGCTATCATTTTTCAGTTGGCATTTTGTTATAACAGTATGACAAGGTAAATGCTCCCTCCCTTGAAGGCTTATATTTGTACTTGGCCAGGCTCAGAAATCCAGGGTTGATGCACTTCTTAATGGCAGTCTTGAGGTTCAGGTCCTCTGTTCCCAGGGAAGAAAACCAATGATGGAGTGGGGAAATGCTGCTATGAGATCAGGTCAGCCTCAAACCCAGTTTCACTGAAGGGTGGAGTGCTACTCTAAGGTGCTCTTCCTGTGCTAGAGATATATTACCTTACTGCTTTGCAGATGAAAGATGAGGTGGCTGGGCATCTCATTTAGGTCTCTCCTTTCACGTGTCCACACTGTTTCCAACCACATAACATGTAATAGGGACAGCCAGTTGAGGGGAATCATAGATTTGTGTGGAAAATGTATTTCTAAGAGATACTGAGGAGGCGACTTACCAATGACCTTGGAATCACTGAATTTGAATCTGCAGATAATTTGATCGTTAGTCTTTCCATTATTAAATCCATATCCTTTTAAAATTACTGGCTTGGATCCTACAAGAACAGTATTCAAAGGTTTTAATGAAATAGAGCTGGGCTCTGTGCTCTCTTTGATTTTACTGCTCCTGGGGGTCTACCCCCAAGATGGAATTTCCAGGGGTTGCTACAAAGTGTATCTGAACCAAAAACACTGGGTCCCTCAGGGGGAAAAAAAAACTTATCTAATGTCAAGGATGCTCCATACTGATGTACATAGGCTGGACCTTACAAGCTCTGGAGCCCTCGCCCACCATCCCTGACCCAATAAGCACATGAAAGAGATGTTGGTTCCAGGGACCAACTATGATATGACTCTCTCCACCCGGAAATCCCATCATTTCAGGCACAAGACCCAAGAGCAGGGCCAGGACACAGGGTGCAGGGCAGGGAAGCACTGACCACACCCAGGAGAATCCATCACAGAAAACTTCCTGTCTCAGCTGCAGATCGTGAGGATAGCACAGGATCCTTCATCCCTGCCTCTCCATGATACATCAAGGACCAGAGGTCACTTATTCAGTGGGGTCACCAAACACTTCCTTCTACCAGTGTGGTGCCTCAACTTGGCTTTCTCTAGTCCCAGACAACACTTGAGATGCCACAGGTTCGAGAACTAACCAAGAACCAACATCTGTATCTGGCTTCCTTCCTCAGGTTTCCTGATGTATGGGTTGATTTTCATGGACAGCCTGAGAAATAGAGCCCAAGTTCCTACTTTGGGCTTCCTTTCTAATTGACTGTCAGTTTAGGTGTGGCACCCTTGAACAAAATGATCAATAAATGAACAGTTCAGTGGCTGAGCTGGTGTTTGGATGCGCCCATCATCTTGGCTCAGCTGTTGAGAGAAGGAGTGACAACTCCTATCCTCACTGGGGGTTTGTCCCGACTGCTCAGATGTCAAGGCCTATGTGTCCTCGGCACGTAATGACACTCATGCACCAGCCACCGGAGCTGCTTTAAACCAGAAGCAGAAGAGGCCATATGGTGGAACGGGGGTCCTTGAGTCCACCCCCACCCCCTCAGCACTACAGTCTCCCCACTTTTGCCCAACATACACAGGGGCAGGGGGAGTGCTGAGCCAAGGACCAGGATGGAAATATCAGGACCCACCAGCTGCCAGGAGCTAAGCCAGTCACTATCTCTGTGTCTCCCGACAGTCCTGACAGTGCTATTTCTATCCATTTTAGGCCACACTGCAGTCCCCAGACATCTGGCACTTTGCCGTGGACCTGGTGCCACAGGTAGCAGATGTGTACACAGTGCTGCTGCCAATAGCCTGTGGCCATGGAGCCTCCTCTAGAAGGGCAGAGAGGCCAGGCCCCAGCTGCCTAGGCTGAAGCCACTGTGGCAGCTAAGCTGTCACCAGAGGGAGGAGGCTGAAGGCTCTGTCTCTATCAACCACAGTGTGAGGATGCCAACCATGTGGGGCCAGGGCTGCACACAGTGCTTGTGACAGAGAGGTGGCCATCCTCCAAGACCACAGAATTATGTCCTTAGCACACTGAGGCAGGGATTCTATGCTGGTCAGGTCCATCCCTCGGGGACAGATAACAGATGTGGCCCTTTAACCACTGGGTGACATGAGCCCTGGTTGAATTGGTGGAGGTGTTTGCCAAGCTTCCTTTGTTACCATTAGGAATTCAACTAGAAGTTGAGTTTTGCCTAGTTCTTTTTCTATATCCATTGACATAATCGCCTTGTTTCCCTGTTTTTGTGGATGTACAAACTTCTGATTTTTCAAATCCCACTTCTAACTGGGCTTTCTGGGATGAGTCTTAAATTGCTTTTGACATACTGGTTGAGCACTGAACAGGTAAAAACTGAAATGCTTCAAAATCCAGAATACTTTCAGTACTACATCACTCAAGGAGAAAATTCTACACGTAACTTTAGGTGACAAGTCACAATTAAAATGTAGATGCCAATACCGTGGCATTTTGTTACTATAGCTTTATAGTATAGTTTAAGGTCTGGTATCGTGATGCCTCCTGCTTCACTCTTCTTGCTAAGAATTGCTTTGGCTATTCTGGGTCTCTTATTTTTCCAAATTAATTTCACAATTGCTTTTATCCCACTCTTCGATCTACACTGAAAGGACTTAAAATCAGTATACTATAGTAATACTGCCACATCAATGTTCATAGCAGCACAATTCACAATAGCTAATCTGTGGAACCAACCTGGATATCCTTCAATAGATGAATGGATAAAGAAACTGGGGTATATACGCACAATGGAATATTACTCAGCATTAAAAGAGAATAAAATCATGGCATTTGCAGGTAAATGGATGGAGTTGGAGAATATCATGCTAAGTGAAGTAAGCTAATCCCCCCAAATCAAAGGCTGAATGTTCTCTATGATAAATGGATACTCAACCATAACAGGGAGGCAGGAGGCATAGGAGGAACTTTGGGCAAAAGGCAGGGAAGGTGGGGAGGGTGCATGGGGGCAGGAAAGATGGTGGACTGAGATGGACATCATTACCCTAGGTACATGATGACTGCACATATGGTGTGACGCTACATTGTGTACAACCAGAGAAATGAAAAGTTGTGCTGCCAAAAAAAAAAATGTAGACGCACTAAATATATCATAAAAAGTCATCTTCAGGCCATGTGTATGTAGTATGTAAATAAAGGTCTTGTTAACTTAAGTCTCATCCCCCAAGAAGCCTATTATGTCCACCCAAATATTCTAATTTTTTTTTTAAAAAGTCTCAAAACCAAATCATTTCCAGTACCAAGCCTTATGAGTAGAGGATACTCAGCTTCTGTTGATCTTTTCATATGTCATGGCATTCCATTTGCCAGTTCCTTTGAGGATTTTTAAAATACTCCATATTTTTTTTTCTAAATTTACAATTAAATTTTTGTTATAAGATAAAAAAATGGTGCTTTCACACATAGCCACAGCTTCATTCCTGACATTTCACATTCATGACAAGGCACATCATATATATACCTATGCATAGTCCCATAGATACTCACCCACATCCACCTTCCCTACTATACTCAAACACACATACTGAGTGCACACACAGCACAGTTCACACTGCACACCCCACGTGCACTTGCTCCAGCACCGAACACAAACACATCACACACACTTCCCAAGGCACACACACCACAATACAACACACAACACATATCATACACATACCACATCATAACACCCACCATATATACCACAAATACACATCACTCATCAGACCACACATACCACATATAATACACAGGCACCACATATGGCTCATATAGTAGGAATAACACACATTCCACCTGCCATAAACACCCCATAAAACACAAACCTACCACATCACACACATATTTATGTGCGCATGCCACATGTTCACACATATCTCACAGAAACTTCAAACACAACACAAGATGTACACCTATACCACACACAAAACCACTTATTAGACATACCACAAACATAGCACTGTGTACACACAGCACAAAGTCACTCTGAAAACACATACACAAATCACAATCATACCCCACCACTCACACAGCATACATCATACACACCTCAAATATCACAAATGATGCAAAATGTGTGATCTTATCAATGCATAAAATATCACACACACACATGAACACACACCCACTGCATACACATCTTACAGTACTTGCATATGCAATGCAACTCACACACAGACAACACAGCTTCCGCACACATGCAGACATACCCTCTGTCTACAGTAGACTCCTCAGTTCTCACCTTCTACACACAGAGGGGAAGGTTCCACAGATCTGAGTTCCAGGCAGGTCTTAGTTCCAAACTGAGAAAGAAAGGGGCATATGAGCCACAGGGGCACCTGTGAGATGCCACTGCCAACCTTCGCTCACATCCAGGCTTACTCACCAGGTCAACTAAGTCATGCAGTTCCTCGGGTGATTTTTTTACTTCAAGGATGTGTTCTGGACTGTCTGCTATTTCTTGCATCTATAATAGACAGAGAGAGGAACATGAGGATGCAGGAGGTGCCCAGATTCAGGACACAGTGTCTTGCTCTCATGCTGTTGTGAAAATAGAGTGTCAGATTCTCACTGACAAGAGGCCGGCTTCTGCCTGTAGTCCAGACTCAGGGAGTAGGAAGCTCAAATACCTGCCTCTGCATGGGACCAGTTAACTCAAACATGTTGGTCATCTTTCTGCATCTGCTACTGACCCCTAGGGCAGATGAGAATACCAGTCGGACAGGCTCTAGGAGGCTGCCTTTGGGAACTTCCCTGACTAGGCTGCAAAGGGGAACTTGAGCACTTGCTCTGAAGTACCTGATTTAGCTTATAACTGTCCATCCCAATGCAGTAAATGTATGCTCCCATGCCCCGAGCTTTGTCAGCCTAAGAGGAAAAAAAGTGATGAGTCTAAATCATCAAAATACATAAAATGGAGCAAAACACTGGTGAGATCTTGGATGGACTCACCTCCTCCTTAGATTCCTGTAAAGCTTGTGGCTTTATTTCTCCAGTAAGTAGAACAATGATTATACTAGATACCTTGGTGTCTGTCAAAGGAGAATGGGGTGACATGGTCCCAATGCAGACGTCCAAGCTCCCCATGCCTCAGTGTCCAGAGATAGGTGGCCAGACACAGCACCCACTCTCCTGAGGCCCCAAAGTGAGAAGAGGATTTGGCTTATGACTTATTTTACAGATGAGGGGACTGGGGATTCAGAACCATTCTTACCAGGAGGTCTGAACTCTAGCTAACCTCAAACTGTGTGCTCTTTGCCCTGAGGAAGACCAGCCATTTGTCTATAAACCCTAGCCTGGCAACTGGGTAAGGGGAGGTACAGCTGGACCCTCTTGCTGTGGAGACCCAGTGAGGCCAGCAGAGGCCTATAATTTGATTCATGCATAGTATGTGGACTCTGTGCGCCCAGTGGTTCAGGACTTTTGGACTCAGGAACTTGGGGAGGGGACCCTTTGTGTCGTTCCCTACCAGAACCCATCTATTCCTGACAGGAGCTGCAAGCTTCTAGTCTAGAGGGACATTCATTCTTGGTGGGCCAAACTGTGCATTTTCTAAGACATGGGTCCAAGAGGCAAGTCAAGATGGATGGGAGAAGGAAGTGGAAGGCTGGCCAGGCAGGGGAAACTGAGCAGTGTATTCCATACCCTGAGGCCTCAGTCTGCTCAAGACTGCTGCGATTTTTCTCCCTTTTGCTCCCTGGGACCAAGAATGGGTCAAGGAACTTATGCAAGAGCCATGCATGAACACAAAGGGCCTGGTGCCCTTCTTGGAACCATCCAGGAACATCCTGGAACCTGCCTTGTGGCCCTGCCTCTTTGACACTTGAGCAACTAACTGACTGCAAGAGTTAGGAGGATGTCCACAGGAATCCGCACACTGAACTCTTCCAGGGGCACCATCGCTGTGCCTGCACCCACCATGATGAAGGCAGCAGGCAGCTTACCTCCAGAGTTGGCATTTTGAATCTGCTCATTCGCCTAAACAGAAATGAAGAATTATTAGGGAGAACTATGAGACGAGCCCCAGTGATAATGTAAGAATTGTGAGCCAGCATTGATTTGTGGCATTAGTGGTTCAAACCTTTTTAAGTCCTTCCTGCAAGTTCGTTTCTCCTTTAGGTGTGAGATAGGAATGTAAGTCCAGATTATAACGCATTGTGTTCCTGAAAAAGAAAAAAAGATGAAAAAACACATGCATATAGAACGGTGGACAGGAAGAAATCAGCTCTAGAGCCATCCCACAGATTTATCCACCGTGTAGACCACCCGGATATGGAACAAAACCAGGCAACTAGCCTAGTTGCCCCATTGTGTCTTGGGTCTTTGACAAATTTTGTGCCCTCTGTCCCAGATCCCAGCAGCACTATGTCAGAACAGGTGAGCCAGGGGGCTGGTGAGCAGATTCTATGGTAGTATCTGGCTCTCCTGAGCTCATCTTTGCCTCATGGCACCCAGGCCTTGGGGACCTCAGCATAGACAATGACTAGTGTGTCCCTGGTGACAGTGGGAAGTTCCAGGGATGTGCATGTTTGAGTCAGGAATTTCTTAGTATTAATAACTCCAGTATTTCTAATTCTAACCTTAACACTGAGAACACCCTCCTACTAAGCACTCTGTCCTTCCATAGAAAAAGCTGAGTTTGGAAAAGGCCATGCTGCTGAGTCCTGTCAGTTCCCATCCCCCACTGCCACAGATTCTGGCCTGACTCACCTCCTCCCTTTCCCCTGCTAAAGGTAGTAGCCAGTCTGCTTAATGAGATAGCTGGGGTTCCAGGACCTCATGTGTTCCTGAAACAAAATACTCCAAGTTGGGTAGTGGACCTGAAGGCTGTCGGTGAGGGTGACCAACTCATGAGGGTGACTGGGTGATGTGGTCTGTCAGGGGCTGTTAAAGCAGACTGCATGGATTGGTGCAGGCAGCTGGCTCTGGTGGCAATAATGGTATAAGTAGGGGCCCGAGATCTGCCTAATCCAAAGTGACAGGGCTGAAGCAGCACGACAAAGCAACCGAGAGAATGGACCTTGAGGGTGGCTTTCCACTGCAGGCAGAGAGAAGGTCCCACAGGATGAGATCCGAGGGTCCTAATCCTGGCCCTGCCTGGCCTTGCCCAGGAGGTTAGGAGGTCACACCCAGCCATATTCAGGGAAGACCAAACCAGAGGCTGCCCAGCCCAGCACCTCCTGCTGCCAGCCCAGCAACACTGCCCCTCAGGGACCCCCGCCAGCATCCTTCCCACATCCTTCCACTCTACCACTTCACACCCACTCAGGTCTCTCCCAAACCCACCCCCACCCAGGCCTTCTGTGCCCACAGAGTCAGCTGCTCCTGTTCTCCCAGCTAGAACTGTTGGAAACCCTTTCTACACATTTTGCGGCCTCCCCACCTAACCTGGAGCTGGCTTATCCAGTTTGCTTATGCTAGGGCTATCTCCAGGGCACTGGAAAGTGACTACTCCCAAACTACAGATACTCAGCCTACCCTCAGTGTCCTCATCTCTCTCCTGTACCAGTATAACTCTGCCTGAAGCCCCAGAAATTGCATCCAAATCTCCCCCTCACCTCCCAGCCAATCAGAAGTTGCCCCACTTCCCACCTCTGGGTACACGTGTTCCACAAAGCCCCAAGCTCTCCCCTCAGGGTCCCAGCCTGTCACCTTGTCCCACTGAGGCAGGACAGAGATTGGCCTGCTCATGGCAAGCCATACACAGGCCATAGTTCTTAAAAGGTCTCCTTATCTACTCCACCAGCCCACTGAATCCTGGATATCCTCACAGGATAGTGCTGCAGGTAACAGAGGATGGAGAGTTTGAGAAAGTACAGGATCTTCTGGATCTAGCACAGCAAGGTGTCAGAAGGGACTGGGGAGCCAGTATGGTGAAATCAATATGGGTGCTTAGGTGTGTCAGGACCTGCCTATCATCTACACTGACAGGAGTACCACCCAGGTCTCAGTGAACCCTTCAGGTCCTCGGAGCTCCCTGTGACCTGGCTCAGTCAGGCCTGCCTCACCCTTCAAAGTAGCACCTACCTATTTGAAGTGAGCGACATCTTTGTTGTGGCTTCTGTGCCAAAGAGTATGTAGGAAATCCGTACTTTCGCGCTGAAGAGGAAGCACAGTTCATGAAAGGGCAATGCACTGGCTCTATTGGATGTCAGCGAGCAGCCAGGCAGGAGGTGCATATGTCCCTGATCCCCACCCCATCTCTTCTGCACTAGGGCCATTTCAGATAAGGGGAGTTCTGAGGAACTTAGAGAAGGATTCTGAAGTGTATGGAGATGAAGGGCCCAGGAGAAGAGAGTGTCAGGATGGCCTACTGCCTCCTCATAATTCCTTCCTTCCTCCTACATAAGAAATCATTCCCATTCTTGGCAACCATTCACATACATGCCTTTCTTCCTTCTCCCTCTTCAGTGTCCTCTGGCCCAGGAACCTGTCACCCCTTAACAAGATATCAGCACTTCTCCCAGATTGAACTCCTCACTACTCCTGCCCTTGTTCCTGACTCAGTTCAAACACAGTTATCAGAGTTTTCTCCCTGAAGCACAATCTGGACAATGTTACTCTCCAAAGAAACTTCTGTGGTTCTCTATGTCTCATATTAGGAAATCCAAGCCCCTTGGCCTGGCATGGTGAGCCCCTATGGCCTTGTCACCAAGCTGCCCTGCCTTATCTACCAGCCCTCCCCTGGGTGACCCTCAGTTCCAAGCCTAATCGGTATTCTGCTCAGTAGAGGTCACCTTGATGGTTGCTGTGACCCTGTTTTTTTTTTTAAATCCATCCTTTGAGATAAAGTTCACACTTCTGCATCATCTGGGATAATACACTTTACATTTTCTGCAGGTATTCCTGCTTCCCCCCCCCCCCTTTCTGGCTGTTTCATTTGGCCCTGAGCACCCTGTAGCCAGCTGCCAATTCCTGAGCTTCTGGTCTTTCTCTTTTGACTTCCTTCCTGGCCTGTGAGATCCTGGAGGGATGATTGTATCTGCACTGGGCCCTGCCTCTTATGCAGAAGCCAGCCAGTGCCTAGCTGGGACCAGCATGCACTCTCCTCTCCTGACAAGCACACCACCCTGAGCTCTGTGCTCCCTACCAGAGGGACTCCTGTGCCCAATAAACTAATGGTCATGCCCTTTGCCTGCCATTGGAATGCTCCCTGGAGTACAGGGGAGCCTACAGCATGAAGAAGTCATACTTTAGGTACTTCTCTACCATATCTTCCCAAGCTGCATGCACGGCACCCCAGTTTGTCATTGTTTTTGCTCTGAAAAGAAGAGAGACAGGAGGCAAGTGAATGAGGTGCATTTATGGAGAGGGTGTTCACAGTGTCTGCCTTCCCCATGTCCAGCGGCCTCCTTAACAAACTTCTACCACCCCAGCACCACGGACCACAGTGGATCAAACTGGGAGATGACTTTCCTCAGAGCAGAGCTACTTGCCCCATCTGCCTGTACTGGGAGGTCTCCAAGAATGAGGGGCTTTTCCTGCCTGACCAGTGCGTTTGTTTACACTAAGTATGGTCTTCAGAGTTTCAAAACTGAGAAGGATGTGTCTTTTTGGAAAAACCTCTGAGTGTTAATGATATGTGGCTTCCTCTGCCCCCCACTTGCCCTATGTTAAACCATTTCCTGTTTTCTCTGTGGTTGGGTGGGGAAGGATGTTTGACACTACTGCCATCAGAAACCCCCTGAGAACCATAATTCAGGTCTAGAGGATCAACCACATTTGGTCTCTAATTCCTCTGTTGGACTTTTTAATTTTGGCAGGGGTGCACCCGGGATTGAAGTCAGGGGCACTTGATCACTGAGCCACATCCCCAGCCCTATTTTGTATTTTATTTAGTGACAAGTTGCTAAGTTGCTTAGCACCTTGCCATTGCTGAAGCTGGCTTTGAACTCATGATCCTCCTGCCTCAGCCTCCCAAGCCACTGGGATTACAGGGATGCGCCACCACACCTAGCTGGACTTTTGGGAGATCAGAACTATCCCTTAGATTGGAGGTCCTTTTGCATGCCTCTGCCTGGCCTGTATCACTTCCTCTGGAAACTACCAGATTATACTTATTCTTCCAAATTTCCTATCAACCACAGGGTGGGTGGAGTCATTGCCTGTAAGAGCCTAAGCAGTCTCAAATCACATGAATTTACAGATTTCTGCAATAGAAATAAACAAAAATAAAAAACAGCCCAGTGACTCATGGGAAATGGTGTGGGGTCTGATCTCCAGAGTTATCATACTATAAGATCCAAGTACCCATTTGTTCACCACCACTACCATCCATCACAACAATAAAAGAGGCACAAAAGAAACTAGAAAGCATGTTCCAAGGAACTAAGTTGATAAGAACCACTCAGAAGGAAATCAGCAGTTCAGACTTATTAGACATCGACGCAAAGCAATTGTCTTAACTGTGCTGAAAGATTTGCTGCTAATGGTGGCAGACCTTGGTGCCAACCATGTGATGCTGGTTCTGCAGGAATGTAGGATGCTGACCTTAGGGGGTCTCAAAGCCTTCCACTGAGGTTTCAAAGGAAGGCCTGGGAGGTCAAGCAAAGTGCTTGAAAAAAAGATAAATGAGACGACCTTTAGGAAGATAAACACAGATCAATGGCCTGCCCTGCATGATCCTCTTCTTCCATTCATCTGAGTTGTGAGCCTGGCTGTGAAGCTCATAAACATACTGAGCCCAGATGCCACTTCTTGTGTGCTCTTGGGGGACCCCCTCAGTTGCAGAGTTGCCTTGCCCAAGGTCATACCCATTTCAAATCAGGTGTCTGCAACAACAGATGAGTGCAGCCCAGTAACTGGCCAAAGGTGGGACAACCCTGAGGGCACCTTTCAGTTTCAGGAATCCACAGGTCAACTGGAAATGTCAGGCCTGCAAGGAAACCCCACTGAATCCTAACCACCTCATTCTTGGCTCAGGTTTGACCTAGAAGCCAATGTGGACCCAGCCCTCTGGATTGTCCGCAGTCAGCCTTGAGAAGCCCGCCTGTCCTGGTTCTGTCCTCCTGTTTGCCTGCTACATGAGTGCACCACCTGCCCTTCCTTTGAGTTAAAGGGGTGGGGAGGGATCCTCCTTAGTGGATATCAAGGTTCTCAGACTCCCTCAATCCTTCAGAAGTATCTCAGGAAATCAGGGATGCCCATTAGAGGCCAGCTCCTCAGAGACAATCTGGAAGCTGGGTCTGAGGAAGGCTTTGTCATGAGGATTAAAAGGTTGCTTGAAGGAGGACTAAGGGCCTGTCCTCAGAGCTGCCACCATTCTAGGAGTGGTAGCCCCTGGGTCTGCGTGGCATGAAAGGTCAAGTTTGAATCTCCCCTAGAGAAGCTGTGTGAGCCACTGAGGAAAAGATAGCAAAGGGTGACTCCTGGGCCAATGGGAGCCAAGAGGAAGCTTGGAGCTGTGTCAGAGAGGACAAGGACAGGTGGTGCCATCCCTTCATTCACAGGAGGTCATGCAAAATTTCTAGATAAGTCAGCAGCATGAGAACAGCTATTAGAAAGCCATCTGTCCTAACCTCAAGAAAGAACAATGCTTCTGATTTGCTAAGGCCCCATCTCCTCCAAAGCTTCCCCAATACTGGCTGCAGTCCCAGAGAGGGAAACACAGCTGGACAGACAGCAGGAAGGGTGATGACAGAGAGCTCCCTGCTGAGCAGCAAGGAAGGGGAAAGGGAATCCTGGCCCCTTCTGAAGCACCATTCACAGACCTGAGTTCTGAGAATAAGGAAGCCCCAGTTCTGTTCAGAGCCAGGCCAGGATCCTGTCTCCATGATGCTACTGGTTAAGAGCCATGGAGGCAAAGTCCTAGCAGAAGTCCTAGAGAGAAGGCCATGGGGAGGATCATCAACTCTGCAGGTATCAGGTTGGGAGCTGCCTCTTGCACAGTGCCTGCATAGTGCTGACTGACAGCGGAGGACAAGGCCCAGGAAAAGCCGAGGCTCTCGCCCCCTCTTCACGGTCAGGTATTTCAACGTGCGTTTTCTTTCCTTTTCAGAACATAGTCATGGGGAGCAGATTCTATTGTTGCTCACTTAGACTCTGATGCTGCAGCTGCAGGAGAGAAGAAAGGAAAGGGATTCCTTTTTATTTTCAGAGTTCAGTGGCCCTGGTTTGCTTTTTCCAGCAGCTACCTAAGTCATCTTCCTTGAGGGAGGAGGTAGAAAAAGAGAAGATGCAGACCTAGCTAGAGGGCAGAGAGTCCCTCTTCCCTCCCCAGTGCACCAAGCTGACACTGCCTGAAGTCACGTTCCTAGAGCGGGTGGCTGTCAGCACGGTTTCACTCTCTCTGCCCACCTTTTTTCCTCTTTCTGCTCTAGACTTGAGGGTGCTCCCTGGATGCTGTCTCCCTCTTCTCCCCTCATTAGGCACACCCATCCTCGGGCTTCCAGCAGCTTCTCAAACCTTCCCATCCCTAGGTCTCCTAGGACTCCTAGGACCCCTTCCTCTTTTCCCTACAGCCCTGGATTCCTCTTCCTCTTCCATCCTCCCCAAGGCTGCTGCAGGGCTCCTTAGAAAACAGATTGGACCCATCCCTCCTTGGATAAAACCTTTTACGCAGTGATGCACAGATGCCTTTGAGGAGAACAAGAGAACCCCCCACCATCTGTCCTGTGCTCTCTCTTGTCCACTTCCTCTTACTTTAGACCTGCAGGGACCCTAGAAGTTTGGAATCTCAGGGTCTTATCACAGTGGCTCTCTTTGTGGCCCTCAAAAATCACCAGGATAAGAATGATGGTCCATGCATGGGGTGTGTGGGGGGGTCCTTCATTTTCTTCAAATTCACTCCAAAGAAAAAGGAGTCTAAGGAATAAGCTGAAGCTAAATGTGAATGATCAAAGAGCCTTCCTGGCTTTTGCCCCCTCTAGGAATCAAGGAGGCTAGAGCATACTGATGCTCCACTCTTCAACACACTAATCCTACTTCTCTTCTGGGAGATGCTGACAACCCCTCAGTCATGTGACGCAAGGGATGGAGGTTCCTGGTGGCCAAGTGGAGCCTGGGCAATAAGGGGAACTCACGTGTCAAAGACATAGTAAAGATCAAAGATGCCATCACAGTACTGCAGGATTTCATCTTCAGTTATTTTGATCCCCATCCTCCCTTCATAGCTTCTTCCTGAAATGGGGTAGTAGGGATTATGGTTTACCCATTCAGGGTCAGTATCTGGAGAGTCCTGGGCTCTAAAAATAGGCAGATGTAGGAGCAGCAACAGCAGAAAGAGTGAAGAATTCAGCACCCAGGGACAGCTTTCCCTCATTTTCTTGGTAGTCCCGTGATACTGAGCACACTAGGGGCCCTGAGCCAGGGTCCAGGTAGATGAGCACTGTCCACTTCTGGCCTTCTTCTCTGCTGCCTCTATCTGTGCCAAAGAACCACGCCCCTCCCGTTTTATCACCAATGTGCATGACCTGCCACCAGATACTTAACAGCCCTTCCCCCACCCTGGGGGAGAATCCCTGCTGTTATGACAGGAAGGTTGACATGGTGACTTTGTGACCTTCAGCTCTGCTCAGTGCCCTTGCTTGTTAACAGTGCCACGTCATGGGATCTTTTGAGAGGTACATGATGAGGCATTCTTGTCCCTCATCATAGCCCCTTACATTGGGTCCCTAAGGGGCCACCTGAAGAACTTTGGCATTTTATTAGCCAGAGAGAGTATCTAAGGTGGCTGAGATCAGGACACCACTGTGAGTGAGGAGTCAGGGACTAGAGGCTAGTGGGTAGGAAATGCAGGGGCCATTTGTGTGAACTCTGAAGACAGCCAGGGAATGGCAGGATCTAGAAGGATGTGAAGACTGGGTGCTGTTGCCCAAGACCTTGGACAGTATGAGGACAGCCCCATGATCCACTGCTGAGTACCAAGCACCCAAACATGGTGACTTAAAAAAAGAATCTTCGGGGCTGGGGATGTGGCTCAAGTGGTAGCGCGCTCGCCTGGCATGCGTGCAGCCCGGGTTCGATCCTCAGCACCACATACCAACAACGATGTTGTGTCCGCCGAGAACTAAAAAATAAATATTAAAAATTCTCTCTCTCTCTCTCTCTCTCTCTCTCTCTCTCTCTCTCTCTCTCTCCTCTCTCACTAAAAAAAAAAAAAAAAAAAAAAAAAAGAATCTTCTTCTTGTGCTCACAGGTTCTATGCATGTGACCAGCAGGGTAGGCCATGTGGAGTGGACTGCCTGCATGGGGCCTCATGGTGTGATTTGAACAGCCGGGTGAGATATGGGTCATCAGGATTGGAGCTATTGGGACCTTCTCCCACTCTCACGTGGGCTGGATCACCCCCATGCTGTGTAACTGTGCATGAGTTTTGATCTTGCTGCGTTTCCTTGTTGAAAACTGAGAAGGAAGAGAACCATAAGGTCCAGAGGGGGAGGCAGAGCAGCTGTCATCAATTCTAATGCCACACTTATTCAAGGGTTTCCATTCTTTCAACATCCCACCAAAAGAAAGAAAGAAAGAAACAAACAAAAAACCCTACCAATCTAATGTTGTGTATCATTTAATGCTGTAGACATTAAAAGATCTATTTAGAAAAGAAATTGTAAATACATTTCACTCTTTTGCATATAAAACAAATATAGTTGATTAAGTTGTTTCCAAAATATGTTCCCACCACATTTCCCAGCGCATTTGGGGCACTCTCCCCGTGTCCCTGCTCAGATTACCTTCTGCTTGCTGACCCTCATATCTTGCTTCCCTCTTCCCCACAGGGACGGCCAAAGCACAATCCCTGCATGATCAAGAATAACTGACTGCCTCAGCATGGCCGTGGGGAAGCTGGACTGTGCCTTATGCACCAGCTGCTGTCACTGAAGGGGAGAGAAAATGGGGTTTGGTCCTGGTGAGGTGGCCTGGGTTCCATTCTCAGCCCTACCTGCTAGACTGGAAATGAGCAGTGTACTTCATCACAACAGTGGGGCAACACTCAGAGGCTATGGAGGCAATTGCTGGTCTCCAAGCCCTTTTTCGCCTGCATGTCGGGCAATCCCCAAACATCATGTGCTGCAGAGAAGCAAAGGTGTTTTTTTGTCTGATATCCGGGTCTGGAGTGGGATCCTACTTTGGCTGAGACGTCAAAGTCTACCATAGTTGACAAGAACTTGGCTTCCTGGAACATGCCCTTTCCACCCTTCTAGGATTTGTTCCTTTCATTTTACACCTTCTCCAGGACACTGAGGGATGGGGGAACATGAGCCCCAGCTCCCTAGTTCCTTAGCAAAGTCAGCTTCATAGGGAGCCGTCTATGAAAAGAAATCATTTCTTCATGTCCAGCTGAGGAACTTCTAAGATTTCCTGGACGTGTCTTGGCCATTTGATCTTTGGCCCATCCAAGGGATGGTGGTTGTTCCTCAAGGAAAACTGATGACAGGAGGTATAGACATTGGGACCTGACAGCCTCCTTGGGCTAGTCTTTCCAGAGGGTAGCCTTGACACTAAAGGGTCTTCTTAGCTAGCTGCCACCCTTTTACAAAGTCTTTGGTGGTCTCCCCCAGGTCTGAGATGGACAAAGAGGGCTCTGAGTACAGGTTGGGAATGAGAAATAGTATTAATTGAGCACCTGCTATGAATCAAGTGATAGGACACACACACACCCCTCTAAGTAGCTTCCATGGCTCATCTGCTGGGTGAGGAGGGGAAAGGATGGCTATCCTATACAGAAGTGTCAGGGCTAGATTTCTTGGCTCCTACTTTGGGTCCTGGCTCCCACTTTGATCCCTAGTCCCCTTTGGTCTCCTGTACTCACAGCTTCCTACACTGGGGCACAGGGCCATGTTCCTGCCCCAGGCATCCCCAGGCATCCCCAGACTGCACGATCAACCTACTCTTGCCTCAGATGTTACTGCTCATACACTTCCAGGGGCATCTCTCTAACTTCGTGGGACCCCACCAACTCACTGGATCTCCTCATTGGATGGAGGGCCCATCAGGCTCCGGCAGTTTAACCTCAGTAAATGTGGATCAAGAGACAACAGGATGCTCTGAGTTTTACCCTGGAAGTTGTTTCCTCTGCTCTCTTATATGCTGGGTTTGGGGCTCAGAGCTCAGAGTGAGCTTAGAGCCTGTAGAATGGAAGGATGTACCAGATGGTCAAGGTCAATGTCTTCTTGACCTCCTTGGGCAGGGACCTGTTTTCTCTGTGCCTATACACCCCCAGGAATCCAGGGGACACAACTGCCCTCAAACTCTCAGGCTGCAGGCTGACCTGCACTGTATTCCTCAGTGGTGGCACCCCTTCACCTTCCTACCAATACGGGAGAAGGGCTCCTCCTCTCCACAGTCTCTTCTGCAGCTTTTAGCCAACCCATCCCCTCCGCAGAGAGCACGGTTTTCATACTTCTGCCACATGTCCCCATCTAGAATGTATACACTCCATTGTCTCTAAGCAATACCTGAAGTTCTTCTGTCATGTTTTGCTTTCCTTTGAAATGCTGCTGTCTCCCAGGAATATTCCCTGCTCTGGGCTGACAGTCCCAGCCTCTGGGCCTCCTCCACCTCTGGGCCTCCACACTAATTTCCTGATGACAGGTTATCTAATTTCCCTGACCTGGGCACTTTATGTAAGATGCCTGCCTCATGTGGCTGCACCAAATCCCTTCCCCCTTTAACTTTACCACCACCCATGTGTGGGGGATTCTGCCCTGGAGGAAATGGGCTCAGATTTTGCAGACACTCACTTAGAAGAGGTCAATTTTGGGTCTTCCAACTCATGCCTGCCAGGCTCCCCAGCCCATGCTATTGCATTTTATTCTTTTTTCTTATTTGACAGCTGTTTTTATAGTGGCTTAATGTACATCTTATTAAACTGGCCATTTCAAATATTTTGGGTGTTTACATACTGATATTAAGTGCATTTCTAGTGACATGCAACATCAACAATACACAGCTCCATATCTTTTACATCATCACACACTGAAACTCTGTACTCTTTATACAAAACTCCCCAACCTCCCTTCTTCAATCCCTGCTGACCTCTACACTATTTTCAATGTCCATGAATTGCCATCTTGCAGTCAAATAGGCAAATGTAATCATATATCCCTTTTATGGCTGAATAATATTCCACTCTTTGTATGTATCAAGTTTGTTCATTCATGTGATGATGAAGACATGAGTTGTGTCTAATATTTGGCCGTTGTGAATTGTGTTGCTATGAAGACACACACACACACACACACACACACACACACATATAAAACTAACAATGACCTCAAAAAAATAAATAAATAATGAATATCATCCTGATTCATTTTGGGAAAATTATGACTCTAGAAATTTGTTGATGCCTTCACTATTTTCTATTTTCTTGGAGTACAAGTTTTCAAAATAATTTCTAATTATCTTCTGCATTTCTGTAGTTTCTGTCATGATGTTTTTCATCACGTATGTTAGTGATTTGAGTTGTCTCTCTCCTTTTCTTCATTAGCATGGCTAAGGGTCTGTCAATTTTATTTATTTTTTCAAAGAACCAACTTTTTGTTCTGTCAATTTTTTCAATTTTATTTTGTTTCAATTCCGTTAATTTCAGCTCTGATTTTAATTATTTCCTGTCTTCTACTGCTTTTGGTGTTGATTTGTTCTTCTTTTTCTAGGACTTTGAGATGTCATGTTAAGTCATTTATTTTTTGACTTTTTCTTCTTTAGGGAATGAACTCCATGCAATGAACTTTCCTCTTAGAACTGCTTTCAGAGTGTCCCAGAGATTTCGATATGTTGTATCTGTGTTCTCATTCACCTCTAAAATTTTGTAAATCTCCTCCTTGATGTCTTATGTAACCCATTGTTCATTCAGTAGCATATTATTAAGTCTCTAGGTGTTGGAGTAGTTTTATTTCTTATTTTATCATTTATTTCTAATTTCATTCCATTATGATCTGATAGAATGCAGGGTAGTATGTCTACTTTTTTATATTTGCTAAGAGTTTCTTTGTGGCAAAATACATGGTCTATTTTAGAGAAGGATCCATGCGCTGCTGAGAAGAAAGTGTATTCTCTCATTAAAAGATGAAATACTCTCTCTATATATATGTTAGTTAAGTCTAAGTTATTGATCCTATTATTGAGTTATAGTTTCTTTGTTCAGATTTTGTTTGGAAGATCTATCCAGTGGTGAAAGAGATATGTTAAAGTCCGACAAAATTATTGTATTGTGGTCTATTTGATTCTTGAACTTGAGAAGAGTTTGTTTGATGAACATAGATGCTCCATTGTTTGGGGTATATATATTTATAATTGTTAAGTCTTGTTGGTGTATGGTTCCCTTGAGCAGTATGTAATGTCCTTCTTTATCCTTTTTGATTGACGTTAGCTTGAAGTCTACTTTATTTGGTATGAGGATGGAAACCCCTTTTTGCTTCCGCAGTCCATGTGGGTGGTATGATTTTTCCCAACCCTTCTTCAGTCTGTGGATGTCTTTTTCTATGAAATGAATGTCTTGGAGGTAGCATATTGTTGGGTCTTTTTTTAAAAAATCCAATCTGCCAGTCTATGTCTTTTAATTGGTGAGTTTAGGCCATTAACATTCAGGGTTGTTATTGAAACATGACTTGTATTCCCAGTCATTTTTGTTTATTTTTGCTATTTAATGTGACTTGGTTTCTCCTATAAATAGATTTTCCTTTAGTGTAATCCCTCCCTCTACTGATTTTCATCATTGTTTTTCATTTCCTCTTCATGAAATATTTTGCTAAGGATGTTCTGTAGTGCAGGCTTTCTAGTTGTAAATTCTTTTAACTTTTGTTTATCATAGAAGGTTTTTATCATCATCGAATCTAAAGCTTAGTTCTGGTGGATATAAGATTCTTGGTTGGCATCCATTTTCTTTCAGAGCTTGTTATATGTTGTTCCATGATCTCCTGGCTTTGAGGGTCTGGGTTGAAAAATCTGCTGAGATATGAATTGGTCTCCCCTTATATGTGTTCTGATTCCTCTTTCTTGTGGCTTTTAAGAGTCTATCCTTATTCTGTATGTTAGGCATTTTCATTATAATGTGCCTTGGTGTAGATCTGTTGTAATTTTGTACATTTGATGTCCTGTACACCTCTTGTATTTGGTTTTTCAATTTGTTCATCATGCTTGGGAAATTTTCTGATAGTATCTCATTGACAAGATTGTGCATTTCTTTGGTTTGAAACTCTGTGCCTTCCTTTATCCCAATAACTCCCTCAGTTGGTCTTTTGTTGCTGTCCCATAATTCTTGGATGTTCTGTTCATGGTTCCTAACTTTCTTCACTGTATGATCAACTTTATTTTCCCAATTGTATACTTTATCTTCATTATCTGATGTTCTTTCTTCCAAGTAATCTAGTCTGTTGGTTATGCTTTCTATTGAGTTTCTTATTTGGTTTATTATATCCTTCATTTTAAGGATTTTTGACTGTTTTTTTTCCAGAGTATCTATATCTCTCTTGAAGTAATCATTTGCTACCTGTATTTGCTCTCTTATTTCATTGATGGAATGATCAAATTTTGCCTGTATTTGCTCATTAGGTCATTCTTTAATTCACAGATCATTTTAATTATGAACCTTTTGAACTCCTTCTCTGACATTTCATCAACTTCTCTGTTTATGGATTCTGTTATTATAAAGTTCTGGTTTGTTTGGGGCACTTTTCTCCCTTGTTTTTCATGTTGTCTACGTGTCTTCCTTTCTTGCAGTGTGGATCTGAGATATTACAGTTTCTTCCCTATATTCTTGTAGTACCTGTGCAGATTGTCTGTACCTCACCTTGATGTTGGGCTTCCAGAACCTGCTGGAGTCCCTCAATATATGCTGCTGCATCTAAAGTTGGTGGTGGCAATAGCCAAGGTAACTCGAGATAATAATTGAGGTGCCCCAAGATGAAAGCAATGTTTTACAGAGATGGGGCTGAAATGGTGGGCCTCACACTCTCTTTGGGATGTCTGCTCTGAGATACAGCTGTTTCTAGGTCCTGTCTGTTGTCAAAAAGTTAGGGTCTACTGTATGGGGAAGGCTATGGTGATGTCTAAAGTGTTCCAAGATGGAAGTGGGTTAGGCTTAGCCTCCCAGGTGGGGATGGCAAACTTGGACCTACCCTGGACCTAGGTCCTGCACAAGTCTGTGAGGGCAAATCTGGGCTGGGCCTGGGCTCCTGTGGTAGTCCGCTGGTTGGAAGGGAAAGTCTTGTACCAGAGGCTGGGCTCTGGTGGGCGTCTACCCCACTGGTAAAGGGTGGACCCAGGCCTACTGTGAACCTGGGTCCCGTGCAGGCTGGTGTGGGTGGATTCGGGCTGGTCCTGGGTTCTCACGCCAAAAAACACTCTTAATCTAGGCTTTTTGATGGTTGGGTGGTTGGGCTGGGCTATGGGGATGGGAGTGAAAATACATTT
This sequence comes from Spermophilus citellus, assembly GCF_964194105.1. NCBI lineage: Eukaryota > Metazoa > Chordata > Mammalia > Rodentia > Sciuridae > Spermophilus > Spermophilus citellus. The sequence goes on along the minus strand of NC_138195.1, from coordinate 18,752,007 downwards.
CTTCTGTTTGGACAGGGGGAAGGAGGAATGGCCTTCAGCAGGGGATTAATATCCAGAATATATACTAAACACTGAAGAAACACTTCTCAAAGAAATACACATGGCCAATATATGACAATAATTATGTAATAATAATAATAATAATAAATTGTTCAATATCTTCAGGAATCAGGAAAATGTGAATCAAAACTACAGTGGGAGGTTTTATCTCATTCCTGTTAGAATGACAATTATCAAGAATACAAATTATGGGGCTGGCGTCAGAGTGCTTTTGGAGCATACACGAGGCCCTGGGTTCAGGCCCATGCACTACACATGCACATACACAAACACACGAACACAAATCACAACACACGTTGATGAGGATGAGGGGAAAAGGAAATGCCCAAACATTGTTGGAAGGCAAGTTAGTCAAAACTTTCTGAAAAACAATATGGACATTCCTCAAAAGAATAGGAATGGAACCACTATATGACCCAGCCATCCTACTCTTCAGAATATATCTAAAAGATCCAACATCAATATACCAAAGGAATGCAGCCGCATCCATGTTTTTAGCAGCACAATTCAAAATAGCCAAGTTATGGGACCAGCCTAGGTGCCTGTCAATAGCTGAATAGATAAAGAAATGTAGTATATATAAACAATGGAGTTGTACTCAGTAAAAAAGAAAAATGAAATTATGGCATTTGTTGGTGAATGGATGGAAATGGAAAACATCATGCTAAGTGACATAAGTCAGACCCAGAAATTAAGGCTGGCAGTATGGCAGTATATGGAAGCTAGACCAAAATAACGAGAGAGAGAGAGAGAGAGAGAGAGAGAGAGAGAGAGATTGGCAGGGGAATCCCATGGATATAGAAGAAATCTGTGGAGTAGAAGAAGGGGATTGAGGAGGAAGGAGGTGGATGGAAACAGGGAGGAGCCTAGAAATGAATCTGAACAAATGTTCCTATGTACATATGAAGATACCACAAGGAATGCCATCTTTATATCTATAACATGCTAAATTAAAAAAAAAAACTATAAATAAATAGAGGAAAGATCAGTAGAGAAAAGGAAACAGGGAGGGAAGTGGGGAGGGAAAAGAGAAGTACTGGAGACTGAACTGAACAAACTATATTCCATGCATGTATAATTATGTCAAAATGAACTCCAATATTAAGTATATCTCTACTGAAGGGATAAAAAAGGAATGAGCAGGGGTGGGGTGAAGAGACATTTTACAGAGGACGAGGTCTCCAAGAATGAACAGAAGTTCTCCACATGGAAAATTAGCTCAGTGAGCAACATCTACAAACCTGGACACTTGACACTCAACAATATCCTCTAAACATGAGGAGTTTAAGTACAGGACACCTCAGGGGGAGGCAGTAACAGAACAGCTTAAGGAAAAATAGGCTCAGACTGATTTTAGTTCACCATGGCTGAGCTCACAGGGCCTCTTAGGCCCTTGTTGAACTAATCCAGGTGAGAGTAATGGGTTACAACATGAGCTAGAGAAAGTTCAAACTAGAAATGATGGAGATTGTTCATTGGAATAGGATAGGGAGGGGAATAGAAGCCAAAGAAGGGGACTCAGACACAAATCTGACAGTGACTGTGCTAAGAGATATTTTCATCTAATTTCTCCTAACAACAAGCCCCACAGTGGATATAAGTATTAATTCCATTTTATAAATGGATATTTGAGGTTCCAGTGAGATGGCTTCAATTCCCAATTTGTCAGAAATCCCTACATTTGCTCTCAGAGTGAGTAGACTTGACCCCAAATCCCACGACACTTCTAGCAAGGAGAGTACTCAGGGCCTATCCCTTTCCTCCTGATCCTCAGCTTTTTCACTGGGCCAAGGAGAACACAGACCTGCTATAGATGGAGAAGCCAAAAAGAGGTCATGGACCGTGAAAATTCTTCACTAGCAGCAGAGGGTCACGCACAGCGGAGATACTAGTGCTCCAAGGTAACTCAGGTGGAACAGTCCTGAGGGTCAGGAAGTGAGGCCCATCACCAAGCTATTAAGGAAGGTCAATCTCAATCTGCAGAAGATAGAGAAGCTAGTCATTTTATGGCAGAAGTAAAATGCTACCCAGCCTCTTCCCCAGTGACTGTGGAGTGCATCCTGGCCCAGGAGCCTCACAGACTGTGTTTCTATCCCTGAACACTAGAGAGTGGTGAAGGGTGGCTCCCTGTTTCTCATCCTTGACTCTGCTTTCTTGGAGCTTCAGGGGCTTTAGAAGACCTGGGTGCAGGCTCTGATGCCACTAGAGGGTGCTGTTTCCTTCCCCAGCTGAGACAGAGGGTCTAGCAGGCAGTGTGAGGCCTGGGAGTTTCCTCTGGAATGTCTGCTGTGTGGCAGTGCTCACCCCTCTCAGGGATGGTATGTAGGATCCTGCAGAAGTAGCTTCTACTTTGGGCTCAAATGCCATCTATGGTGACAGGAAAAATCACTCCACTTCTTTGAGACTCATTTTCTCATGAGTCACTCATTTTCTCATTGGATGATCACACCTATCTGGTAGGTATTAGGATGAACAAGAACAGAAGGTTCTTCTTGGTGCTAGAGCCCTTTGCTGATTTCTCCAACTTCTCAGCTCCTCAGCTCTTCTCTGACCCCATGAACCTTAGGCAGTTATTCTCGGAAGTGTCCATGTGGCAGCCTGCCTACAGGAGCTCACCACAAAGCCTCAGAGGCCACAGGCAGCCCAACCCACAGGAGGAGGTGACAGTGTCAGTTATTGCCTGCCCAGAGGACAGGAATCCATGGAGTCCAGTGGTTTCTGGACAGGATATATTCTCAGGTTATACTTGTGGAAGTCACAGTTACAATCAGGCCCTGTTAAATGTAAAGCTCTCCAACTTTGTGTGGACCTGGGCTGAGCTTCTGGGACAGAGGCAAGAGCAGTGCCACCTCCACAACTCCAGGGGGTCATTTCCATAGGCAGCCCCAGAAGGTTCTATGGGGGAGCTGTGGTCCAGTATTTAGGAGATGCCCTGGGAGCAGATCTCCTGTGTTCCTGAGAAGGAAATGGTGTAGAGTATTCAAAATAGGAGCAGGTTTTGTAAGGGACACTGTTCTATTCCATTTGAGTTTTGTGTCACCTGGTTCCAAAGGAGAAAAGGAGGCATTGCCATTTAATCCTCACTTTCACAACCACCTTGGAGGCCTTTCCGGGACCTCATTCCAAATGAATTTCACATTATTATTTTTTTATTTCTGTGAAGAATGTCATTGGTATTTTGATGGAGATTGCACTGAATCTGCAAATTGCTGTTTGTAGTGAAGCCAGAATTAGACAGGCAGTCAGCTTAGATAGGTAAATTGAGTCAGGTCAGATGAAGAGGCCAATTTTGAGTGAGTCTGGAAGGTTGGAGACTGTCCCCTGAGGGATTGAAATGTGAATTCCTTTGCAGCCTTCCTCTATCCTTATCAAGAACCTACCCTGCTCCAACCTGTTGCTAAGGTAACCTGTCCCAGAAATTGCCCCTCCCTACAGGGAGCTAATAGGATGTTAATTAGTGTATCCTGGGCTGCTCCCTGCCCTTCCCCCTTCAGCCCACCTGTTTCCCACCTTTGGCCATCCCACTGAGCACTCCTGGGCCTAGTCACAAGCAGGAAGGGAAAGATAAAAGAGGGAGAGAGCAGGGGAACAAAGGAATCCTAGGACATATAAAAAGGGCAGAACACCTCCCTTTTTGGGATACCAGGATACCAGCTATGGCCCCTTCTCCTTCTGGGGAGGAGTCAGTTACCCCTATTTAAACAAACCCTGCTTCATACACTTGCCTCAGTGTACTTCTCTAATGTTCAAACATTTGAGGAAGCAGAACTCATCACTGGTGACCGATGGTACCAGTGTATGACCATTTTGTCAGTGTCCTGTTTTTTAACATGGGACTGATCTTAGATTGAACAAGGTGAATTCGCCAACTTTACGTGTGATCAAACATGGTCAGATATGGCAATTTCATCTGGATCAGCTTAAAAAGTCCTTCATTACAGGACTATGGTGGGAACTAGCGTGCGATGGGATGGCAAGTGAAAGCTGGTGTCTCCTCTGCCCTTGGTCTCCTGGGAGAACTGGAGCCCTCCATGGTGAGGAGAGCCCCTGCCTCCTTGAGGTCTCCTTTCCAAGAGGGGGAATTGGTTTGTGTTGTTGCTGTGCAGCTCCCTCGGGGTGTGGGGGTGGAGCTGAGTTCTCAGGTGGGGTTGGTGGAATGAGTGGGGAAGGGAACTAACATTTGATCAGCAGGTGCCAAGTTACAAAATGGGGAACTATACTTCTTAGCAAGTGGCTAGTAAAGCTCCTGAACAGGAGCTGGCCCACCCAATTACACCCATTTGCTCAAAGAACCAAGATAAAGACTGGACCCAAAAGAGGGCCAGGAGTGGAGAGCCCCATGCCCTATATATATGTTTCCATCAGTCCCTTCATCCCTGACCTGGGAGGGAGCCAGACCACTCTGCAACATGGGTATTACTCTTCTTGCCCGCTGCACAGCTGAGGAATCTGAGGCTCAGACAGTTTAAGTGATCCTCGCATAGGTACCCTCTCATAGATGGCAGAGCTGGGATTTGAACCCAGGGCAACCATGTACCCTGGTGGCATGTGGAGGATCACTGGGCAATGCTCTGCTCTTTTCTCACATAGCAGGATGGTATCTATGCAATAGGGGATCTTGTTCTTGACTCCAGAGGTGGCCTGAGAGCAGGCACATAGCCCTTCCTTTGCGCAAAGATACCAGCTGCCAGGTGACCCACTCCCTTAATAGTCATATGATCTTACTCTGGCCATTTCTATGATTAGGTGCTTTAGCTTCAAAGCCAAAGCCATGATCGTTCGCACAAAGCTGAGGATGTGGGTCCCTTCTTCTTCCTTCTGTGTGTGTGTTTGTGTGAGTGTGTATGAGTGTAAGGAGCCTCCGTCATGTATACCTCACCTCCCAGCACATTCTATTAAAAGAATTAGCCTTCTTGCTGACCAGGGCTCAAGGATTTGAATTGCTGCTGTCCTTACTCCTAGAGTGTTTTTCTGGACATCTGCAGTCCCTGTGCACACAGGGCTCCTCCAGACATGAATTTGTGGAGTCCTCTCCAGGATGGCTCCTCCCAGCCCCTACCACTCTGGGGAAAGATGCAGGGCCAGCAGATAGTTTTACTTTTTTCCTGGCCCCCAGTCATTTGCATCTTGCTTTATTGCTCTCTCATACCCTCTGCCTTGTCTCCACAAGCAGCTAAGAGGGCTGATTTGGACTCAGACATCCATGTGAACTGGTGAGTACTGTTGGAATGGGATGTGAGTTAACTGTCCAATGGATCTCTGAGAAGTCAGTGTGGGCTGAAAGCCAGGCTGACTCCCAATGCTGCCTTCTTCAGAGATGTTCTTCTCCTGTCTTTGCCCTCTCCACCAACCTACTCTGTATATCCAGAAGACCTTTCTGGAATGCAGGTGGCGTTCAGTGGCTTACTTAGCATCCCTTATCTAGCCACCTATCTAGCCTCATCATTTGCCACTTCCTTCCACCCACCCTGGCTGCAGTTATTCGGAACTCGTAGCTGTTCTTCAGGAAGCTTTCCTCTTTCCTGTCTTTGCACCATGGTATTCTCTGCACCTTCTTTTTTGTCTATTTGTAAGAGTGATTCCTCTTCAGTCTTGGAGTCCCAGATCAATGTCACTTCTCTTATCTCCGTGCTCTCTGCCCCTTCTCATCTCCCAACTCACAGGCACCCCACTCATACTGATTGGGCAATAACAGTGTGACATTGAGGTCCATCTTCATTCCTGGTGGTCTGATTCCCTCCTCTGGGATGGCCCTGGCTATCTGAGTCATCTTTGCAGCCCTGTCTCTAGACTAGGGCTTGACACATACTGATTGAGTAGATGGATCTAGATCCCTCCCTGACCAGTAACTGCCCTCTGATCATGGTACACTTGGTGGTTTGAATTGGCTGGTGTTGCCCCTCACTGATGACCTAGCTCTGCTCTGGCTAAGGGTCAGCCAGATCCCTGAAGTGTCTGTCCTGTTGGCTGCATCTGAAGCCAGTATAACAGTAGCAGTTGTGGCTTGCTTTTCTACCTCAAATTTTGAACTTTGTGTTTCATCCTGGTATATTTCCTTGTGTCATGTTTAACTCCAAATAGTGCTTTTTGCTAGAAAACCATAGGGCTGGCAAAACTGTCCTACCTCTTGAAATCCAGAGCCTAAATAACCACATTGTAAGCAGTCAGGAGAATTCCTGATTTGACCTGATAAGTGGCTCATTTCTATAAGTCAAATAAGACTCATCTCTATAAGTCAAATGTACAATGAGTGACATTTATGACAGCTGATAAATTGTTATTAATTTATGTCTAATCTGACCTCATTCTGTAAGAATTGCCTTTAAGTTAGAAGTTGCTCAGGAAGGACACAGTTATGTTAAAAAAATAGGTCTTGCTAATATTAGGGAATTATAGAATATCTCAAATAGGTTGGTCCTCCACGAATAGTGTTTCTCAAAATAGGGCCAGACAATCGTGTTCATCAGAATCCCTTAGGCCACTTGTGAAAATATGGATTCTTGGGCCCCATCCCAGACTCACTTAATTGTATTCCAGGGAGAGGAGCCCTGAAATCTGTACTTTCAATAAATAATTTTGATGTTTAATGAAGATTGAGAACTGGGACCTTATGGGCCTCAACTGTGTGGTGGGTTATAGTGATGCATGCTGTGATAGGGCAGGGGACTCTTCAATGTCAAAACGTCTGTCATTGGCATTACTTCTTTGAGGCTCTTGAGTCCAAATTCCAGCTTAATATTGGAGTGGTCCCTTGTGCTGAGGAGGCTCCAGGGAGAATGAAGAGCCTGTGGCAAGGCATGGAAGTGTGGAACGACCTGGTGCGTTTAGGAACTGCAAAGTACATCAGGTGACTTGAGCATACACACGGTGTGGGATCCAGGGAGAGTGATGTCCTTGGCCAGGTATTCATGAACAATAATGAGAGCAGATATACACTGGTGTGCTGGCGAGCTAGTATTTGCACACCTGAAAGTCATCACCTTTGACAAGTTGTCACCTGAGAAATATGGCTGGCATGGCAGATAGGGACTGAGACCAAGAGGGTGCATTTTGTGGTGAGTTCCAAGAAATTCTTCTGTCCTAAAGAGCATGAAGTGAACAGAAACATTTATTGTTGCCTCCAAATGGTAAAATGTGTCAAGGGGTTTTCTGAACAATTCTGCCTCTGAACTCTGCATACAACTCCCCAACTACTTTATCATCAAAACAGATGAATTCTGAGGTAAGAAGGAATGTATGGAACAGATTCTGGCATCACACAGACCTCGGTTTGTATCTGGGACCCATTTTTTATTAATTGTGTGGCTGGAGGCAAGTTGCCTCTCGTCTCTGAATCTTAGATTCCTCATCAATGAAATGGGTTGATATATACCTTTCAGAGTAAACCAGCTAACATATACAAAACAAAACACATGATCCCCAACATGCAAAGTGCTTCCTAGAAGGTAATGACTATTAGATGCCAGTCTCTTCCCTTGAGCCTTAGGTTATAGCTCCTATTGTTCCAGTTCCTTGGGTGACAGCTCCTATTTTCCATTTATTGGGACAGAAGCAGCTAAGAACCTTCTCCGTGGACCCTACTTCTCCCTGGATTCCATTCTGGAGGCATGAGCCCTGAGTCCCATTTGTCTGTCTGCCTCACAGGCTTCACCTGTGAAGTGGGGTGCTTAGTTCAAGAGCTCCTGGGAACTTCTCACATCCACCCTGAACACCTCTCACTTCCTGGCCTTGTTCTTTCCAGGATCCCCACAGGGTGAAAACAGGAGCCAACCCAAGCATGTCCTATATCACTTCTCTGACCACTGCCAAGATTCTGTGAACCCGACAGCTTTCATCAACACTTTCTACCATTGTGGGGGTCCTAGGAAACCTTTGCTTGATAAGGGTGATCATGAAGAAAAGGAGAAGAACAATGCTATCGATCTGCTCATTGTCAACCTGGCCTTCTCTGACCTCCTCGGGTGCTTCATCTGCCAGCCACTCACAGGAGTACTGATTGGATCTTTGGCAAGGTCCTTTGCAAGATGCAAGCCTTCATCCAGTGTGCGTCAGTGACAGTCTCCATCCTCTCACTTGTCCTTGTGGCCCTGGAGAGGCATCAGCTCATTATCAACCCAACGGGCTGGAAGCCCAGCGTCTCCCAGGCCTCCATGGGAATTGTGGCCATCTGGCTCATTGCCTGCTTCCTTTCCTTGCCTTTTCTGACTAACAGTATCCTGGAGAATGTCTTCCACAACAACCACTCCAAGGCTCTGGATTTTCTGGTGGACAAGGTGGTCTGTACTGTATCTGTACCACCATCGCATTAGCTGTACCACCTTCTTGCTTCTCTTCCAGTACTGAACCCCTCTGGGCGTTATTCTGATCAGCTGTGTACCTAACTACCAGCTCCTGTGGAGGCAGGGGTGTGTGTTCCTCAAGGGCACCTACAGTTTACAAGCTGGGCAGGTGAGAAGGATCAGCTGGATGCTCATGGCAATGGTGGCTGATTTTGCTATATTCTGGCTGCCCTTGTATGTGTCTAATACCTGGAGGAATGGCATCATGAAGTCATCCCTGTCTGTCACAGAAATCTTATTTTCTTGGCGTGCCACATGATTGCCACAGCTTCTACCTGTGTCAACCTGTTAATTTATGTCTTTCTCAATGCCAACATCAAGAAGGAGGTCAAGACCCTGGTGCTGACCTTCCAACAGAGTTCCCCCTTGGAGGAGTTGAGCATTTGCCCCTGTTCACAATGCTCTGAGTCTCTGAGGCTAAGTGGAAGATCCAACCCCATTTAAACAGGCCCTAGGTTTCTCTCTGCTACTTTCAATTTAGCTAATTGGACATGCTGCAACCTGGTGGTGGCAGCCCCATTGTTCAGGCACCTTTTTTCCTGCTGTGTCTAAAAGACCCAACCCGAACAATTGTAGAGGAGGAAAGGTTTATTTAAGGGCTCACAATTTCAGCGTTCTCAATCCATAAACAGCAGGCTCCATTCCTCATGTCTTGAGGTGGAGCAGAAGATCATGGCAGAAGACTGTGGTAGAATAAACCAGCTCACATGAAGATCAGGAAGCAAAGAGAGAGACTCTACTCCCCAGACATAAAATATATACCCCATAGCCACGCCCCCAAAGAATTACTTCCTCCAGTAACACCCCACCTGCCTCCAGTTACTACTTAGTTAATCCCATCAGGGATTAATTCACTGATTAGGTGAAGACTATACTCAATCATTTCTCCTCCAAGCTTTCTTGCAATGTCTCACACTGAGCTTTTGGGGGACATCACATCTAAACCATGACACTCGTCATTCCTGGATTTAGGGCCCAGATAGTCTGGCAAGATTCCATTTTTGCATTATTTGCCTTGTGAAGCCTGACCCTCGCATAGTTCTGCTGTTTATTTTTTTTGGGAGGATTTTGTTCCAGATTCTGCAGTTCATGGTGTACCTTGTGGCTTGAGCTACAGGATGGCAGAGCCAGTGATGTCTGGTTATAACAGAAAGGGTTCATTATATTAACTCAGCAACAGATGCCTGGTCTGGGAAACCAGGGAGTTTTGCCCACCAAAAACCTTGAGGCAACTGTGAAGTTAGGAAAGGAGCACTTGGAGAAAGAGCTGTGAACCTTGGTCAACCCCTGCCCGCTGGGACAGATGACATATGTGTGTATGTGCTTCACAAACGGCAAGAATTCCATAGATTCAAGGCAGTGCAATTACTGTGGTACCATTAGTATATCCAGCTGAAGAGGACAGATCCTGGTAGTCCTCAGGGCCTTCTGCAAAAGGAGTTCACACCCTACTACATTATTTTTCCCAATCACTGTGTATGTTACCTGTATGGATATAAATTTTCAAGGTTGTCAACACCTCATGAATGACATCTGTATTGCCATAGAGCACTTACCCTCCATGCCTAGGACAGGTTTTGGCAAGGGAGAGAGCCATTTCCATTGCAGATTAATGGTGAAGATGCCACTTGTAGCTGAGTATTAGACCACAGCCATGTGCCATGCTATGGTCCAGCATGGAAAGGAGTCAGGGGTCAGGCTGCTGTACCCATAGTCTCTTACTTGCCCTTCCTGTCTGCCAGGACCTCTCTTGACGAGAATCCTGGATACAAACTCTGTGGCCCTCCCTTGTGCTGACTCTCTACAGAGGCCTACAATCCTTAAGGCTATGTCTATAGCCTCCTTCATTCATGCCCTGACCACTGAGATGAATTGCCCTAGGCCAGTGGCCATGGTTTTGTTAAAGTGTTCCCAGGACATTGGCATCCCAGTACCCTTCAGCAGGAGTAGGGACAGGGATTCCTGAGTCTCACTTAATGAGTGGGAGGAGACTCATCTCTTCTATTCCTGGCTGAGAGGAATAGGAGAGATGGAGAAAGTGAATGTGAATGTCTCCCTTATGGAGGTCAATGCCTAGTTCCCTTGATCCTGAGCCAGGTTCAATGCTTGGTGTGGACCCACAGCCTGTACTTGCAGAGAAAGACATGCCAAGATTGTTCCTGGGCCACCTTGAATGGGATGTCCTAGCCTGGCTCTTTCTATTAAGAATTACCTTGCAATGGAATGGACAGTGACTGGACACTCCATGGTCCCCTGGGGCAAGGTATTCAGTGCCAGAACCCTCAAGGACCTCACTGTGAGAAGACGAGCATTGGCCCTGCACAGATGATCTAACAAAGGGTCAGGCAGCAGCAGACTGAGCAGTCATATGTTATCTTTGGTCCAGGCCCTGAAAGAACCTGTGCAAGTGACGCCTGAGACAAGTGCTCTTTGAGTCTTCTGTGCCCTTCCTAGAACTTTTTGTCCTGTCTCAACTTTGATCACATCTCCTTTTCAGTTCCTTTCTTTAAACCTTTGTCCGGGATTTTGAGGTGATTTTTTGAGTCACTGTCTTGGACACAGCTTGTGCTTCTCCTCTGGTGCCATCTGCTGCTGACTGATCCAGGTGACCATCTGGAAGCAAAGCCCAGACTCTGGCATACCTCCTGGCAAGATGTCATTGTTCAAGCTCTCCAAAGTATTGAGGTCCTCATGCTTCTCCAGATGATCTTATGCAAGGGCCTGAAGTTTGCTTCTCATCATCAATCTCAATGGTGCCAAGATGCTTGGGGACAAAGATGCTTTATGGTGCTGGCATATGTGAGGAGAGAAGCACCAGACTGAGTATGAAGGTACTTGTTATAGGGATGGGGTGGTGGGTGGAAGTCTCACTCACCACGTTCTGTTCCTCTCTTCCCTTGCTTAATGTGGCACAGCACAACTGAATGGCTGTTTCCTGTTCTTGGTTCCCAATGACCCCAGTTGCTTTGATGCCAGATCATGAACACTTGCTACCCAAAGTATGTTCAGAAGACTAGCAGCCTCAGCCTTACTCAGAGGTGTCAGATATGTTGAATTATTGTTGCCACTCCAGACCTGCTAAATAATAATCCATATTTTGTCAAAAATCTGCAGCTTAATACATGCACATTAAAGTTAAGAAGCTTTGCTCTAGGATTAACCTGGAGCTTAGGGTTACTGGGTGAGCACCTGTAAACACCCACTCTGGGAATCGAAGTAGAACTGTAAAATCCTCATTCCAGACAAGTGTCTTCAAACTCAGTTTTGGTTGGTCATCTCATCTCTGGCTTCCTGTGGATGTGTTGCTTGTGAAGCCTTGTCATTCTTTGCTAAATGCATATTTACATAATTCCACTCAAAGGAAATATGTCCATTGGCTTTTTTCTCTATTTCATTTAAAATATATCAACAACAGTTTTCCTTCTTGCTGTATAGCATTTTTGATAAGTTTAGAAATTGCTATGGTGAAAGTTGGTACCACTCAGTATCTCTTAAGCTCCCAGATTGGCCAGAAATTGATCTTGCCAACTCAATGGGAGTTAACCTTCCTACAGGGGAGCATCATGGTTGAGATTGGAGACTCACACCCACAAAGATTGCCTGGGAACCCTCAGAGTGCATTACCTTACAGAATCCTGGTTGTAAAAGTTTAAATCTGTCTAAATCCTTTTTAAAGAAATGATATTGACTTGTTTTCTCCAGTGTAAAAGTAATCATATTCATCCTTGAACATATGCAGTATATATAGAAATAAAGTGTTTTTTTTTTTTTTTAAAGGAGATCAACAGTAGTTCCAGCGTTCACAGATAATCACTACTTACAATCTGGGGACTCATGTTTTCAGTCTGTATATGAATAACTACAGATGTACGCCTTGTTAAAAGCATCTTTCCCAGTCCTAGCATGGAAACTGTTTCCCACAGCTCATCCCTCTGTGACAGCTTAGCATTCTGTCTTTGCATTTTTACAATCATCCAGTCAACAATTTTATATGAAGTTCACAGGTTTTACATGAAATTCTGTTGAAATAACTGATGGGATTCCCTCCTTCCTGAGGGATGAAGTGCTTAACATGCTAGACCCTATTATTGTTATTGTTATTAGGCCAAAAAATGAGAAGAGGTTGGGCTTGGAAGAGGGGCCCGAGTGTACCGGGGTCACCAAGGGGGCTGGCTCTGGAGGTCTTGGGAAACTGCAAACAGGATCCCTTTACAGCTTTGGGAAGGAGCAACCACCTCTGGAGGAAGGAGCCTCAACACGTCCTGCTCCTAGGGGAAGCAGCAATAGGGAGGGGCAAACCCCACCTTGCCCCAGCTTCCCAGTTTCCCTCCAGTGCCTTGTATTGGCAGGCTCCACTAGGGAGCAGCTGGCCACACTGACAGGGGTTTGCAGAACCTCAGTCCTCAGTCATGGCGTGGGATCTGTCACAGGTGCTGGGAGATTAAGGGCAGTAGCTTCCTTCCTGGCAGGGTGCTACTCAGAGAAGACCTCTTTGAGCATTTGCTCAAGGCCACAGAGCTGGTGTGTGGAGTAGCCTTACATCAAATCCTTTGGTCTGTGGCTACTCTCTGCTTGGCACCGCCTTAGGATTGCTGAAGCTGGTGCCTCCCCAGGGCTCAGGCAGAGGCTGGGCCATTAGACTCCAGGTTCAGTGGAAGCTGGGATGTGCTACCATGTAGGAGAGCTTACCTCACATCTGGGCCAAGTTACCAGGTGTGGGCTCCAATATGTTTCCTTGGGATGTGGGGGCACTCCAGAGTTTCTGGAGTCTTCTGGTGACTTTGGGAAAGGAAATACAGTTCTCATCTGAGCTCTATCCTCTCAGACTCTCATCTTACTCTTGCAATACACTCTGAACATGATGGTAGAGCACTTTTTAGAGTCCAGAGCCTTTGGGTTTGTCCCATCCCTTACTGTATTGCTGGAGTTTGCCATAAAAGCCTTTCGTGTTGGGCACTATCTGCACAGGCCTTCAGCCTTCCTTGAGAGTGTGTCTTAACTCACACAGACTCTGGAGCTGCCTGCACAGTAGCCTCTGGCCACATGTGTGTGACTACTCAGTACTCGAACTGTGACTTGTCTCAATTCACAGCTTCACAGTTTTCCTCCAGTTTCTTGTATTGGCAGGATCCACTAGGGAGCAGCTGGAGATGTGTGGAGTATGAATTTTCCCAGAGATTCAAAGCTAGCACCCTCCAAAAGAATGGGAATTGTCTCATTGAATTTGTTTAGGTTTATAATGTGTCAAATAGTAGTATTTTAGTATATCGGGTTGAAGTATGAAAATTAATGTCACTTTTTTTTTTCACCTTTTAGAGTAGCTTTAGGTTCCCAGCAAAATTGAGCCAAAAGTAGAAATATCCCACATCCCCCATCCCCCTCACAGCCTCCCCAACATATCTCCCTTGGGAGTAGTGCATATGTTACAATCTTAACCACTCATCACGATCACCCAAAGTCCAAAATTAACATTAGGGTTCACTCTTGGCTGTGTACATTCTGAGTTTGGACAAAATATAATGATGTGTGCCCACCATGAGAGTATTATATAGAGTATTTTCACTGCCCTAAAATTCCTGTATACTCCACCCATTTATCCTCCTCCTTCACAACCCAGGTCAACAACTGCATGTAGTTGGAATCATAAGGTACGTAGCCTTTTCACAGTGGCTTCTTCTACTTAGTAATATACACTTAAGTTCCCCCTGTGTCTTTTCCGGGCTTGCTAATCAAATCTTTCTTTAGTATTGAATAATATTGCATTGTTCAGATGTACCTCAATTTATCCGCTCACCCTGAAGGACAACTTGTTTTCAAGTTTTGGCAGTTATGAACAAAGCTGCTATAACCATCTACATGCAGGTTTTCATGTGGCTCTAAACTTTCAGCTTCAAGAAGCCCTGCTGCTGGACTGCATAGTAAGAATATTTTTTATTTTGGGAGAAACTTCCAAATGTTCTTCCAAAGTGTCAGTGCCATTGGCTTTGTCACCAGCTGTGGACGATAGTTGCTGTTGCTCCATGTTCTTGCCAGCATTTGGAATTTTCAGTGTTCTGGATTTTGGTCATTCTAATAGGGATGGAGCAATTGTTTGAGGTTCCCTGACAATGTTTGGTGGGGAGCATCTTTTCAAATGCTTGTTTGCCTCTGTGTGTCTTCTTTGGTGAGGTGTCACTTCAAGTCTTTTGGCCATTTTTAAAGTGATTTTTTTTTTCTTGTTGTTGAGTTTTCAGAGGTTTTGGTGTATTTTGGAGAAGTGATCTTTATTAAATGTGTCTACTGGATATATTTTTTCCCAGTCTGTGTTTTGCTTCACATGCTCTTCATCTTTTTTTGCTCTTTAAATGTACCTTTATCGATGATTTATGATTGCACTGTGACATGTGTTCTGTTCTTTGGGCAGTTCTATCCAAGTGGTGCCAAGTGAACAGGGGTGCCCTTTAAGCTTTCAGCATGTTGTCACCCCATCTCTCATTTCAAGTACCTGGGTCTTTTACCATCTTTGAGATCAGGGCATGCCTGGCTGTGGGCAGGGCCAACAGGCCTAAAGCCCAGCCTTGGGGAGGGGCATATGCAGCTGGTGAACTTTAACCTCATTATTTATTGGCACTTCTTCTGTGCCTGGTGTCACTGAGACCCCCTTGAAGATGGGCAGGTCCAAAACAACTACAGTGTACAATGAGGAGATCAGTTATAGAGCCAGAGCATTGTATAAGAGACAGTCATTCTCCATGAGGGTGTGTGGAAGAAAGGATACATGTAGGTGATAAGCAGGTAAGTAGGTTAGGAAAAGACAGGAGACACATGATGAGAAATGGTGGGGTAGGGGGCACCCAGTAGGTGTAAGGACCTAAAGCAAAAGGATCTGATGTATTTGGGATGTGAAGGTGTTTGAAGGTGAGTGTGATGTGGAAGTTCTCCTATCTCCAATTGAGCAGTTTGACTCTGTCATGTATGTGAGGAGACAACACCAAGAATTCCTACAGGGGCTGCCATTGTTAAATTTGAGGATTGGAAAACTGCCTTTGGCTCAGTGAGGAGAAGGGTTTCAGCAGAATGATAACTAACATATTCAGCTGATTCCTGGTTTCCTTTCCCTCTGCAAGCTGGCCTCAGGGAGAAACTGATCTCTTGCAGAATTCCAAGGAAGCTTGCTCTAGATGAATCCAGAAGATGATCAGTCCTGGTAGGACATAGCTGAAACTCCAGCCCCTGACCACACTGGAGGGGAGTTGATGTTCCTTGATCATGGGGCAGATCACCAGATTTCTGCACACCTCACTATTACTAGATCCTGTGTTCTGGTCCTACCTGATAAAAGGCTCTGCTTCCTTGACTCTTTCAAGCCCAGAATCCAGGGTCACTTTCCTGGAGTCTGACCTCATCCCGGCTTGGTCTCTGTACACTGCCCTGGAAGAGGTCAACATATTTGTTCCTGAGCTTATCTCTGCAGGGTTCTACCATAAACCCTGCTCCATCAGGCAGTGTGTGGGATGTCAAGCAATTTTCCTTTTTAATAAAGAGTTTGGGGTCTTCAGGCCTTTCCCACAATAATTTGCTTTAGCTTGCTAAAGGGAAGATGGTCTCATCCACAAGCAAAGAGTCCTATTGAATGCAGGGATCTGGAACAGGATGAGCTATGATAGGGAGCCCTGATGTGGCTGCATCCTCCTAGTCCTTCCCTCACTGTCCTGATCCTGGCTCTAGGATATACTTTCTAGGCATGCCCAGAACCCAAGAGTTATGGGCTCTGTTTCCAGTTCCAAGCCCTACACTTGTCCAGAAGAGGGGACTGGTCATTCAAGCAAACTTATTTGATCCTTTTGACTGTCTTCTCATTGTTTAATGGGCTATATATAACCTCTTCCCTGAGGTTTGGAAGTCCCTAATTCTCACTATCCTGAAGTTTCCCTATTAGTCAAATGGGGTAGAATATTGGACCAGAATATTTTCAGGAATCTGGGATCTTCTTAGAGCTTATTTCTTTATCTTTATGGGAAGTAGAATAAATGTGTAGTCTCCTGACCTTTCCATGAAATCAAGCAGAGGCCCTTATGACAGAATCAGTGCCAGGACCAACAGGTGGAACACCCAGTACACAGTGGAAGGTCCATAATTTTTGGTCATATCATGGTCCCATTTTAATGAGCACCATCCTTACTTTTCTGGCCCTGCACACCCAGGCCAGCGTTCTGTTAGTTAATTTATTCACTGAAGTTAACACAAGTCTTTTCACGTCAGAGCTGTGTAACCGACTGGTAGAAGCCAGATAACAACATCATTGTTTCTCAATACTGAGCATTGCATGGCACATGGTACTAAATAATGAGCCATCAATTTACAAAATGCTGAGAAAAAAATGAGTGATGTTCAGTGACCCACATCATGGCATTGCTAGCCCACCACTGGTTCCTGGGGTTGGGCTTGGGCCCAGCTGCATTCCATGACACAGATCTTCAGTGCTGACCCTTCCCAGGCAGTTTCTCTAGAGGACTCTAGGCCTCCTCCTCCCTCCTGCTTTGCCTGAGCTGGCCTGGTGCTCGGGACTGGGCAGTGTCAAAGTGTGTAAGCCTTGGGGAAGTGACACATCCAAATCATGTGAGGATTCCTCCTTCCTGGAGGGTCAGTCCCATAATTAATGCATCCCACTGAATAAGAATAAAATGGTGAGGAAATCGGCATTGGGTCCTAATTAAGGTCTTATTTCAAGGCCGAGATCATCCCAGGAGGCTAATCTGTAGAAATATAAAAGGGCACCATGAAGGCCTTTTTCAAATGTGAAAGCCCAGGAGGTTCACCTGTGGGAACTCTCCAGCCAAGTCCTTTGTCCCAGAGAGGTTGGGGTGATGTGGGATGGGGTGGAGAGGTAGGGGGCTGCTAAACGACACTCTTTCAATGTTGGTTTAACACAGATTTGGATCAGTAGTCATACCCCACATTAGATATACTGGGGTGCCACAAGGAGTCAAACATGTTTGGAAGTAGCTCAGCAAGGCAAATTTTATTTCTGCAGGAGAAGGTGTGCTACCAAAAAAGTCTGGTGAGCAAGTACACTTGAGCAGGCAGCCCACCTTATTTATCCCTATGCAGCAATGCCCCTTGTTTTGATAGGTGCTTGGTGTTATAAACTATGCAACTGCTAATTTTAAAATTGGGATGGACAACAAAATAAAACTAGGGTGAACAAAAGTATGACTTGACTAGCAACAGTCACAGCCCCTTAATCAATTCAATTCCTAAATCTTGAGTCAGTTCTATAACTGCTGAATTTCTCACTCATATCATGAATTACAGTTGTAATTTAGTTAACTTGTTTGTCTGTGTTCTCTTATATTTTGTTACATTTCCTTAAATTAATGTTTGTTTGTTTGTTTATTTTTAAACTGGGTTGGGCAAAGGGAAGGGCTATAGTTAAAATGACTATGATTGGCTCTTACATCCCAATTAAGGGTAAATCCTATTTTCAGAAAATGAACCACTGGACTTTCTATTTCTCTCACCCGAAACCATATAAATCTCCAAATTTAATCTCCAGCTATCAGGTTCCCTCCTGCTTGGCAGGAGTTTTCTCTATTTTCACTTTAATAAACCCTACTCTGTTTACTCTTCCCTTTCATTATTGTCCATGGATTTCATTCTTTAAATTTGCAAAACAAAACTCAGAAGAAAACTGGCAAAGCTGAGTCTAGTTTTATCTCAAAACTCTGGTTTCAACAGTGCCTTACTCCCCCAGCTTTGTGTCCTCAAAGTCATCCCCACTCTTTTGCTTTTTTTTCCCCTGCTACAAGCTTTGTCACTGTGGCCTGCAAACTCAATGAAGCACCACATTAGAAAAACCTGCCCCATGACTCCTCCAACGCCCTTCAGAGCCAAAGTATTCTACACTCACAGCCACCACTCTCCCTTGCCCATTACTTCTCAACTGAGGGCAATTTGACTTCTACTGCTGCTGAAGTTGCCCTCTATAGAATCACAGATGGCATGGTCATTGCTGCCTGGTGTTGCCCAGGGCCTTTCAGGCAGGACTCTCTCCAGCTGGCTTTCCCATGGTCTTTGCTCTGACCTCCCTCCTTAACTCCATTCTACCATATTCCTATTTTTGGCTCCTTAAATATGACACATTGTCTAGCTCATTTTCTGTAGAATCCACATACATGTTCCAGTTCTTCTTAGAGCTGGAAAGAAAAAGGATGTTTCTTCACATGGCTGTTATCCCCTTACGCACAGGGATTAGGCCTTTGTTTCCAGCACAGTCATCAGTACACTAGGGGCCCCAGAGCAAATATCCCACGAGGGACTGGAAAATAGAAGTAGAAGCTTGGAGATGAGCTGGGCCTCCAAGAGGGGAGCAGGGAAGAGCCAGGCCAGCAACTTCATCTTCCCAGTGGGGCAACTAATCAAGACTACGGCCATTGCTGGCAACTAACTGTGTGGGAAGGTGACTTTTGTCCAGCTAGACTTCGGGGTTTAGGGAAATGGGGCTTCTCCAGCTGTGTTTAAGAAAGTAGGATGGTGTAATGTCCATTAAGTGAGGAGAGAACAACAGGGAAACAGACAGAGAAAGAGATGCATAGAGACGGGGAAGGAGGAAGAGAGGGAGGCAGACAGAGAGAGGACCAGCAAATGCTAGTGGAAGCAAGTTCTCTGACCTGAGTTCAGCACTTTATCCTCCTTTCTTCCTTTTCCCTAGAAAGAACTGTTGACACAGCAATCTACAAAATTTGTATGTAACAATACAGGGACCAATTAACCAAGGCTTGTGTTACTGTGCAAATATGCAAACTTCCCTCTACAGACAGGGATAAGCAGGCATTTGGCAGTGATTTTAGGATTACTTAACAAGCACAGCTCCAGATGACCTGCAAGCTGCTGTTCCCTCCTCCAGGAGGCCAGGTGCCCTGACCCTTCTGTTGTTAGCATTCCCTGCTATCCTCTGGTCATTTCTAGGGTCATTATCTTTGGGTCATTATCATTAAAGTTGACATCTTCTTTACTGCTTATGATCTGCTATATACATTCATTCTGTCATTTAATTATGAGAGGAAATGGATTCTATGTGTCATCAGAGAATGGAGATCATCATAAAATATCTGTCTTGCCATGCACTGGGGCTTCTGAAGACAGGACTACAAAGAAGGAAAAGGCAGCCTGGAGAAGTCCAGAATTTATATAGAAAACATTTGTAATTGCTCTTTAGATGTTTTTTTTTTTTTGGCCCTGGGGATTGAACCTAGGGCCTCATGCATGCTAGGCAAGCATTCTACCACTGAGCTACATCCCCAGTCTCATTACTCATTAGATTTATGTACAAAAATGCTTTTCCAGGTATCATGCAGTGAAATATGAGAAATAATTAAATGTCTTGTCATGAGAAAAAGGTAAATAATCTATGGTATAACAGGCTACTGGGTTGATATTGAAGAGTTTATTTTTTAATTTAAAATATGTTTAATAAAATTAACTGATATCTATACATTTTACATCTGTAGGATATTTACAAATCCACTTTTAAAGTATTTATTTCATATTTACTATTTTCCCCTTATTTAGTTTCTGGATTAATTCCTTTAGTAACAAAATTCTGTCCAGTGAACTCTGTAACTAAAAAAAAAAAAATCTTCTTTTAGGGGTATCCTTCTTCTCCCAAAACCTCAGTTCTTTTAAGTTTTGGCACCATGGCTAGGGATGGAGACTCCTTTAATGTTTCCTCAGGACAGTTGGTTTGGCAGTTACCATGCAGGTATTGGCCCTGGCCAATTACTGAAGTACTGAGTTTTCAGTGCCTGTGTGACCATAATTCAAGTACATGAATTAAATAAGAATAAGTCTTGCATGAGATCCAGCAAGTCATCTCCTGCAGCAATAAAAATATATTGTAATAGGATTCCCAGAAAATTCTTAAATGTCATATAATCTAGAAGATTTCACATATCAAGTATTATACTTTGGATGTGAAGTGTCCCCGAAAAGTTCACATGTGAGACAATGCAAGAAGGTTCAGAGAAAAAATGATTGGGATATCAGAGTCTTAATCCAATCAGTCAATCAATCACCTGATGGGATTACTTGGATGGTATCTAAAGGTAGGTAGGATGTGGCTGGACGAGGTGGGGCACTGGGAGCATATTTGGGGGTGTATATTTGTTATCTGGCTAGTGGACCTCTCTTCCTGATATCTTGTGAGCTGCTTTCCTCTGCCACACTCTTCATCCATGATGTTCAGCCTCACTTTGAGCTGTGAGGAATGGAGTCTGCTATCTATGGACTAAGACCTCTAAAACTGTGAGTCTCTAAATAAACTTTTCCTTCCCTAAAATTGTTCTGGTTAGATCTTTTAGTTGCAGCAACAAAAGAGCTACCTAAAACAAAAATTTCTATCAGGAAGTGGGGTCCTTGCTCTGGCTAACTGAACGTGTAGAATTTTATGGATTTGGTGAGGAATTTTGAGATGCTTAGCAGTGCCAGCTGAAAATGCTTTAAATTGTTACAAGTGGATCTTACTGGCCAATTCTGGTGCGAGTTCAGAAGACCAGAAAACCATTAGGATGATGGACAGTGAAGAAAGGGTACAAGAGGTTTCAGAGAATGGGAACTCTGAATTTGGAATTTGGACGAGAGGCCATTTGTGTTATGTTCTGGCTGAGAAATGGTCTGCATTATTTCCATATCCTGAGACTTTCTGTGAGGCTGATCTTAAAAGTGGTGGACTTCTAAATCTGGGAGAAGAAAGGTCTAGAAAGCATAGCATTCAGGAATTGGCATGAGTATTGCTGGTGGCTTTTAGCCAATTTATTGTGATATTCAGGAGCAGAAAGCAGAGCAGAAAAAAAAATTGAAAAACTTGGACTTAAAATGTGGAAGTTAAACTGGGGCTAAGAAAGTTGCCTTTGTTAAAGACATTATTGCCACTAAAGAAATCCTAAAGAGTTTGCCCAGAGACAATAAAAAAGATGGCTTGAGGGCTTCCCAGGATTTGGTAAGGCTACATCCACCTCAGGGTCACGGATGTAAAAATAAAAATGATCTTGAGCAGAGACCAGTGAGGCACCCTCTGTGAACACAAGGGGCCTAGGAAGATTTTTCAACATGCTCAGCCACTGAGACACTCAGAGGCTGCTGCAGAGAGTGTCCCTGGGGGCTTGGCTAGTGTTCCAGATGGTGGCAGACCTTGGTGTTAAGCATGTGGTGCTGGTTCTGCAGGAATGCAGGATGCTGGAGTTAGGGGGTCATTGAGGCTTCCACCAAGATTTGAAAGGAAGGCCTGGGAGGCCAGGGAAAGTGCAGCAGGGTTAAAGTCCCTGTGGACAGCCCCTGAGAGGGCAAGGCATGGAGATGTGAGGAGGAGTCTGAAGCTGCAGTGGAGACCACCGAGATTAGGAAAGGCCAGTACTTGGGACACGGTCCTAGGAAAGCTTCAGGAATTGAGCAGAGACAAGCCAACAGAAAGGCCACTGCAACCAACAAGGCCACAGGGTGGAGCTACACAAGTCCTGTGAAGAGAGTGTCATGATGCATGTACTCCTGAAGCCAGACATGGAACCGCAGGACATATTGGCCCAGCTGAATTTCAGTCTTTTAATTTCTGTCTCCTGTGCTGACTTTTGAGCCCCTGGTCCTTGGCCTAAGTTGGGCACAAAACCTAGAAAACTGGCTTCTTGTTTCCTTTCCCCACTTCTCTCACAGGGTCCACCCAATGTATCACCTCAACCCAACTGACAAGTTCTAAAGTGAAAAGGGATTTATGATTTTCCCCCAGGGCTGTAGTAATAAATTTCCACAAACATCATGGTTTAAGAATGGAAGCTGGTCTTCTCATGCCTCTGGAGGTCAGAAGTCCAGCGTGGAGGTGTCACAGTGCTGCACTCCCTCCAGAGGCCTTAGGAGGATTCCCTTGCCTGTTCCCTCTTTGGGTGGCTCCAGGCTTGGCTTGTGGATGCACCTCTCCAGTCTCTTCCTCCATCACCACAGGCCCTTCTCCTTTATGTGTGGACCTCTCTTTCTCCATCTCTTATAGGAAACAGTGCTCACACCTTATCTGGCAAAGTACTGGTATCCAAAAAGAAAGAAAGGAACCTTACAACAATTCAATAGTAAGAAAGCAAACAACTTCATTAAAACTGGATAAGCCAGGAGGAACTATCTGACAAGCCTTAATTTAATTACAACTACAAAGAAATTTGTCTAAATATGCTCAGTTCCTCAGGGATCTGGCAATTCCAATGTGGACATATCTTTTTGGAGGGCCACAGTTCAATGTACTACATGATTTAATTAATAATTAAACAAGGACAAAGGGCAGAAACCCAGGACCATCCTTACACTGGTCTAAATGGCTTTCCAATCTTAAAGACTCTGCTTACAGAGGTTGCATGTCCCTATCCCACAGAGAACCAGGAGGAGAAGAGCTCAGATCTCTTTTGTGCTCACTACCAAAACCTTCCTACTTCCTGACATTGGCCTATTGGCTGATGGAAATTCCACGTGCTGTCTGACCCACATATAGGTGTGATTTCTGATTTTCCTTGGAAGTTAAGGTTATCCTCTCAAAACTCAATGTGGGATGGGGGCTGGGGGAATGTGGGGAATTGAACCCATCTGCAGGCAGAGAAGAGAATCCAAGTTTCAGGGGGGAGCTCAATTGGTTCCAGGGCCAGTGGAATACTTGACTTTCTAGAAAAGGAGGCAAGAGAGGCCAGGGGAGGGAGATGGCTTCAGATAAACCAGGCAAAATGGGGAGAGAACCTAGGGGTTGAATGAATGCATGACACCTGAGCACTGTGGGGAGCAGCCAGGGGCTGGTTACTGGTGCTCCTGCGTGAATAAACAGAATAAGCTGCCTTTGTTAATTTCCAACCGCACAATCCCCTCAACAGAATGTGGGATAGGAAAACCCTCACTATTCACATTAACATGGATGGAATTCTCAATAGGTCCACCATCTACTTCCCTGTTCAGGTCCTGGAAACCCCAGAATCTTTGTGGAGTCACCTGCTTGGACACCCATGGCTCTGTGGAAATGCATATCAGAGAGTGCAGGCTCTAGATCCATCAGAGCTGGCCTTGACCCCTGGCTCCATCTCTTACCTGCTTCATCTCCCCCCCCCCACCTGCTCCATGGTTCCAGGCAGTTGCCTCTGCTCTCTGGGCCTTGGTTTCCTCATTTGCACATTGGAGCATGTTCCTACTTCTGTGGGTCCGGGAAGGATGGAGTGAGATTGTATTTATGTACTACCTCTTAACATGGACACACAAGGTGTGCAGTAAGTGAAGGTTTGGTGGCTCCAATCAATGACAAGAGAGTTGCCTGTTCCCTTTGTTCTATGCAGGGGGTGGTGAGGCAGCCCACATTTCCTAGGTGCTTATTTTTGCTTGCTAGGTGCCTGCTTCACGTCTCAGATCAGGTCTCCCAGGCCAGTCTTCTGGAATTAGAGAAGCCTGCAATGGCTCTAGCCACAAGGCTATATGGGGGATTAGCTGCCAGGATGAGCCCAGCATTGAATGCAAGATATTTATTCAAACCAGAGTATCATGGGTATTAATGGGGTGCTGATGAGTCATTGGCACAGAGTTGGGGTCCTGAACATCTGGATGGGTAGTACCTCTTCATCTAATTTGTGTCTACTTAGCCTCTGGAAGTATGTGCTGCTGCTGTATCCTGACAAGGAGTCTCGGGCTGCAGGAGGTAAAAACCCCATAAGGAACTGGGACTGGTGTTCACACTTGCCCTTTCCAAAACCCACCTTTTCTCCTCCCATAAACTTTCCCATAATTAAGTAATGACCTTTTGGCCAACAACCCCTACTGACTCCTGAATAATCTAACTGCAGAGATCTCATTATCACTGGGAATGTGGCTCCAGCCTTCCCTATTTGGGCCACTAATGAGCACCCTAATTTGATTGCCCCCAAATGAATGTGATGCAGACTTAAAAGATGCTGGAAGACACTGCCATAAATTGGCTTTGAATTCAATTATATTTCTCCTCCCATATTCTCTGAATATCAATCCAGCTTCTGGCTACAGAGCAATCACTGGAAAGGGCTATTTTTGTTTCATTCCAGCCACCTCCATTGACTTGCATTCCACAATAACATTGTGTGGGAAAACTCAGCTTGGGGAGGTCAAGGGAGGTCAAGGCCAGTTGTTGAGCCTCCTGCCATCCAGCCAGCATGTTTCCTGTCTGGGAAGGAA
Source organism: Spermophilus citellus (assembly GCF_964194105.1). Lineage (NCBI taxonomy): Eukaryota > Metazoa > Chordata > Mammalia > Rodentia > Sciuridae > Spermophilus > Spermophilus citellus. Next base: position 18,727,417 of record NC_138195.1, on the reverse strand, counting down.
TTCAACACAATGCACCTGTTTAAAATGGTTTAAAAATTTTATCTTAGCGCACATGCATTCCAAGAAACCACATAAAAAGGAATGTTGCAGTCATGGAGTTTGTCATATAATGGACTTCAGGGCATGATTTGACCAAAGGTCTGAGCTCATCCTGGCCACAACCTGGTGAATTGAGCAAATCACCTATCTTTCCCATCCTCAGTTTCCCCATTTGAAAATGAGGAAGTTGGACTCCAAGAACCATTTTTAGGAGCCCTGGACTCCTTTTGATATTCTCCTTTTGTTCAGGTGTATCTACCCACCATTTCACCTTGGGACCTGACTTCTTTGGCTGCCTGGGGCTTTCTTAATGGCTAGTCAAAAATTGGGATTATCCAGTGGGAAGTTCTGGATGGAAGACAAAACTATACATATAGAGAAGCCAGGCCTCCTCTCCTCCACCCATCCAATGATGTATTGCTCTAAATTTCTAGCTCCTGTTCTAGATCCTTCTTTACCTCTCCAGGCTGTTCTTGCTCTTTTTATCCTATTCCTCTTGGAGACTTTAATTCCATGGCAGGGACCGAGACTTCAGAGTATGATGCCTAAGAAGACTGTATACTGGTTGGGAAATGCCTTAGCTGCCAATACTTAGCTCAGAGCATGATCAGGCTAGAACAGGTATATGAGTCAGAGTTTAAGGTCCAGGGTAGCCATGCTTGGGCACCCTTTCCCAATTGGTAGGTCCAAATTGGAATTATTTCTCTCCTGAAAGTGAGGTCCAGGTGTGGGGTCAGGATGTAGAGCCATATAGAAATATGACAAGTACTATTGCTATTCTATCATTGCAAGTGTTAGAAGTATATATTGAACTTCCAAGAGACCAATATAGAAGCACACAGAATCATTATAGAGGTATAGGTGAGGATGTTGGAACCTAATGAGGTTCACATTGTAGGGGAAGAAGACAAGAACCTCTTCCCATACTAAACAGACAACGTGTGTCAAATACAGTAAATGCTCTGAAGAAAAAAAAAAGAAATCAAGGGGAAGAGGGAGAATAATGATGGTGAGAGTGAGATTATGGAAAGGTAAATGAGGAGTAGTTTCTGAAGAATGAGAAGAAATAAGATGAATCTGTAAAGTCAGCAGTCGAGTCACATAAAAGCTCTGAGCCATAGAACCTTCATCTATAAAATGAAGATAATACCCCAACCTCAGGTGGTGTGGTCATGGCATGGCATCAGATTTTGAAGCATTAGATGTCTGTCTTCCAGTCATGGTTACCGGGGTAGAGGCACTGACACAGACTTCTAAACTGTCCTGGGTACAGAGAAGAAGCCACAGTGAGGCTCTCCTTTGAATTGCAAGTAATTCTCAGGGAGCCTTCAGTAGAAAGCATGGAGGCCATTCAGCACAGAGTAAAACATTCTGCCTCATTTTGGTTAGGGAAACCTGAACTATGCAACAGGAGGAAAAAAAAAAAGGATAGTTAAGGTCAAAATTCAAAGTAACTTTCCTGAAATAAAAGAAGACTTGAATTTGAATGAATTGATATAGTAAGGTCAGCACTGAGAGTGACCCTAAAAAAATGAATGTTTGACACAAAGAATAGTCCTAAGGGTTTCCAGTGAAAACCCATGTCTCAAGATAAATAAATAAACAAATAGATAGATAGACAGACAGACAGACACAATAACAACCACCACAAGGGCCACATGGACACCCACACCAAAAATACATTTGAAGGATGCAAACTAAGGATTCTGAAAATCCTACTCTTGAACATCAAGAACATGGAAAAAAATCAGCATCAAAATTAACTCTTTCAGAGTCTGGAAGATAACTGAAGGCTCTCAACAATTCAAGTAGCTTCTATTCAAGTAAAATAACCGAATCTCTGCAAGAACACCGAGCATTATGGTGTTTAAACTTGACTTACTCCCACCCTCCTCTCCTGATCTCCACTTTAGACTGAAAACAAAAGGCCTCACAGACCTGGCTGCTGTGCAGTCCAGCATCTTGGCAGCCACTGCAGAGGACAGAACAGGTTTGAGCCCCTTTAAAAATCCCATCCCCAGGGATCTCTCACTACTTTATCTGTCTGACAGCTCCCTGGAAAAGCTCCATTCTCAGGGATTTATTTGACATGGTTCAGAAATTATTCTGTGTGAACCGCCTCATCCTGAGGGCATTTGTCACAAACAATCAGCTTGGGCTCAGGGAACTCAGCAGTGGTAGGGAGCCTGCCTAGCATGTGTGAGGCTCTGGGTTTCCCCCAGCCCACAAAACAAAACAGAATGAAACAGACAAAAGGTCCTAAGAAACAAATGAGCAAAAAACCTAAAATCAATCAGCAGAAATACTAGGTGTCCCCCCAAAAGCTCATGTGTGAGAAGATGCAAGAAGGTTTAGAGGTGACATGATTGGGTCATGAGTGTGACCCTAATCAGTGCATTAATCCCCTGTTAAGGAGTAAGAATTAACTGGCTGGTTTATATTTTTCCCTGGTCTGCCATCTCTCTCTCTCTCTCTCTCTCTCTCTCTCTCTCTCTCTCTCTCTCTCTCTCCCTCCCTCCCTCCCTCCCTCCCCACTTCCAGCTTCCTAGTGACATGTCCCCAGCTGCTTTCCTCTACCATACACTTTAGCCATGATGTTCTGCCTCACCTAACACCCCCCAGTACAATTGAAATGAAGTATTCACCAGAGGGACTCAACAGCATATTTGAGTAAGTAGAAGAAAGACTCAGCAAGTTGAAGATAGATCAGTTGAAATTACACAGTGTGAGAAACCAAAAGAAAAGAAAGAAAAAACGATCAAGTGAGCAGCACCTCAGAGACCTGTGCACATCCTTAAACTGACCAACAGATGCATCCTGAGGATACTAGGAGAGAATAGAAGATCATAGAAAGGGTATTGGAAGATTTAATTGCCACATGTTTCACACAAAAAGGGTAAATTTGCATGCTCAGTAAGTTCAGAGAAAGCCAAGTAGCATAGAATCAAGCAAACAAAAACCCCTCATGTAGATACATGAGAATCAAAACTGTCAAAAGCAAAGAGAGAATGTTGAAAGCATCAAGAGAAACACAACCCATCATGTCCAGACACTCTTCAAGGAGATTAACAGGAGGCATGGTGAAAGGGGAACTTGGAAAACCATTGCTGGCTGTGAAGATGAAGAAGGGACCTATGGACAAAGCAGTGTGGCTAGCTTCTAGTCCTTGGGAACCGTCCCCTGACAGCCAGCAAAGAAATGGGAATTCAGTCATACATCTCCTAGGAACTTAATTTTCCCAAGAAGCGGAATGAACAAAGGAAATCTCCTAGCGCTTCCAGAAAGGAATAGAAATTCATGCCGTTCATTTTTAACTCAGTAGGACCATGCCTACAGAACTGTAAGATAATAAATGGTGTTGTCTAAGCTCTAAGTTTGTGGTACACTTTGTTATGATAACACTATACAGAATGTATTGTCCAAGCATAGTGGAATGAAATTTGAGATCAATAACAAAATGAAATTTTGGAAATCCAACCTATGAAGAAATCATATAGCCAATGAACCAAAGAAGGAATCACATAGTATATTAGAAAACTCTGAAATATGGATGAAAATAAAATCACAACATATCAAATCTTATATGATGCAGCCAAATCAGTACTTAGGGGGAATATACAGCAGTAAATGTATATATTAAAATTAGAAATGTAGCAAATCAATAAACAAACCCTTCACCTTAGTAAACTTGTAAAGAAAGAGTAAACTCATCTCAGAGCAGGAAGAAAGGAAAGAATAATAAAGATTGGAATAAAATAAATACTTCCATTTATGATTAATTGATATTTGATAAAGGTATCAATGTGATAACCCCATGAGATAAAAAAGGGACTTCAATAAATAGTGCTCAGACAACCAGATATGCACATGCAAAAGAATAAAGTTGAATACACAAAAATTAACTCAGATTTGATGAAAATTCTACATGTGAACATTAAAAATTTATAACTCTTACAAGAAAATGTAGGGGTCAATTTTATAACCTCAAAAAGGATTCTTAGATATACTATCAAAGCATGAGGGTGGCAAAACAAAAAACAATCTGGACATTTTTAAAATTGAAATGATGTGAAGGGACACCATTGAGATTGCCAATAGATAAGCCACAGGATGTGAAGAGGATATTTGCTAATCAAATATTTGCAAGGGACTTTGAAAAGGGATTGTATAAAGAATATTTTTTAAAAAAACACTTTTTAAAAGGCAAATGATCCGATTAAAACATGGGTAATAATTTGAATAAAGGTCTTTCCAAAGAAGATATACACATGGCCAAAAAGCCACATGAAAAGGTTTTCACCATCATTAGTCAGTAGGAAAATGCAAATGAAACTCTAGGAAGATACCATTAGACAGACAGTAGGATGGTTTTAATAAAAAACAGAGATAATAACAAATGTTAGTGTAGATACAGAAAAATGGGAAAGTTTATATACTGTGGGGGTAAATGTAAAATGGTGTAGTCACTTTGGAAAATAGTTTGGAGGTTCAAAAAGTGAAGTGTAGAAATATGATGTGACCAAGCAGTTCTACTTCTGGGTATATACCCAGGATAATATAACATGTGTCCACACAAAATGTGCCACAGGCATATTAGTATCAGCATTATTCACAATAGTTAAAAGGTAGAAGTAACCCATGCGAACTGATGAGTGGATAAGCAGTTGTAATATTCCATTCCTGTGTTGGGAGAGGGAGTTGTTTAGGAACACATGGCAGGTTCACTGCACTCTGCTAAGTGGGAGGACAGAATCCACAATTCACAGGAAATCAAGTGCAAAAACCATTTATATATATGAAAATGTTTAAAATTTCACTTGTTATCGTAGGAAGATAACTTAAAAACATTGTATCACTTTATTTTACTCACCAGAGTAGTGATGATGACATTTTCAAAGTAAACTTTTGAAAGTAAACATTTTAAAAGTTTACTCAGTTATTGAAAAGATTAGAAAATTGGTATTTTTTTATTATTTGGAATGTTATTTGGGGTGCAATTTGGCAAAACTTTTCTCAGCTACAATTCACATGCCCTATTAACCACAAACTGTATTCTGGGAGTCTCTCCTATGACGGTGCTGCATGAGGTTGAATGATATTTAATGCAACATGATTTATAGTACCAAATGAACAAAACAGTTGAAATGAACAGAGACTTCAATAAAGCATGGCATATTCAAAATGAAAGTCTTACTGCTGTGAAAAAGAGATACTGATTTACTTTCTAGGTTATATTAATTCATAGTGTAATATCAAAGTTGGAAAAGTGGGAAAAAAACATATATTCACACATTCCTATCAGAAGTGTTGAAACATTAATTGTGAAAGTTATTGGAGAGATTTTGGCTAGGACTCTAGAGTGGTATAAAGTTATATTTTTACCACATATTATTTTGTACTATTTGATTTTTTATCAACTTTGTGCATTACTTATTTTGCTTTTTGATATTTTTTTTGTTTTTACAAATGTTTAATTTTTTCAAATAGTTATGGATTCATAAGAATTTGAAAAGAGGTTATGGTATCCTTTGCCCATTTTCCCTGAATGTTTACATTTTACATTCTATAGTACAGCATCAAAATCAGGAAATTTGACAGAGGCACAATGTGTGCCATTCTATGACATTTTGTCCTGGGTAGATTTGTGTTACTGTCAAGCTGATTCCACCACCACAAAGATCTCCCCTGGGCAATGCTTTTGTGCTCATGCCACCCCCCTCACCAGCCTTAAAGCAGAGTAACCACAGATATGTTTTCCAATTTTATAATTTGTCACTAGAAGAATTCAATATAAACAAGATCATACAGCTTGCAATCTTTTGACAATGACTTTTTCACTTAGCCCAATGTGTTGCATATATCAATAATATGTTTCTTTTTATTGCCAAATCTTGGCATGGTTATATCAGTTTGTTTAACTACTCATCCACTGAGGGACATTTCAGTATTTTAGTTTGGAGCTATTATGAGACAACACATTGGATAATCTTTCAGATCTAGAGCTTGGTGAAGAATTTCTAGGCATGACACTAAAAGTATGCTCTATGAATGAAAAATAATGATAAGTTGAATTTGATCAAAATTAAAAAATTGTCTCTGCAAACAATTCTGCTAAAGGGATGAAAAAACAAGCTATAGATATTAGAAAATATGTGCAAAGCATAATGGACTCTTATCTAGAATGTATAAAGAAATCTCAAAACTCAAATTAGTAAAAAGTAATTCAATTGGAAATGAAAAATAGATGAAGAGACATTTCGTGGCAGAGGCAAATAAGTACATAAAATGAGGCTTAACAACACTTGACATTGAGGAAATGCAAATTAAAATCATCATATAAAATCACTACATGTCTATTAGAACAGCTAAGATTAAAAGGTAATGACAAAAGGAAATGCCAGCATAGATGTAGAGTAACTGGATTTCTAATACCTTATGGAAATATGAAATAGGACATATGGCCACTCTGGAAAATAGATGGCAACTTCTTAAAGCAAATAAATAAACAACGAGCTAAACAAGCACTTACCATATTACCTGAAAACAACAGTCCTGGGCATTTATCAGTTAAACTACTATTTAAGTCCACCCAGAAACATGCACATGCATGTTCATAGTAGCTTTGTACTGTTTTTCTTGGTGGATAATTTACACAAAACAAAATTTACAAATCTTAAATGTTACATTCAATATATTTTGGGTAATGCATTCACACATGGAATCCACCCTTTATGAGATTTAGAATATTCTAACACCCCAGAATGTTTCTTTGTGCCATTTCCAACTAATCTCTGCCATATCACTCCACCTCTAAACCCCAAGGCAATTGCTAGTTTGATTTCTTTCACCATAATTAGTGTCAATATAAATGAAATAATATGTTACAGATTTCTTTATGTCCGCCAGTGCTGGGTGGGCCAGTATTATTCCTCAATAGCCCCTCAGCCTTCTTTGGCCAGCCATTTAGGCTTCCTCCTGGTCAACATCAGCCACTAGAGGGCACTGTGAGAGCAGGTTTCCAGGCAGCTTGGAACCACTCTGAAGCAAGGATGCAGACCTGGGCCCTGACTGCTTGTCCAGGGTAGACACATGGGGAGGAAGGGATGACTTCACTCCACATCTGCAAGGGACTCTCTCTCCATCTGGTGTATTACCTCAGAACACAGAACTGAAAATAAAGCCATCAGGGAAACAAAGGAACCTAGGAAGAGCAGGTGGGGCTGAAAACAAAGGCAATAAGTCCTTGATCCAATTGACACAGAGTGATGTGGGAATGTGATAGGGCCTGACAGCTAGGACGTGTCAGCAGTCCCCAGGTTGGGAGGACGATGGTCTACATCCCACCAGGCCAGGGGCAGAGTCAAGATGACTGACTCCTGTTTCAGTTAGGACCAGATGGGAAGGGGTTGGGACGGAGACCTTATCTGGGAGGAACTGTAAACAGCAGAGACGGGGTGATTGTGGGAGAAGTCATGGCTCACCCATGGCCAGCTGCTCAGGTATTCAGGGAGGAAAAGAGGCACTGAGTCTTGGAGAGGAAGATGTGGCTTCCTGGAAGCAGCTGACTGTTGCAGGCAGACTGAACCAAGCATGGCCAACCAAGACAGCCCACCTGGGGGTTCTCGTCTGAGAGAGGCTGATGGGAATCCAGCTCCACAGCATATTACAGAAACAAGGACAGCCCTAATCACCAGCTGGAAACCCTAGAATTCTATCAGATTGTAGTCCGAGGTCAGGCCTAGTGCCAGGAAAAGACTGGCAGGGGAACAAAGGTAGTCATGGGCCACTGGAGCATCAGGCAGGGAGGGAGCTTGACACCTACATGGGGCTGTGACAGTACAGAAACTTCAGGCTCAGGCCTCAGGCTCACAAGAGAAATTTTAGGTATCAATGGTCTCTGAGTAGCAGCTGTGGAAGTCAGTATCTTCTCCTCACTGAGAAGAAAGAGATGGCCTGGGGTACCCTCAAATACTTAGGAAGACTTCCCAGGACCAGGACACAGGGTTATTAAGGTCAGCCTCCTCCCAGAGAATTAACCCAGGACCACAAAATGCTGGGCTATAAAGCTGAAGGGAATTGGGTGCATGTCATGATAGAGTGTGGAAAGAGGTTCAGTGCTGGGCCTCCTCCTTCCAAACCAGCTGCACTTTTCACCACCCATCCTGATGGCAGAAACCATACTGAAACCAGTCAACATACCCATCCCTGCACGTCCTCTGCCAGTCTTCCAAAATGACCTTGGGAATCTTGGAGCTCCTCAGCCTGGCAGCATGAGCCTTCTTTACTTGTCCTCTGACGTCTTTATCTTTGGACTCTCCCACCTCCACCTCCGTGGGCATAAGCATGCCATTCTTTAGTGTGTCTGGTACAGACCAGATTCCTTCGGCTGTTTACATTCCACCCATTGTCAGGAATGTTCTTCTCTGTCCTGTCAACCTGATAAACACTGAGTTATTTTTCAAAACTGCTCAAGCTTCACTTCCTTATGAAGAATAATCTGGCCAGCCCCAATCTAGGGGCAGGGAGAATGCTTGGTTGTGGTGGCAGTATATGATGCTGATCACAAATCCATTGTGCCTGTTTTATTACTTCCCAATGAATCCAGATTTTGCCCAAGTATTCAACCCACAGAAAAATAACCTTTCCCCAGCTTGAGGATACAGAATAAATAGGTCAATCCCAGCATTCCAGTCCTTTCTTCACAAGAGCATGAAACCAGTACTTGAAGGCATACCCCACTGAACTGGTGGCACTAGGGTGGCAAGTGGCAGAATCTAAAACCGGGGCTGGGACCAAGTTTGTGCCAAAAGAATTGAGAGCAGTTCTCCTCCCTGCTTAGATCTTTCCCAGATCTTTTTTCACTAGCATTGGCTGAGGATTTCTTCCACAGGGAAATCCAAGGAGCTTACAGAATCAGTGACCAGAAAGATTTGGCCTCAAATCATTGCCTTGTAGATATTTTTTTCTCTACAAATTCTATTCTCTTGGTTGTTGCTGTTCATTGAAAAATATCTACGAAGTACATGTTATGTGTTAGGAAAAATGTTCAAAACTGAATAAAACTACGTTCTTGCCTTTATGGGACTCAGAGCTTTCCTTCGGGAGACATATAATCAGATAAGATGCCATTAGGGCAGGAACTCTGTAGTAAAGAGAGTTCTTTGTTGCTAAAAAGAGCAGCCACTCTGGACAGTTTAAAGAGAAAAGAAATTTCTGAAAGGCTATCGTAAGCTCACAGATTTCATTCCATGCAGGATGAAATCCTTGTCTCAGATCATGTAGTAGCAGAAATTCCGACTCCATTCTCTGGATCCTGTTCCTTGTCTGCCAGCTAGTTTTGCAATGGAAATAAACACATCCATCTCCTAGGGAATAAAAGACTTGATCTGAGAATGGAGGGAGTTCAAGTACATAATCTCTAACAGAGGGATAAAGGGCAACAATGCAACAACAAACCACAGTCATTATAGAACCATGGCAAAGCCATAAGCAGGAAATATCTTCTACCAAAGAAAGACCAGAGCTGGGCAATAATTAAAGTGGTAAAAATGGATTTAATTCAAGATGGTTCTATCAAGGTAAGACAGATTTCATGTAGAACAGAACTCAGTTCTGGATACTGCAAGGGTAGGGGGAACTTAGAACCAAGGAGCAGGATGAGAGGATCAATGATAGAAAACTACCAACAGGAAACATCAGGGTCAGGGAGACTCTGTCTGAAGCCATGAAACAAGATTTTTGTTGAAGACAAGCTGAGTTGATCAGACTAGACGTCAGCTGCGGTGGGGTAGGGGGGTGATGAGGCAAGTGATCATGGAGGTTCTTACTGCATTGGCTTCAAAGGGTACTTGCTCAAACTGGACTTACAAGGAAGTACACTTATGGGTCTGGAGACCTTTTAGGAGTTTGACTAAATTTTGTCCAAGCAAAGAAACTTTGTCAGGAGTCCCTCATTCTTCCACTTTGCTCAAATCACAGAAAGCAGACCCCGAATTATCTTTGAAAACACAGGAGTGTTAAAAAATATCTCTTGTCCTGACCAGGTCCTCCTGCTTCCTGAGCCACCATGAGTATCACTTAATAGATCCCACTCAGCTGGAGACACCTTGTGGAAATCTACCCACACCCACCCAGCATGTCTTCCTAACTCTGACCCCAAGGAGAGAGTACATACCCTCTAATCAGAGCAGACCTCCTGTTTCCACCCTGCCCACTGTTTTCTGGGGGTAGGAGTGTCTTCTGGTTCATTAGGAAAGATGAAGAAGTGTTGTTTCTGCTAAAAGAGACACCCTGCTGAGTGTCCACTTGGACAGGCTGTCATTTCTTGGCCAGTCTCAGCTTTGCTCAAGCCTCCTATTGGGTCACATGAAGGCTTTCTCAGGTAGGCTGCAAAAGAATTCTAAGCCTTTAAAGCAGTGGGTACAGGATGGCAGGGCAGAGGAGTCCTCCAAGTTCTTCCTAAAGCACTTTGGCAGAAAAGATCTATGGGTCAGACAGTGACTCAGCACCGAGAGGAAGTCCAGGGCAGGATTTGAACTAAAAGGAGGGAAAAAAGGAATCATCAGGCAGGGCCAGTGTTTGGGTGTCCCACCCTGGCACAGCTGTTAAAGGCAGATGTGAAACTGCAGGGATCTTTAGCACTGCTGTGCTAAGGACTGAATGTTTGCTGTTGAAGCCCAGCTCCTAGTGAGATGGTATTTGGGGATGGGGCTTTTGGGAGGTAATTAGGGCTAGATGAGGTCATCTGATCTTATAAAGGGGTGGGACCTCCGTGATAGGATTAGTGACCATAGGAGAAGAGGAAGTTCTGCTCCAGTCCTCAGGAGGGGGAGAGAGAAATGAGAGAAGAAGAAGAAAGAGGAGGAGGAGAAGGAAGAGAAGGAGGAGGAGGAGGGGGAGGGAGAGAGAGAGAGTTAGTTCTGTCTCTGAGTGTGAACTTAGAGAACAGCCATGTGTAGGCACAGCCAGAAGGAAGCCTTCTGAAAGCTAGGAAGAGAGCACTCACCAGAAACTGAATAGGCTCACTCTTGACCTTAGAATTCCTCACATCCAGAGCTATGCGCGGGAAAAAAAATTTCTGTTGCTTAAGCCACCCAATTATTAAAGGTGTGTTATGAGCAGACTAAGACATATTGGTACATAGCTGCTGCTCCTCATGCCTACCCTCCAAGCCACCCTGGTGCCCCACAGATAATCCTCCATTCAGCACCAAGGCTCAAGGCCTGGCCCTGAAGGGACCTCTGAATTTCTGCTCCAGCCCTACAGGCATCACCCATCCAAGAGAGTGGGCTGTGTTGCCCTGATTGTTGAATACTTTGAGCACCACCTGTGGTAGATTAAAAAGTGGTCTCTCAAGTCCTTGACCCTCCTCTCATTGACAGGTGGGGTCTGTGTCCCTATCTTGAAGCTGGATGGATGGCTAGTGATATTTTGGACCAACAGGATGCAGGGGCAGTGTAACTCCTGAGTCTATATCACAGACTGCCTGCTCTTCATCTACTAGATGAATATGGTGTCCTGAGCTGACCATAGGAGGCACCCTTCCATCCCCAGGCCACCATGATGGAAAGACTACATGTCAGGGCTCTATGGGGCCCACTGAACCCAGCCTTCCAGTCTTCTCACCCAGGCACTAAATATGGGAATGAAGAATCTTCCATGTGATGGAGACCTCCTGCTTTATAATCACCCCAAGTTTTAGATCTTCTCAACAAAGTGTCCAGATTTTCAGCAGTAGAGATAAGCCATCTGTGGGGTATCCTGGCTGAATTCTAGATCTATACAATCTGGGAGTACCATTAAATGATGATTTTATAACACTAGCTCTAAGGCAGCAATCTCAACCAGGACTCCACCCTGCACTGAAACACAAGGACACTGAGTTTTAGAGAAAGTGAGTAGGTCAGAGTCATGAATCCAGAATCCACCTCTGGAGCCCACACTGCTCTTGTCTCCCTGGCATGCCCAGACCCTTTGGAGATACACTCTGAAGTTTGTAAGCTGGAGCATGTTCAGAGGTCATGGCCTCAAACTAGATTCCAACAAACTGCTGGAGACAATGGGGACATCTACCTTTGGCAGGAGGTTTACTGGAATATGTGGCCTTCTTCAGATATCAAAATGTTTTAAATAGGAAAGAATAAAAGTTGTGGCTCCCGGTGGCGGAGTCAAAAGCAGTGTGCGTAAAGGGGCAAGTCTGAGCTCAGATAAAAATTTTACAGATCACACCAGTTGGAAAAAGATTGGAAATTCCACAGAGACAGTAAGTCTCCATCTTTGGAGATAGTTTAGTACATTGTACACATATTGAGTCTATTTAGAGCTATCTCTAGGACACCAAGGAACAACAAGGACAACAAGAGAGGGCCATCATGCTGCAGGATGGAACAGGACCAGGTGACTTTCAAAGTCATTTTCAACCCTGAGGTATTGGCTAAAAAAAAGAGGGTAACTAGAAAGTATCCTCATTCACAGGTTTTGTCCCCAGGGCAACAGTGGACACAGCTCACCCTCAGTGTTCCTTCAGGGAAATGCCCACAGAGGTGTTGAAGTTTGATTGCTCCCCAAAGATCTAATTCTGACCAATGAAATTGGTCTTACTCTGGTCATTGTTAAAAACACAGACACGTTTTGATTGAACAAATGTTTATTATTTAGAACATCAAACAAATATTTAGAAATACTGCCTTCTTCTCTGGGTATCCAGGCTCAGCAGCTATCGGGTCCTGGTAAGAGTTGTGCTCAGCTTAGACCTGGAGAGTTCCTGGGCTTTCAACCAAACGTAGCACCATCAAGAATCCAGCTGGTTAGCTCCACAGAGGCATCACAGCATGGTGGCCATGGCCTCAGAGGACCCCTGCATTTTAAATTCCCATGTGATGAGTGGGGCTCAGCCCAGGAGGATTAAGGCCCCAGGGACACCTGGTTGAGAGAGCAGGCCCTATGCTTGCTTTTCCATGAAACCCCTGTCATGAATGTTCCTGCAGAGAGTTGGCATCTGCATGGGGAAGCAATATTTTAAGCCAGGGATGCAGAAGATAGGCTCTGAAGGACGCAGGCATGTGTTTAAATGCTGCCTCGATGGTGTGGTGTAACTGCATTGCATGACATCCCTGACTCATCTGTGACATGACAGTGAGTGATGTTTTAAGGAGAAATGAATTAGGAGGTTTTGTTATTTAGGACTGAAGGGATGACAGTGTTGCTGAGGTTGAGGTAGGAGTGTGCCTAGATGCTCCAACAGAGACTGGATTTTATCACCAGGGTCAAAGTTGGCTGGGGAGTTCCAGAAAACAACATTCACCAGAGAGACAGTGAAGAAGGAGAAGCACCCAGCTCCTTCCAGAGGTAACCTGATGTGGAGATTAATGTCCCATCCCAGCAGCCCTGACCTCAGCTCCATTGAGTGAGGTGTAGAGGAAAAGTTCCTGTGCCTCAGCAGCAGATCTCTACTCTTCAATGACTTTCTATTGTGCTCTTACTGGATCTTCTATTGGATCTTACTTCTCATTGTGGGGAAGGTGCTCAATGCTCCTGGTGTTGTAAAATCTCACACCATCATTTCTGCAGTTGGCAACTATGACAGGTGGCTTTGTTCAAGCCTTTTCAACCAGAAACCTCTGAATGTGCGTGCGAGCGCGCGCACGCGCACACACACACACACACAATCTCTCAAATACACTGTCACACACCTGCACACACTCATGAATACACTCATTTTCTCACATATGCTCATATACTTCCACTATTTTTTCAAACACATCTCTATACACAAGCACACATGCATGCACACATTCCCACTCACAACTTAAGCACCTCCTCACACATTTACATTTATACCCACATAGTCACACTTACGCTCTTTCTTTGACACATATTCACATGCTTACACATATTTACACATCCTCATAAGGCACTGGGTGCCATGAAGACAGCACTGATCATATTCCTTGGCAGGACACACTGAGACACTAGGAGTGGAACAATCCCAGGTTACAGGCTGAGAGCGTGGGAGGTATGGGGAGGACCTATGAAGGTGACATGGGCTCCTGTTGCTTTCTGTTACCTCCGTGGGCCCTTTGCCCTTTACCCTTTGGTGTTGCTCAGCTGTGGACCTATGTGCATCTGAAAACTGTGTCCCAGTTCCCACATACAGTGTGCATGGCTTCCTCCAGTGAACCATGAGTCTTGCTCTTGATCCTGTCTTCAACGCTCTTGTGCATTTTTCTTATACTCCTCGAGACTATGGAGAGAGAGCAACTACTTGGGGACTCACAGATTATAGAGTACACATTAAAAAGCGCATCCCCCGTACCTCCTTCTTGATTGATAGGGAATCCAAGACTTTGTTGCTCTCTCCCCAACCCCACAGCTTGACAAGGCTGCACACTGGATGTGAACCATAGGAGGAGAGGCCCTGAAGCCAGGGCAGCTCCTGTGCCCTGACATTGCCTCCTCTGTCCCTGTACCTCTCATCAACTGAGTGGCACTAGGCATGCACAAGAAGGTGATGAATTTCATCTCATCAGTCCAATGACATGAAGAACAAGCTTGCAAAGAACATGTGGTTAAGGGACAGAACCCCAGGGCCCCTGAGCTAGGCTGATGGTCAAGCTCCTGCTGAAGTCAGCCCAAGAAGGGGAGCATGCCCACAGGCACCTTTCTAGGAGGTGACTCAATGCCTGTGACTACATCTGTATGGTGGTCTGTGAAGAGCACAAAAGGGCTGCCAAACTTGATCTTACCCTGTCACAGAGTTAATCACTGAACCTGGCAGACAGAAATGTTTTTCCAAGAAAAGCACAAAGAGAGCCCCAACCTGATGACAAAGACCACATTACAATAGCAGGGGCCACATCCCAAAAATGGACCCTGAAGAGGCCTGCAGGGCAGATCCTAAGGAGCCTCACATGGCAGCAAAGGGGTCCAGGTCCATTTCTAATCCACCCAGGGCCCTCAGTTCATTCAAGCTTCGTCCCTCCAAAGCTGTAATCCCTTCCCAAGAAAAGTCTGCTGGATTCTCCCCAGGGCAAACTCAAGTGCACACCCTGCTCAGGTTCACACAGGAAGTTCAGCACGGAACCCCCCACCACAGCAGTGGTTCTTTCTGTGAACTCTGCCCACCTCTGCTTCCCTGTTGCATTTCAAGGTGTCTTTATCTGTCCATCTCTCCCACTCTGTCCCTGTACCTGTAGTGGCTCCTCTAGAGTTGGGCAGTTTGTTCTCAGCTTCCTCCCTAGGGCTTGCCACAGCAGGTGACCAAGTGTAGTCTGAGCTGACCTCAGTATCAGAGGTTCTGCTTTTAAGTTGTCTTGGGCCCCTCAACACCCTCAACCATGCATGAAACCACTTGCCCTGCTCAACTCCACTTACCCAAGCTTTCCACCAGGCCATCTTGGTCCCCTTTCCCAGGGAGAGAAGAGACACTGCTCAGGCTGCACTCAGACTGGACACGTCTGTCTCCCGCTACACACTGCCCCTCAGGCAGCTCTGATGATGGGTGTGGTGGTGTAAGGAGGCTCTGCCCAGCTCCACCCCTGCCCTCCTCCTCTCCCCTCTGTGCTCTGCTTGGCTCTGGGCCCTTCCTGTGGCTCCCAGGCACTGCCCAGGCTTGCCCTGGAGAATCTGAGCCAGCCTTTGAAAGTCTACTTGGTAAACACAGCTGTAGCTTTCTCCAGGTTTTGCTAAACTTAGATTGTATTTTATTAAAACCAATCAAAAGAAAAAAAAAATAACACCGCAAGTCCCCCACTTACTGGGACAGTTTTAACTTATCCAGCTCAGCAAACAAAATGGACGCAGCAGCCTTAATTCATGGGATCTTGCTTTGTCTAGACACCTCTTTAATCAATTTGATTATTGGCCCCTTGAATTCTTGCCTTAGTCCTAAGAAGTAGGTATAACTTCTGGTTGCTAATAATTTGTTCAAATGGTACAAAGATAATTTGTTCAAATGGTACATCTGTGAGAAACAGTCATAATCACCAGGCTTCTTGGGCTTATGGGGTCCTGTTCTTTGCTGGGACCCCTAGAGTACTGACTGCCAAGACAAGGAGAAATCTTTCTAGGAGAAGTTCTGCTTTGCATCTCTGGGGTTTTCCCACCTGGAATTCTACCTAGAATGTTCTCCCAGAACCTCTCTGCTCTTAACATCCTTTAACTTAGCTAGATCCTACCCACCCTTTAGCATAAACACCCTGCCTTGGGGACCAATCCTGCAAACCAGGAAGGCTCTCAGTTAGATGCCAGAATCTCTACAGCTCCAAGCAACTCTGAGTAAAATCCAGCTTAATGTTGAATTTTTTAAATTCAGTGAATCTTCCCATGTAACAGCTAAGAATTGGCCTTTAATGCAA
The DNA here is from genome assembly GCF_964194105.1 of Spermophilus citellus. Classification (NCBI taxonomy): domain Eukaryota; kingdom Metazoa; phylum Chordata; class Mammalia; order Rodentia; family Sciuridae; genus Spermophilus; species Spermophilus citellus. Next base: position 18,711,023 of record NC_138195.1, on the reverse strand, counting down.
AGTGCCAGGTTCATGACCCGAGGTCCAGTGCTCTTTGCTCCACACACATGGATTTCTCAGCCTGTTTCTTTTGGTGGTGTGAATGGAGACGGAGCTGGGTCAGCAAGCAGACTAGAGGGAGGCAACCATGCCCCTCCAGAGCTGCTAGTGAAACTGGGGAGCCCTCGGGTACACAGCACTGTGAGATGTCATCAAAAGAGGAAGACTGCACTGCCTCTCGCCCTGTGGATTGATAGAGGGCTCATTCCAGGCCTTTGAGTGCCCAGACTCCCCTGTCTCCTTGGGAGCCCTGGGGGCTGGGACCCAGGCCCCTGGCTGGCATTCTAGGGAGCTCAGCCACTCTGCCTGCATGCCCACAGGGCCATGAGTGTGGGTGTTTGGGGCCAGTTACTCTGGGGTGTGTCTCCTCTGGGAGAGTCTGACCAAAGTCCAGTTATGCTGATGACTAAGATGGGCTCCCTTGAGGAGCAACAGTGTGGAGTCCTGCACTGATCCCAGAGAGAAAGGCCATCCCTTGAGTCTTGGACTGTCTCCAGGTCAGGATGAAGGAAAAATGCCAGATGGCCCTGTCCTCTGAGGTCCACTGGGACCTCTGACACAGGAGAGTGCTAGGCCTGTGTGGCCTTCTCCCCACCAGTACTCACATCCTCTTCTCAGCCCCATCCTGATCAGCACCTACAGTCAGGAACTCTCCTTTCTTCTCCCTTACCTGACCATGGGAGGCCCAGAATCCATCATCCTTCTTTCCAGTCTGTTTTCTGCCAACCTCATTGGCGTCCCCAGGACACCTTTCTCAGCTACCCCTTCTTCTCCTTCATGTCTGGGGATCAGACCCTGGTGGATCTTTGGGATCACCTGGGCACATTTTCCAACCTCCAATCTCAGAGACCAGAGGTCCTCTAATCCTCCACTCCTGTAGAGACCTCTGGGCTCAACTACCGGTATCATCTATCAAGTTCCCCGACACCAACAGTCTCTGGCATGGTGTATCCTCTGCACATCCACCTTGGAACTCCTTGCCACATTTTGTGCCACATTTTGCCTTGAGCCTGTCCCCTTCTCCTGATTAGCCTTTCCTCTCTTCTGCATGAGCACTGGGGCACTGGCAGGTATGAATGTCTGTCTCTTTGCCATCTGGAGTGATCCTCTTCCGCAGGTGACATGACTGAGTTAGACCAGGAGAAGGTGCTGAAACCTTACCAATCCTCTCTGTGACCTTCTGTGTGAGAGCTAACCCTGGAGTCACACAGAAATTGGGAGACTTCCTAAGCACTGTTTGGGTCCCCAAGGCAGAATTCATTGTACTTTGAATTTCCACACTCAGGCCACACACACACACACACACACACACACACACACACACACACACACAATTAGGATAGTAGAAGCTAGCTCAGTGCCAGGTGGTGCTTAGTACCCAGCCTGAATGAGCTCCAGTGGGTTCCCAGATCCACTACACATGTTGCTCACATTCCAAAGAGTGCAGGGCTGTGCTGCATTCCAGATGCTGAACTGCATGTGCAGTGCTGCCTGTGCAGAGGGAAGGACCAAATGCTTTTTGAGCAAAGGGCAGGGGGCTGCTCTATTCTTGAACCTGGGGTGCTGGGGAAGGCTGCTGTGAGAAAGAAATCTCCCTGTGTCCCCTGTTCATCACAAGAGCTAGCTAAGGAGGGGCAGAGAGGCAGCAAGGTGAAAGAGAGGCAGGGAGCCTTGGTGTAGTGTTTTTGCACAGATGAAGTGTACAAAGTGACAGAGTGTGTGTGCATGGGGCTGGAGCCTATGCATGGCACCAAGTTTGTGCTTCACTTGTAGGTGCTTAGCTCCCTCCAAGCCATAAAAGTTTCAGAGAGAAGAAGGGAGATGCAAGCACAGGCTTGTAGCATGAGAGGGTGTGGTCTGTTCCAGTGGATGATGGCTGTGGACTCAGGAAAGAAACAAGAAAATGGGGCTGGAGATACAGTGAGAAGCTTGTGGTGGACAAAAGATTCTGAGATTAGCCTGGGCATATTGAAGAGGAACTGAGGGGTTCTTCCCATGTGTCTTCCCACTGCCTATGGAGTGGTGGGTGTCACAGAGTACCATGAGAACTCAGAGCAGGGTGCCCCAGCTCCTTGTGATTCTGGGACTGGTCTTCACCATGAACTTGGTTTTGTCAATGTAGTAAGAGGTGAGGCAAGATTGTAGGCAGGAAATGGAGTGAAGTAGGGATGGTAGAAGTTGCCAGAGGCCATTTATCCTAATGCTGGTGAGAAAATGAGCCACCTGGAGCAAGAGACCTGATTGAAGCCTTCCCTGATCCCTCAGCAGAGGACCTATTTTAATGACCCATACGCAGACCAGAAGAACCTGGGTCTGCCCCATCAGGGGGCCAGTTCTGCACCCTTGCTCATCCTGCTTACCAGGAATCCCCACCAGCCCTTCTGGAACCCAAGCTGCCAGCTTAACAACAGACACCTTGTGGGTTTCTCCTCTGGGTTTGCCTCTTTCCTGGCAAGTCACACTCCAGCTTGTGTATCTGTGTTTGCCTGAGCCCAGTGGCCGCCTGTCAGCCTTGACCATGGAGAATGGGAAAGAAGACTGCCAGGCCTGCAGCCCCTCTCCTGCTCCTCGGGCGCCACTCTTCTCCACGGTTCCTGCCACTTCTTTGTGCTGTACCTTAGACTTTCCTCAACTCTGCCTCGTCACACTAAATTTTTGCCCTTATAGAACCTTGCTTTAGTCCTTTGCAAACTCTGCCTTTTTCCTAGTTGCTGGTCTTGCCTCTTGGTTTTATTTCCTTCTTCTAATATTATTAATTTTTGAACCTTTCACACCCAGTCCTTTTAGTGTTCCTTTTGGCCTGCACCATTGCCTCTACTTTCTTGACTCTGAATCTCCTTATATCCTAGATGTTGTTTCTTGCCAACTCTTAGATACCTAGGATTTCTCTTGCCAACTCTCCTTGAGCAGGAATTGGTTGTCTGGGTACTTTGGATAGTAGATGTCTCCAAATGGAGAGCTCTGTGTTCAGGTTTACTTGAAGTTGTCCAATTCTATCAGTTTTTGTTGGATGATCATGTTAGGGTCTTAGTATCTGCACCAACTCTCTGCAGATCTGAAGCAGTGACCTTTCACACATATTTTGGGCAGGTGGCCCTTTACTATACTGAATTCTGGGCTGGGGAGAGGTTTTCTCATCCTGTTTATGAGTTTGGGGTTGGGAGGTGTTAGCCCTCTGTAACTCCTGGGTTATGGGAAGCACATTCCAAGTGTAGGAGTCTCAGGGCTGAGGCCTTCCCTCCTAACCCTGCCTGGAACAAAGCATCTTAATCCTTTAGGCATAAGCCCTGTTCCTATATCTTCAAGGCTCTAAGAACATGTAGGAACACAAATGGTGTGACTCTACATTGTTTGTGCAACCAGAGATATGAAAAATTGTGCTCTATATGTGTAATATGAATTGCAGTGCATTCTGCTGTCATATATAACAGATTAAAATTTTTAAAAATTAAAAAATAAATAAATGTAGACTTTTTTCATTAAAAAGTTTCTACAATCTTTTTTTTTTTTTTCTGGCACTCAGAAAATTGATTTTCTTTCTTTTGGTTGAAGTTTGGATTAAAATGTTGTGCTCAGCAGTGAGGTGTCAGCTGAGCATGGGAGACAGTTACCTATGTGGTCGCCAATATGATGAAAGGAGTATTTTCCCCAAATAGCCTTCAGCAGCACAGAATGGACACAGAAGACTTCATCCATGTTAGTTGGAAGTTTTACCCTAAACATGGGACAAGGAAAAGGAGCAACGACAAGCAGCAGTTTGAATGTCAGTGGTTGGTCCACATGCCTGGCACTGGATAGAAAATGGAGATGTGGGTGGGCTGGAGGTTAAAATGAGGGTAAGCAAATAGTTGGATGGTAGAGACGTCTATAAATTTGAAGCATCCTCAGGAGTGGGCGAGAGAGAAATGTCTGGATTGAGGGTTTGGCAGATGACTGTTTAATCTGAGAATTCCCAGATGAATCTGGGAGGAGGGAAATAACTGAAGGAAGAGGTCAGAGCAACCAATGGATGGGATATTACGTGAAGATTGTGGTTCCCTGGATAATAGCTGGCCTTGGGCTGTGGGGCATGTCATCCAGTCTGCAGTAAATGAGGAAGAGATGGATGATGAGGGGCGTCACAACTGAGAAGCAGGACTGTTCCATGGTGTCTGAATGTGTGGGGCCAAGACACTCACAGTTTCCAGGTCCTACCACAGGTGGCCTGACTTCCCAGGCCTGGCAGACCCAGCCATGGGTCTGCTGTTCAGAACAGGCAGCTGCATGTTCAGTGAAAGCCATGGGGCTAGGGATGTGCCATGGGTTCTGCAGGGTACATAGTATTCCTAAGATGTCTCCTTATTGTGCATGTTTTAAAGAAATACCCCCAGGCTCCAGAAAGGGGAAAATAGTTTTTAACAGTTGGCAATATCATAGAAAGGACAATATGTAAAGACAGCTAAACCTCAAGACAGAAGTCTCCATCCATTTGGCTCACAGTTTTCGAAACATTTCAAATGTTAGCCTAGTAAATCAATGAAAGCCCTGTGCACCACCTTCTCCAGAAGTCTAGCATCACATTGGCCTCACCCACACCTTCACCCAGTCCTCAAGCAGGCTCCTGAACGCCTAATTCCTGAGGCTGTGGCAGTAATAACTTGGGGGTTGGGTTGTAGGAGATACTCCTCAGCTGCCTGTGTCTCTTGCCCCCTGGGACCAGGATACAGCTCCTGCAGATTTAGTACCTTCCCATCTATGAAAGCCTGAGCCCTGACCTCCCACCTCTCCATGGCTTCCCTACTGTCCAAAAGTATCTCCAGGGCCATTTGTTCTCTGAACGTGAGTTTTCTCCCTGGGATTCCTCTTCCCACCCATGGGGAGCAGGGCAATAGGATTTCTGGTTACCAGGAATTACATCCCTGAGTTTTAGACTCCCAGGTCACCTTTGGGCTCCTGAGCTAGACTGCTGGCCTTCTGGCTGGAATTCCTTAGAGCCCCAGAATTCCCACAGGAATCATGAACCTGGTGATATCACCCCCAGAATGTCAAGGACACTAACACTTTCTGCCTTGATTCCTTATAAATTAAAGGAGATGATATGTATCCAAGGTCCCCCCTTCATGATCTTGCAGTCTGGCCTGAGCCACTGGGTCCTGAGCCCATCATGCTGGAGCTGCCACTCAGAACCCCATATTATGCTGGCATTGGGTATATACATAAAGTCTTTCAACCTTCATTGCAGCTCTGAGGGAACCTGCCCATAGGCACCTGGCTCATCCCAAACAATGGAGTTTTGGAGTCATCTTTCCAACGCATTTTTTCATATCCTCAATACTGCCCCCAAAGCCTCCTGCTTGACCCAACAGCAGCTATGCTTGTGTGATACAATTCTAATAGCTGGGCATTGCTATAGTTTGGATAGTGTCCCTATGTGTTTGGTCTCTAGGGTGGTGCTTTGGGGAAGTATTGTGGACCTAGTGAGAGGACCTTTGGTCATTGAGGGCATGTCCTTGAAAGAAATTGTAAGACCTCAGCCTTCCTTGTTTCTCTGTTTCCTTGGCTCATGTTACAAGAAGTTTGCTGTGCCACATGCTCTTACCATGATGCACTGCCTTCACCAGAGACCAAAGAATGGGGCTGCTTGATCTTACACTGCAACCTCTACATGTCATTTTTCTTTATCAGTTAGATGTTCCAGGTATTTTATTGAACTAATGCAAAATTGACAAAGACAGACACCTTGACTCAGGCTGGACCAATGAGAATATTTCATCTAGAAATGTGGTTCTGGGGAGCATCTAATTAAATTCTGTACATTGTCTATGCAGGGGATAAACAACCAGGGACTGGAAGACTATGGACAACCATGTGCATAAAGAGAAAGAGATGGTCAGACTAGGAACATAGTGCAGAGAGGGGAAACTGTCCTAGCTCAGAAAACTGTCCTAGTTGTCATGGCCCAGAGTCCAGGAAGATCTCAAGGGGGAGGCCAAGGGTGGTTCCTGTGGGATTTCCAGGGTGTGAACCCACTGAGGCCTGGATGCCCTCATGATGACATGCCAGGAGTTTGCAGCCACTTTAGAACTATCCTTGTCCTGCCTTTGCATACCTTGTATAGGCCTCCCATGGGGTTTCTTTAATGTTTCCTGGAAATTCCCCAGCTGACATAAGAAGTGAACATGTCTACAAGTTGCAGTCATATTCTGAAGTGGTCTGTGAAGTTTCTGCAAGCTTTGTGGTTCATCTAAGAGAATTATGATTTAGAAATAGACTTATATTTTGGAATAAATTTCATATGTTCTTGATGGGGCTCCTTCTTCTTCAAGGTTGTGCTAAAGTCCTGTGGCCAGAAGGACCCTGGTTAGCATTTCTCATGGTTGCCCAAGTCAACCAGTATGCAGCTTGCATGGGCCCCCAGTCCTTGCAACTATGGTGAAGCTGGGTGCTTGGGCCTGGTCATCACCCTACCACCACTCTGGTGTCTGCTGATGTGCAGGTGAAAACTGCCTAATCCCTGTCCTCTCTTCCTGCCGCCTCTGTCCTCACTCTACCCCCTCATTCAGAGAGACTGACTGTCACCATTCAGGACTTTCAGTCCTGATACAAGGTGGAGGGAGGTGACTTCAGGCATCTTGCTTCCCACTGAGTGGTACCTCATAGGGCTGCAGGAAGCCACCATAGACCAAGTGGCCAATAAACAGCAGCAATTTATTTCTCATAGTTCTGGAGTTTGGGATGTCTAACAACAAATCAGATTAGGAGTCTGGTGAGTGTCTGGTTCATTGTGAGTCTTTGTGGCTTTGTCATCCCATGGTAGAAGGGGCAAAGCAGTGCCCCAGGGTCTCTTTTATAAGGCATGAATCCTAATGATGGGGCACCACTCTCATGGTCTAATCCCCCTCTCTAGAGTTCCACACACAATACCATCTCCCTGGGCATAGGGATCTCCACACAGTAATTTTAAGGGGATGGTCCACTTTCAGACCTTAGCATGTGGACTTACACTGCCCCCACCCTCTCCAGATGGCAAGCTGCATACTGGGTGACTTGGGTAACCATGAGAACTGCTAACCAGACTTCTCCATCTTCATGTGAACCTGTAATAAATGTTCTCTTATGTAAACCCAAACTTATCCTAACCATGTGACACTAACAAGGGCCAGCTACCTGCTTACTTAAATGTGAATAGGACAACAGAGAGACAGAAAGGACACAATACTGAATGGGTTGATGGATTGCTTATCAGCTATGCCAAGTGCCTGGCACAGCACAATTGCAAACTCTAGAGTGGGAAATGGGTTTCCTTTCAACCTTGACTTCCTCTACATTCTGAGCCTACTCCGGTGCCCTGGTGCACAAAGGATTGGGGGAACTTCTTTAAGGCCACAGCTTGTATAGGCACATGCTCCAACTGGAGTGTGGAGGTGTGTGCTGGGCACTGGTGCTCGTAGAGGAGGCCTGTAGCTCTCCCCAACTCCGAGTGTCCGGGGGAGCTCCTAGCTTTAAGGAGCTCAGGCACTCATTCACTCTTAGAGACATTCAGTTGCATTGAGGGATAAAGGGAGAGGATGAACATGGCCCTTCAGGAGGATACTGATCAGCCAGGGGGACAGGCCACTCCACTGCCAGTGCTGAGGGAGGCTCTCCCCAGTTCAGTGCCATGGCCTACATCCAGCTATGTTGGGAGTTCTTTTGGAGTCCAGTAATGACTTGGCAGAGGGCTGTGACGTGTTCTAGGCTGTGACCCTCTATGGGAGGCCTTCAGTTTCCACCCAGGCACCCAGGAGACAGGATGAAATTCCCAGGATGTCTCTTCAGACAGCCTCTGTGCGTAGACTCCTGTTTCTTCCACTTAAAAGCTTTGGGATCTGAAGTTCTCATTAAGTTCCCAGAAATGGTTCCTGAACCATCAAATGGGAAGAAAAAAAAAGCAAGCTCACAAAATGTTGGTGAGGATATAAGGACTCGCTTGTGGGGCCACAGAAGCAGATACCTATGAGGGTAAAGCAAGGTTTACAAAACACTCCAGTGTTCTGTTGTGACATCCTCTAGCTCCCAGGCCAAGGGTGGAGGAGGGGCATCACACCTAAAGGCCCCACCTGAACTAGGGAAGCTCTGAATGGGCCACTCTGATAATAGTGATCATGCACTGCAAAAAAGCAGCTGCATCACGGAGCACACCATCGGGGTAGGAGTGAACTGCAGAGGGTGGGCAACCTGATGGTAAGCACACAGGGACCTGGTCTATAAGTAGAAGACTTGGCCACTCAACCTGACCTGGTCCTTCACACTCTGACAGCATGTGTACCTTCTCACTGTGTCTCAGGATCTTGGCAGAGGGCAAGGATCTGACTGCCCACCACATCACTGGCAACCCCTGTCCCTGTTCACATCCACTGCCCCCATAGGGTCTGCTTGGTTGAGCATTAAAGTTTCGGGATATTTCAGTACTTTCAGGAAAAGTACCTTAAATTGCAGCAGTAAAGTGGGAACATTCCACTCGGGTCTTTCTGTATATACATAATCAGAGGCTTTTATTCTTTGTAAAACAAAACAAAACAAAAAAAAAAAAACAAACAAAATCAAAAAAAACAGAAAAACAGAATAACATTAAAAAAGTTGACCCAGTTAGGGCTCATATCCCATGACAATTCTCAGGAAGTGAGATGTGGAACGGCTGCTTATGCTCTGAAGCATCCATGGTTGCTCTGGGAATAGGTCTCCAAATGGGACCAAACCAAACCACTGAGTCCACAATCCCAGGTTTGGAGTTTCTTTGTCTATTTCTTTGCTTTGACTTGACTTATTTTCCCAGAGTGTGTGAATGCCTCCTATACCCAGCTGGGAGGCAAATGTGCTGTCACAGATGGGACAGGCCTGGAAGGTTGGAAGATGATCAGTTCCCATCAGCTGATAGGACTCAGATGTGGGGCACAGACTGTAGTTAACTCAAGAGAGTGGAGGACAGACAAGTTGGAGAGGGACGAAACATAGTAACTTCTGGAAGGGATATTTTGAAAGTCTGCAAATAGCTCCTACACAAGCCATTCCAGCACACCCTGTTTCTTTGGAAATAGGAGAGACAGTTATGGTTTTCACTATTCATCCAAATCAATCAATACCGCTTACAACCTAAAACTTGGCACATTTTTCCCTGAGCATGCCTTAGAAAAGCCCATCTGAAAAATATTAGATATATGTTTTATGGGGGAAGGTTGCAAGGCTACCACTAAATCGAGTATCAAGATGAATTAGAAATGACTTGGCCACCTGGGCCATGGTTTCCCACCCTCCTGAGGACATCAAGGCCCCTTAGGGCTCTCATGCCTGTGGGGGGGTGCATAGTCTGGGAGGCCATGCTGACACTGGTGCCCACTCTGGGTGGCAGGATGCTGCATGGTGAACTCAGATGTGGGACTAGTTTTCTTCTCTGGTGTTGAAGAGCACACAAGGGAGGTTTACCTCCTTCACTGAAATTCAAAGGATGTTTTGAAATCCCCTGTGCTGTCAGACAGTGTGAGGTATCAGAAAGGAGAAGTCTCACTTCTAGAAGAAATGTTGCCTCCTTCTAGAACACATTCAGAATTCTGGGAGTCAAGAAATAGAAACCAGAGATGTGCAGTGCAAGGGATGAGAAACACAAGTACTTATTTTTGCAACAAATGAAGGAAGGATACTGAGGAGAGTATTTGTGTTTAAAGACTTTGGGAGCTTTTGTTTTTATAGAGAACTTGGCATAAGCCCTTTTCTTCTTAGCTCTTGTTGAGAGGGCTGTTGGAAGTGGCATCATCCAAGCCTGGTGTTATCCACATACCAGAGTACTTTGTTCTGGCTGGTGAAGCATAAAAATATCTTAGACACTAGAGCATCTCTCCAGGTGACACACTTATACTGATCAGCAGCAAACCCCAACACCTTTGCACTATAAACCAAGACTCAATACATGTGTCTAATTCAGCAACAAAGACCTCTTAATCTTAGGTTTTGGGTCCTTTAGAAGTAGGGCGAGGGTTCTGAGGGTGACCTAGGGAATCTATAGATTTCCGGGCAGAGGGAGGGAGCAGGGGCAATATTCTGAAGCAAGACTGGGAGTACTTAGGTGGGGGCTGCTGGCACTGAGGGTAGCTGTTGAGGGAAATGCAATCCCTGCTGGGTGGCATGCATATCCTTGGGGTGCACAGTGTATGTGGCATGGAGCAGCACTCTCGAGCTGGTTGAAGACAGACCCCCCCTGAGGTATACAGTTCCTGTGGGGCGGGGAAATATTCCCTGCTTGGTGCAAGACAGATCTTTGGGGAGCAGGGTGCCTGTGTGAACTGGCAGTATTCCCTAAGGGGTGGCAGGACGATCTTTGAGTTGCAGGGGACCCGTCCAACACGAGGTTTCATCAAGACAATGTTGTTGCACCTCTGTAGGGAAGAAAAGAAAGAGAAGTCACTGAGATGCTTCTGGAATTGGGCCAGAAGACTTCAGTTGCCTGGATTAAGGCAGTGGAGTCAGGACCAGTCAGGACTGATAGAGTGGTCTTGTTGATGCTCTCTGTTAATCAAATCAAATCATATTCAAAATGGAGTCACTTGGGTCAACCTCTAACAAAAATGAAAGTTATGATACAAGAAGTTGAGAGTTTATGGAGGAGGAGATTTCATGTACATGTGCCTGATTAACAAGAGCTATCACTAAAAACTGCCAGAATCACAACTTTGTGTAAAGCCTGCCACAAAGCTTTAAAATTAATGACTTCACAAATACAGCAGCTTCATAGCAATCAATGGCCTAAATGCCTAACATCTCATACATTTTTAAATCCTTTACACAATAAATACTTCGGTGCAAGGAAAATTGTTTAACCTTGTGTTGGCGCCACATCTGTTTTCGGTCCTGGAATAACTTTGCTTGGAGATTGCTTTAGTTATTTTAATTGCTGGAGCTTAAAGTTTTACGGTAGAATCAAGGCAAATATTCTCTCCTCAGTGTTGTTTTTCAAAAATTCCTTAGCTATTCTTTTTTTTTTTAAATTTATTTTTATTGGTTGTTCACAACATTACAAAGCTCTTGACATATCATATTTCATACATTAGATTGAAGTGGGTTATGAACCCCCAATTTTACCCCAAATGCAGATTGCAGAATCACGTCAGTTACACATCCACAATTTTACATAATGCCCTATTAGTAACTGTTGTATTCTGCTACCTTTCCTATCCCCTACTATCCCCCCTCCCCTCCCCTCCCATCTTCTCTCTCTACCCCATCTACTGTAATTCATTTCTCTCCTTGTTTATTTTCCCATTCCCCTCACAACCTCTTAGATGTAATTTTGTATAGCAATGAGGGTCTCCCTTCATTTCCATGCAATTTCCCTTTTCTCTCCCTTTCCCTCCCATCTCATGTCTCTGTTTAATGTTAATCTTTTCTTCCTGCTCTTCCTCCCTGCTCTGTTCATAGTTGCTCTCATTATATCAAAGAAGACATTTGGTATTTGTTTTTTAGGGATTGGCTAGCTTCACTAAGCATAATCTGCTCTAGTGCCATCCATTTCCCTGCAAATTCTATGATTTTGTCATTTTTTTATTGCTGCATAGTACTCCATTGTGTATAGATGCCACACTTTTTTTATCCATTCATCTATTGAAGGGCATCTGGGTTGGTTCCACAGTCTAGCTATTGTGAATTGTGCTGCTATGAACATCGATGTGGCAGTATCCCTGTAGCATGCTCTTTTAAGGTCTTCAGGGAATAGTCCGAGAAGGGCAATAGCAGGGTCAAATGGTGGTTCCATTCCCAGCTTTCCCAGGAATCTCCAAACTGCTTTCCAAATTGGCCGCACCAATTTGCAGTCCCACCAGCAATGTACAAGTGTACCCTTTTCTCCACATCCTCGCCAGCACTTGTTGTTGTTTGACTTCATAGTGGCTGCCAATCTTACTGGAGTGAGATGGTATCTTAGGGTGGTTTTGATTTGCATTTCTCTGACTGCTAGAGATGGTGAGCATTTTTTCATGTACTTGTTGATTGATTGTATATCCTCCTCTGAGAAGTGTCTGTTCAGGTCCTTGGCCCATTTGTTGATTGGATTATTTGTTATATTATTGTCTAATTTTTTGAGTTCTTTGTATACTCTGGATATTAGGGCTCTATTTGAAGTGTGAGGAGTAAAAATTTGTTCCCAGGATGTAGGCTCCCTATTTACCTCTCTTATTGTTTCTCTTGCTGAGAAAAGCAAGTCCCATTTGTTGATTCTTGTTATTAACTCTTGTGCTATGGTTGTCCTATTAAGGAATTTGGAGCCCGACCCCACAATATGTAGATCGGAGCCAACTTTTTCTTCTATCAGACAGAGAGTCTCTGATTTGATATCAAGCTCCTTGATCCATTTTGAGTTAACTTTTGTGCATGGCGAGAGAAAGGGATTCAGTTTCATTTTGTTGCATATGGATTTCCAGTTTTCCCAACACCATTTGTTGAAGATGCTATCCTTCCTCCATTGCATGCTTTTAGCCCCTTTATCAGATATAAGATAGTTGTAACTTTGTGGATTAGTCTCTGTGTCCTCTATTCTATACCATTGGTCCACCCACCTGTTTTGGTACCAGTACCATGCTGTTTTTGTCACTATTGCTCTGTAATATAGTTTGAAATCTGGTATCGCTATACTGCCTGATTCACACTTCCTGCTTAGAATTGCTTTTGCTATTCTGGGTCTTTTATTTTTCCATATGAATTTCATGATTGCTTTATCTATTTCTGTAGGAAATGCCGTTGGGATTTTGATTGGCATTGCATTAAACCTATAGAGAACTTTTGGTAATATCGCCATTTTGATAATGTTAGTTCTGCCTATCCATGAACAAGGTATATTTTTCCATCTTCTAAGATCTTCTTCTACTTCTCTCTTTAGGGTTCTGTAGTTTTCATTGTATAAATCTTTCACCTCTTTTGTTAGGTTGATTCCCAAGTATTTTATTTTTTTTGAGGATATTGTGAATGGAATGTTTTTCCTCATTTCCATTTCAGAAGTTTTGTCACTGATATACAGAAATGCCTTGGATTTATGCGTGTTGATTTTATGTCCTGCCACTTTGCTGAGTTCATTTATTAGTTCTAGTAGTTTCTTTGTAGACCCTTTTGGGTCTTCTAGGTATAGAATCATGTCATCTGCAAATAGTGATAATTTAAGTTCTTCTTTTCCAATTTTTATGCTTTTAATTTCTTTCGTCTAATTGCTCTGGCCAGTGTTTCGAGAACTATATTGAATAGAAGTGGAGATAGAGGGCATCCCTGTCTTGTTCTGGATTTTAGAGGGAATGCCTTCAATTTTTGTCCATTCAGAATGATGCTAGCCTGAGGCTTAGCATAGATAGCTTTTACAATGTCAAGGTAAGTTCCTGTCATCCCTAGTTTTTCTAATGTTTTGAACATAAAGGGATGCTGTACTTTGTCAAATGCTTTCTCTGCGTCTATCGAGATGATCATATGGTTCTTATCTTTAAGTCTATTGATGTGGTGAATAACATTTATTGATTTCCGTATGTTGAACCATCCTTGCATCCCAGGGATGAATCCTACTTGATCATGGTGCACAATTTTTTTGATGTGTTTTTGTATTCGATTCGCCAGAATTTTATTGAGGATTTTTGCATCTAGGTTCATTAGAGATATTGGTCTGTAGTTTTGTTTCTTTGAGGTGTCTTTGTCTGGTTTCGGAATCAGGGTGATGTTGGCCTCATAGAATGAATTTGGAAGACCTCTCTCTTTTTCTATTTCCTGAAATAACTTGAAAAGTATTGGTATTAATTCTTCTTTAAAGGTTTTGTAAAACTCCGCTGTATACCCATCCGGTCCTGGGCTTTTCTTGGTTGGTAGTCTTTTGATGGCTTCTTCAATTTCATCCATTGATATTGGTCTGTTCAGATTGTGTGTATCCTCCTGACTCAGTCTGGGCAAATCATATGACTTAAGAAATTTATCGATGTCTTCACTACCTTCTATTTTATTGGAATATAGGTTTTCAAAATAATTTCTAATTGTCTTCTGTATTTCTGTAGCATCTGTTGTGATATTGCCTTTTTCATCCCGTATGTTAGTAATTTGAGTTCTCTCTCTTCTTCTCTTCGTTAGCATGGCTAAAGGTCTGTCGATCTTATTTATTTTTTTGAAGAACCAACTTTTAGTTTTGTTAATTTTTTCAATAGTTTCTTTTGTTTCAATTTAATTGATTTCTGCTCTGATTTTAATTATTTCTTGCCTTCTGCTACATTTGCTGTTGTTTTGCTCTTCCTTTTCTAGGGCTTTGAGTTGGAGTGTGAACACATTTATTTGTTGGTTTTTACTTTTTTTGAGGAATGAACACCAGGCGATGAATTTTCCTCTTAAAACTGCTTTCATTGTGTCCCATAGATTCCGATATGTTGTGTCTGTATTTTCATTTATCTCTAAGAATTTTTTGATTTTCTCCTTTATGTCTTCTGTAACCCATTGATCATTCAGTAACATATTGTTCATTTTCCATGTGATGTAGGATTTTTCCTTCCTTCTTTTATCATTGATTTCCAGTTTCATTCCATTATGATCAGATAAAATGCATCGTATTATCTCCACCCCTTTATATTTACTGAGGGTTGCCCTATGGCATAATATATGGTCTATTTTTGAGAAGGATCCATGTGCTGCTGAGAAAAAAGTATATCTATTTGATGATGGTTGATATATTCTATATAAGTCAGTTAAGTCTAGGTTATTGATTGTGGTATTGAGTTCTATAGTTTCTTTATTCAACTTTTGTTTGGAGGATCTGTCCAATGGTGAGAGAGGTGTGTTGAAGTCACCCATAATTATTGTGTTGTGGTTTATTTGAGTCTTGAACTTGAGGAGAATTTGTTTTATGAATGTCGCAGCACCATTATTTGGTGTGTAAATATTGATAATTGTTATGTCTTGTTGGTGTATGGTTCCTTTTAACAGTATATAATGACCTTCTTTATCCCTTTTGATTAACTTAGTCTTGAAGTCGATTTTATTCGATATGAGGATGGCCACCCCTGCTTGCTTACGAGGACCGTGTGTGTGGTATATTTTTCCCATCCTTTCACCTTCAGCCTGTGCATGTCTTTTCCAGTCATATGTGTCTCCTGGAGGCAGCATATTGTTGGATTTGTTTTTTTAATCCATGATACCAGCCTATGTCACTTTATTGGAGAGTTTAAGCCATTAACATTCAGAGTTACTATTGATATATGGTTTGAACTTCCATCCATGTTTGATTGTTTATCCTTTTTTAAAAAAATTTAGTTTGTTTCTCCATGATTATCTTTCTCCTCGCCCTCTGTCTTTACTGAGGCACTTCCCACTGATGGTTTTGGTTATTGTTTTTCATTTCTTCCTCATGTAGTGTTTTGCTCAAAATGCTTTGCAATGCTGGTTTTCTGGCTGCAAATTCTTTTAACTTTTGTTTATCATGAAAGATTTTTATTTCGTTGTCATACCTGATGCTTAATTTTGCTGGATACAGAATTCTTGGTTGGCATCCATTGTCTCTCAGTGTTTGAAATACGTTGTTCCATGACCTTCTTGCTTTCAGTGTCTGTGATGAAAAATCTGTTGTTAACCTTATTGGTTTACCCCTGAATGTAATCTGTCTCCTTTCTCTTGTAGCTTTTAATATTTTCTCTTTGTTCTGTATATTGGATATCTTCATAACAATGTGTCTTGGCGTTGGTCTACTGTGATTTTGTGTGCTCGGTGTCCTGTATGCATCTTCAATTTGTATATCTGTTTCCTTTTTTATTTCTGGAAAGTTTTCTGTAATTATTTCATTCAGCAGGTTACTCATTCCCTTGGTTTGAATCTCTGTACCTTCTTCTATCCCGATGACTCATAAGTTTGTTTTTTTTTTATGTTATCCCATAACTCTTGGATGTTTTTCTCGTGATTTTTTACCAGCCTTTCTGAGTTGGCTAGACTCTTTTCAAGATGATATATTTTGTCTTCATTATCTGACGTTCTGGCTTCTACTTGCTCCACTCTGTTAGTGATACTCTCAATTGAGTTTTTAATTTGGTTTATCGTTTCCTTCATTTCTAGAATTATTGTTTGATTATTTTTTATAATCTCTATCTCCTGATAACGATGCTTAACTTCTTCTTTTATCTGTTTATGCAATTCATTCTCAATATGTTCTTTCGCTGCTTGAATTTGCTGTCTTGTATCCTCTTTAAGGTTCCATTCCATCTGTCTAAGGTCTTCCTTTAGTTCTTTATATGACCATTTTTCTGATGACTCTAGTTCCTCCTGAATATTTAGGCTGTCCCGCATTGTTTGTATTCCTTTTCTTCCTTGATTTTTGAAGCTGCTCATGTGACTTCTTGTTCTGTTTGATTTCAGAGTTTCTGTTTACTCCTATAAATTCATTTGATGCTTGGGAGGAAAGGTATTAGAAGGGAAGGGAAGAAGTCACTAAAGAGAATGAGAGTAAGCAGGTAGAATTCAAGGAAGGGGGCATAAGAGAAATGAAAAGACAAAAGAAGAAAAAAATAGGAAATAAAAAAAGAAAAAAAAATTTTAAAAATAATAAAAAAAATTAAAATTAAAATTCGAAGAAAAAAAATTTAAAAAAAATTGTAAAAAAAATTAAAAAAACAACAAGAAAGAAAAATGAAAATGAAAGAAAAACCCAAATCAAAAATCAAAAGAGAAAAGAAAAAAAGAAAAAAAAACTAATAAATGCAGTCTTAGAGTTTGATTAACTTCTCTTCCAGTAGGTGGCGCTGTGCCCACCAGGCCAAGTTTCTCCTGTCAATACGCGGGAACCAATCACTGCGGAGCAGCTCCTCCCAGACTGGGCGAGTCTCCAATCCTGAGTGTCTAGGGCCTCCTCTTGTGTCTAGTCACTTCCCACTTTTCCTCTAGCCAGGCCCCTCTCACGGGTGCTGCTCATCACAATACTGGCTACACGCCAGGTCTGCTGCTCCCGGGAGCCCTGTTTTCATGAACGACTGGGCACACTCTTCCAGTTTGCCATTCCCTCAGACCCTAAGTTTGTAGAGCTTGGGGCTGAGAATCCTCAGCGAATTTTACTTGCACTCCGGTAGCCACGCCCCCGGTAGCTGGTGCAAGAGTCCTCAGCAGTCAGCCCTGGTGGGAGTGGTAGTTCCGCGCTGCGGGTCTCGTGCCACCTCTGATTCCCTCGGGCTGGCTGTTGCGCTCACGGGAGAGCTGGGAGGGGCCCTTACAGGAGAGCTGGGAGGGGCCCTTAAGGTTTCCCCGATGTGTGGAGAGGGAAGGCTAGGGAATTACACACCTGTAGCCGCAGGTTTCAATGAAGTTATCTCCTCCACCGCAGTCTGATGACGTCAGTTCTCTGCCATGGTGGTGTCTCTTGCAAATGGTGACAGTTCGTTTCCCTTTGCCGGGTGACCAATGCAACGGGTGGGTCCTTACTGTCTCTCCCAAGCCCCGTTTCAAACCTGTGGCCACTACCTATGAAGGCTTGGTAGGATCAGAAGGGCTGACCAGTTGTTTCAGCCGGATGGATTAGTGCTGAGTCACAGCTGTTTGTTTGCGGGAAGCAGGCGAACGGGAGCTTGAATTCAGCCGATCCAGGCTCAGTGTGTGTTCTGAGAGGCCCAGACTGTTCGCCCCAGATTCACGTCAGCTCAGCATTGCCTAGTGATCCTCAAATACTGGGAGCTCATGCTGGTGCAGAACTACAAACTGCTGCAAGTCAAAGGCACGGGCGCCAACAACTCCTTCAAGTTCAACTGTGAGAAGCTGGAGGCCTGCGAGCGTAAAGCCCTACCCCTGCGACTGCCACGCACAAGCCCAAGAAGCTAGCACAAGCCCAAGAAGCAGGCAGCATGGACTCCTGACCCGGCAAAGGTGCGGTGGCTGATGAGTGCCTGCCCCCAAGGCTGTGCTTCCAAGGACAAGGGCAGTAGGCGGAGGTGGTGGGGAGTAAGAAGGTAAAGAAGGCAGCCAAGCCCAGCGACCCCAAGGTGCCCAAGCACCGCAAGTGTGAGCCCCTGCCCCGGAGCATCAGAGGTTGAGGGGGACCATCCTGGGGGGCGCGGCCTCCCTTCCTTAGCTATTCTTAATTATGTAGAATTTCAGGTAAATTTTAGAATCATTTTGATCAAATTACTGAAGAATGTTTCCTTGCAATTTTCAGTACAGTAATATTATGTTCACGAATTCCTTGAGGAAAAGTCAGCATTGCGGTTCAAGTTTTTATATTTTCAAATCTACTTTTGCAAACAGCCTAGTTTTTTGATTTGTTTTCATCATAGGTAAGTACATTTTTGTTATACTTATGCATAGGTGTTTTTTTTTCTCCTATGAATAGAAGAGATTCCTTTATGTTTGTTTATAGCTCCTTTTTTTTCCTATTTACTCCAGAGGATGAACAATCACTATAGGCCTGGTGTTCACCACCTTCTGTGGGAAGACTTTGACTTTTTCAAGAGCAGGTCCCCAGGCCACGAGTGCGGAGGTATGGATCAGCAGGTGTACTGATGAAGAAGAGACAGGGGTCTCCAAACAGCAGAGTTTGGAGTCTAGTTATTTGCAGAGACTGCCTGTGAATTGATGAGGAAGACTTAATGAGAGGAGAGAGGTGTCTAGAATCAAGAAGTCTCCCTCTCTGGCTGTTGATTGCAGAGACCCAAGACAGCAATATAATATTGCTCACATTGGCTCAGCCACTCCACAGTAATGGGACATTCCACAAAGTATTTGGCAAATATTTGATTAACAGCACTCACTGTCAGTGCTTTAGAATTTCTGTAATATTTCTAGATTTCCTGGTATTTCTAGGGAGCAACAAGTGTGTATTAGGTGGTGAGGCATTATTCGAATGTGAGAATTCTACAGAGCACTGACTTACAGGACAACAATAAGTTATGTATGAATCTTGGGCAGTTAGAGTCCAACCCCAGCTTCATCACTCCCTTGGTATACCTCGCTCCATGGGTAAAATAAGAAGGAAAATGCAGTAATCCCTTGGTCATGAATGCATCTTGTGGCCCATTCATTATCAAGTTACATGCTATCCAGAACAGCAGCTTTATCCACAAACAGATGAGTTCAAATTTATAAGGAGCTCAGCAAGTGACCTTGAAAAATCAAGATATGGAGGTTCACAAATGATTTGCATCTATCACATTTAGTACTGTAAAAAGATCCATTTTCTAGATGCCTCCATAGATCACTCTGATAACATGACATTGGAGAGGAGCCAGGACTTGAAAGTGAGCCTACCCTGGGGTCACTTCACAACATAGTCATACCATTTAGCAACCCTGCCATGCTGAGCCCATCACTAAATACCACATCTGTGGTTTCCACCATTGAAAAATGCAGACTAGTAACCATTTCCAAGGACAAAGATGGAGTCACATATATGGCCAATAGATTGGAGTCAGGCCATTGGATGTTGGCCCTGTTGCCTCATGGTTGCGTGGCTGTGACCTGGTTACTTGACTTTGTAGGGCCTGTAGCTTCTTTCCAACAATAGAGTGGCTGGTTTGGTTAAGCCTTAGTCTGTGGAGAGTACTTAGAACAGTGCCTATATCAATATAGCTCCTATCCCTCCAGGGCTGCTGTGAGAATGAAATGAGATCCAGATCCTGACAGGCCTCCTTCAGTGACAGGCACAGGACGGGTGTTCATCGGAAAGCCTGTGCCGTTATTATAGATATTCTATTCAGGGAGCGAGAGTGAGATTTCACATTAGCCTGATTTTCCTGATTTAGGAGGTACACTTTCTATCTGTGTAATGTCTGCCACCTAAGGCAAAGAAGGAAGGGAATCCTACCCTTAAAGGGATGCAGTATTTGGCTTAAGATTAACAAACTGGACTGAATCTTTCTGCTTCATTTTGTATGTATGTGTGAGTTGATCTCAAAGGGGTCACAATTAGAAACGTCCCTCTGGGGCAGAGGAACACATTTATATTACAAAAGTGGAAAGTAAACAGGATGGACTGCTTCACTGTGAAAATGCCAAATCTTAGGGTAAACTGAGCCATTTTAGAATTTCCTGGGTTATGATGTGTTGAAGTGCAAAAATGTCTGGATTTGTTGAAAAAAGCAACTAAATGAGACTTTAGGAGATAGCAGTTCCTGTGAGTTCAAGACCAGCTCCATCTGAACAGATTCATTAACTTCCTGAGCTCATTCATCTCCCCAGGCCTGTTTGCCTTTCCATGTCAGGAAGAGGAGATGCGAAACAGCCTTCCCTCCAGGTGGAATGTGGATGGAGGGAGGGCTCCACCAGTTCTGTCAGGACTCTGACCCTGCTGATTCCACTTCCTGCCAAACCTTGCAAGAGGGCATTTGTGAAGCCCTGAGAGGAACATCAGGAAGAGAGATGAAGGGACACAGATGGCCTGCAATGACAGAGAGCTGGCACTTATCCTGGGCAGGCCCCTTGACTGATACTGCTACACATCACACCTGGGCTTCAGCTCCTAGGCTAGGGATAAATCATTCATCCTAACTTTATCACTTATCCTACCTGAAAAGTCAGTTAGGAGGAACCTGGTCTCTCAGGTTCCCAACAACAAGGGTCCTCTTTCTGCTTATGCAAGAAGGCCATGTCCTGATAATACATTGCCAAGTGACTTCAAGGAGGAACCTGGTTGAGGCCATGTATATGCAGGACTGGGGTTGAAGGCTGCCTGTGTCCTGTAGAGGACTGTAGGTCCCACCTGGACACCCACTCATCTACTTCATTGGCTGGCTCACTTTAAGCCCTGGGACCAGTATACTGAGAGCTTAAAAGGAGAGACCTGGAACTCCTCCCAACATCCCTAACTACGTGGAACCCAACAGAAGCCTTACATGGCACTCAGTGGGTCTGTGGTTGGGAGGGGCTATGTCAAAATGGACAGTGGCAGTGAGCCATAAGGGGGTTTCTGTAAGGCATAGCTATGGGTCTCCTTGGGTTTAGATGAGAGATGGGGTTGATTTCACATAACTCCAGATGTTTCTACTGACTATTTGGGTGGCTGTGGGAAACTTTCTGGCCTTCTCTGGGCTGTGTACATTTTTGACCTTAGTGTCACAAGATGGATCCCCCTGCCCATAAGATTTCAGGTTGGACATGCTGAGATGACAATCGAGAGGCGGGACAGAGATGGGAAACTCTCTAGATACAATCACTTGGCCACTGTCCTCCAAATTTTTGTTTCACAGGACTGATCACTGGAATTGCTCATACTCACACCTTGTTGGACAGGAGGACATTTCTGGCTTCTTTCCTATGTCCACTTTTGGCCTCTGGCTTTCTCTCTTCTTGAGGTGCCTCATTTTCACAGCTGTCCATCCTACCTGAGTGAACCTCTCAGGGTGTCTCCTCTTGTTCAGAGCACAAGACTGGTGAGTGTCTGTGTGGGCATTGGGGCAATTGCAAGGTGGAGAGGCTCCATAAGAAAGCACATGGAGGATGGTCATCTGTGCCAACCTTGGCTTGGCCTGATGGCCTTTTTCAGAGACACTGAGTGGAATGATCTCTTGGGGAGCCCCAGAACCTCCATCACCAAGTTATGCCCTGTTGCATGTCAGCCAGCAACAGAGGCCTTCTCATTCACTTCTTATCAATAGTATCCAGAGGCTTCCGGCCAGCATGGACCTACTAAATATGTACACGCCCAGCCAATGAGGGCTGGGTTTGACTCCATTCAGGTGGTATTACCTGAGCTGCAGTCACAGAGTTCCTGGGCACTGACTGTCATCCTCCAGGCCCTTAACTTTCTCTTTGTAGAAGGCTCGAGAATGGGGGGAAGGGTCTGGGCACATGAGCCCCAAGGAAAGTCAGAAGAGAACTCTCAAGGGTCTGGCCTCATCGAGGCAGCCTTCCAGTGACTTGAGAATAACCATCACCAGGTCATAAAGCTGACCTCATAGGGAACTGGGTAAATGAAGGAAGTGAACCAGGCTCAAATTAAAGTCCAACTCTCTGAGTCCTAGACTTTGAACATGGAACAGGTCACTCAATTTTTCTTTGATTTGCCCCTAAAGGCAAATTAGGAATCTACTAGCCCCTCATGTATAGTTACTGGGATGATGAAAACAGGGAAAGTTCTGAGGCTCGCCTTTGGCCCACAGGATGACTCACTAAATAACAGCCATCCGTATTGTGACATTCCAAGGAAGACAACTAAGTGATGTGTTTTTTCCCTGTGTCACCAGATGATGAAAGAAGACCAGAGCTTTAACACTTGGTAAAGGGGTCAGTGTTGGCCCTGCAGCACTATCAACCACATCCACCAGCCCTGCTGGTCTCCAGTGAATAGCAGGGGGACTGCACAGGGGCCATGCACAGACACTGTCAGGGAAACTCATGAGGGACCTGACCTGTCCCATGTCTTAGGCATTCCTTCTAGCATAGGCCCAGTCATGGCTCTGAGGCTCTGAGGCACAGTACCAAAGGGCAACTGTTCAAGGGCCACAATGGTGGCCATTCTTCCCATTGGGAACATCCCCGTGTTTGGCTCACCTGGTCTCTGGGATGATACCAAGTCAATGGCATTGGGCAGCAGCTTGGCATTGGGCAGCAGCTTGGGTAGACATACTGGCAACAGGAGTCAGGATCGCCCTGAAGAACAAATGTAGAGAGGGATGTGTGGTGGACAAGCAGACGTCCTCAAAAGGGAACATGTGGTGGGCCTGGGGTCCTGAGCAGGAGCTCCAGGAAGAGGAGGGGATTTGAATTGGGGGGGCACACAGGGAGAGGGTAGAAAAGTGGTATCAATGTCCTTCTCATGATCAGGTACCTGAGACCTGGACAGAGAGAAGAGGAAGGCAGTGAGGAGGCCAGAAGAGGGCAGCACATGGCCTCAAGCTCTGGAGTTCAGGCCTCTCTGGCCCTGAGTGGATAGGCCCAGGCCTTGCAGACTGGAACAGACCATTGGTAGTGGCCTTGTCCTCTGGAGAGCATGTTTTGGCTTCTTTGTGACCCATTATCAGGGGAGTTGCAGGCCTGGCTTCCCAGCTGTCTGTGAGGCTTTAGAGGGGCTAGAAGCTCCCGGGAGGAGTAATGTATCCAACCAAGACAGGCAGAACCAGGGAGGAGGAGCACAAAGCTGGTGGTAATTGGGTGCTCTTCCTTCCTCAACACCATTTTTTTGTGGGAGCCTGTGCACCCCTGTCCCAGGCCCAGTGCTGTTGCCTGGCCTGCTTCTCCCTCACCAAGATAGGCCCTGGCACTTCTGGGCTAAGGAGGGCTCCTCAGGATTTGACATTATATCCTAGGGCTCAACCCCTGCACAGGGAATTTGTGATGCCCTTCAGGGCCTGTATCTGTGCCTCTTCCTGTTGTGACTCTTGTCATTCTGTCTTAGTGAGCTGCAGAGTCAATGCGTTGTGCTTTTTCTTTGCTCTGTCTGAGGACAATGACATTTCTGGAGTTTTCATGGTGGGAAGAAGGTGGCTCAGCACTGGTCCTTTTTGTTTGTATTGTCCCTAACCTTAAAGTCTCTCTGTCACTTTCTTGTCTTACCTACCATGGACCAGGAATCTGAAACAAAACCCAGTTCTCCAGGGTTAAGTCTCTTGAAGATAGAGACTGGCCAGAAGTGAGCTATTGGCCATAGTCCAGAATTCCAGATTCTAATAACAGAGCCCTTGTTGATGGAACAGTAAACTGGTATGGGGTGAACCCTCATTTTTACTGCCTTCCTTAGCCACAAGTTTTGGGCCTCTGGTTCTTTTGTGGCATGAAATGAACAGTTCCACAAAGTCAAGTCCTTCCTAATGTGGGGGACACAGCACTTCCACTGATGGGCCCCTCTTACCTCTACTGCTCTGGGTCCACACCCACAACAGGAGACGATCACTGTGGGGCATGTATTTATAGGTGGTGGAGGTGGTGGAGGAGGTGGTTTATCTTCTTCTGGGTCCTAGGAAGGAAAATACCTTTCTGCATCATAGTCTGGGTGCTGGGGAGCTGGACATGTGGTTGTTGGCACAGGGACCCTGCACTTTGGGGCCACTTGGATAATGTTTTGTGTTACATGAAAAGACCAATGAGCCAGGCATGGTGGTGCACACCTGTAATCCCAGCAGTTTGGGCAGCTGAGGCAGGAGGATCAAGATTTCAAAGCTAGCCTCCGTTAACAGTAAGGCACTAAGAAACTCAGTGAGACCATGTCTCTGAATAAAATAGAATACAGGGCTGGGGGATATGGCTCAGTGGTTGAGTACCCTGATTCAATCCCTGGTACCCTCCCCAAAAGAGCAAAGACAAGTGAATAGCCTCCCACACCAAGGGGAGTATATGCCACAGGAAAACAGTAAAAAGTCCCCCTGTTTGCACATCTGACTGTTCTCCAAACTGCCATTGACCTCACTTCTGTGTTCTTAGCTCTCAGATACTCCCTTGCTGGAAGAAGCCTGGCCTGGAGGATGTGGTTCAGTGGCCCTGCCTCTGCAGATGCCTACCACTCCAGCTGGCTATGGCAGGTGCAGATGCAGCCTTCCCAGGCCAATTTGAAGCCAGTACAGATTCCACCTGGGCAGGGAGGCCAGCTTCCTTCCACATTCCAGTCCCAGGTGCCCCTGACCCAGACCCACCCTCAGCCCTGCCAGGAGACAGGGATGAAGACACATTCAAAGGAGCCAAACCAACCTCCAGAGTCTGCAGATGGGAACGAGCACCTGAAACTTGAGGTTCCTATTGCAAAAGGCTCCCTCATTACTCAGCATTCTACAGTAAGTCCTTTGAGTCCCACAAAAAGCTCACTTATTTTAGTAGAAATCATCACATTTTCTGAACATGCCTTCAAGGCACTATTTTTGTAGCACAGATTCATGGTTAAGAATTTCTGGGTGCCTGGAGGCGAGTTGTATGGGTGATATCAACCTAGTCAATGTCCTCCCCAGATCCTTCTTTGACCCTCTGTTCCCATTGTCTTTCCCCAGGTAGGTTGAGTTCTAGGGCACAGGCTTCCTGATGCCTCTTTTGAAGGTCAGTGTTGTTCTCAGGTAAGTAACAAAGTCATGATTCAAATCTGCACGTACCTTTTCTGGAGGTGGCTTCATGATATCCTGGAATGTTAAACAGACAAAAATCAGGAACTGGAGGGGGTGTCATGGATTCTACCTGGGCTCTGCAGTCAGAGGGGATGGAGCAAAGAAATGGAACATGGCTTGGCTTTGGTTTTGTGTGTGTGTGTGTGTGTGGTGGGGTTCCCTGTGCCTATGGTGCTCTGCGTAGCAGGCTCCACCTGATCCATTGGGTGTCTCATGCTTCCTAGAAGGGTGATGGAAGATGAGCCAGGCAAGAAGCCTACCCCTAGAGAGGCTCGGCTGCTGGAGTGCTGCACATCTAACCAGAACCTACCTGGAGCCAGGACACACTCTGGCCTCTCTTCCTCTGGAGATCCTCTCTGTCTCTGGTGCCCTCACTTGCCTCCGCACCTTGGGATAGTCATAGGCTTTCTCTGCTCACTGCTCCCACTGTGCACAATGAGGACCCTCCTGCCCTGTGCTGGCTGTTGTCCTTCCCACACCAGCTCTTTCTGCTTCCATTCTCTAGTTCTCTGTGATGTTCCTTCTAACCCTGCTCTCCAGAGCCTCTGCCTTCCCTAATGCCCCCAGGGTGCCAGTCTCAGTCCTTTGCTATTGCTTTGCTGTACTCAGGACACTGACTGCACCCTACTCAGAGTGACATCTCACTCTCATGCCCTGAATGAACTCAGGTCTGAGAGCTTCCCATGGCCAGGAGGGTACCTGCTTCCTTTATCTACCTCTGGAGCCCATCATGGGCCTCTAATCACTGGCACTCAGCCATGGGAGATGAAGAAGTGACAGAAGGCACCACAAAGGTGCAGAGATCCACATTGGTTTAACAGCTCCTCTGGCCCAGAGGTTGCTACAACTCCCTGGCCAGCATCACTCTGCATTTGGGGCCATGTGCATTTCACAGGGTCCCTCTCCTCCTCTTCCTCTGACACAACGGCCAGCCCCAGGTCCTTGTTCATCCAAGACCTGATCATTTGCTGAGAGTTCCTCCTGGTCTTAGAGGTTCTGGGTGTCCTCTCTCAAGGTCTCAGGGCAGGCCTGAAACCAGTATCTAGGGTTCCCAGGCCACCTCTCATAGCCTTAGAAGGAGACCCTATACGAACCAGCTGTGTCTAGAGTCTGGGAATATGAGGTCAGTTGTGCCTTCACTGGATCTTGTGATGGCTTCGGAGCTCATGGGCAACTTCCTTGGATGTAGGGCCTCTGCCTGAGCCCAGGGCTGTGTGGGTGGACATACTCACTTTGAAGAAGTATCTCCAGCAACAGTACACCAACAGTGGGATCAGTAGCAAAAGTGGCAGCAAAGCAAGCAAGCGCTTGTCGAAGGGCACTTTTGAAATCATTCTGTAAGTGCCAGTGACAGAATGTCTGACGAAGAATCTGGCAGAGCTGCTGATAGTGGTTATAGCATCGCTTCTTACAGCAGCGTTCATGCCTGTGACAGCAGTGTTAGTGCTGCTGACGGTGCTGCTGACGGTGCTGCTGACAGTGGTGTTGACAGTGGTGCTGACGGTGGTGCTGACGGTGGTGCTGACAGGAACTCCAAAGTTGCCCAGTGTTCCCTGTAAGAGAAGAATGGACCTGACAGCACTATTGCCACAGGCCCTGGGAAAGACTTGATGGCTTCCTCCTGACTGCCCACCCCCTGCTTCCTATCTGTCCCACTTTTAGTTCTCAGGTTGCCTGACCTTCAGGGAGCATATGGGATAAGGTATAAGTGGGTACACAGAGAGCTGCTGACCCTGCTGCCTCTGGTCCTGATGAAAGAATGCCCTGAGCCCAGAAAAACAAGTCCCTAAAGCCTCATGTCTGATGAATCTGGCCCTCACTGCTCACCGCTGCTGACAATAAAGTACTTTGTACTGCCCACACCAGTCCTCAGGGGACCTAGGCTCTCAGTAGAGATGAGAGCAAATGATCTGTGAATTAAAGAATGACCTGAATGAGCAAATACAGGCAAAAATTGATCACTCCAACAAAGAGGTAATAAAGCAAATACAGGCAGCAAGATTACTTCAATCTCTCTCGAGATGGAGACTCTGAAAAAAGAGTCAGAAATACTTGAAATGATGGATACAATAAATCAAATAAAAATCTCAATAGAAAGCTTTACCAACAGACTAGATCTCCTGGAAGAAAAAACATCAGATAATAAAAACAAAGTATATAACCTGGAAAATAAAGTTGACCACACAGTGAAGATAGCTAGAAACCATGAAGAGAACATCCAAGAATTATGAAACAGAATCAAAAGACCAAATATAAGAGTTATTGGGATAGAGGAAGGCACAGAGTTTCAAACCAATGGAATGCACAATCTCTTTAATGAAATAATATCAAAAAAAATCCCAAGCATGAAGAACGAATTGGAAAACCAAATGGAAGAGCCTTCAGGACACCAAATGTACAAAATTACAACAGATCTACACCAAGGCATATTATAATAAAAATGCCTAGCATACAGAATAAAGATAGGATCTTAATAGCCACAAGAGAGAGGAATCTGATCACATATAGGGGGAGACAAATTCGTATTTCAGTAGATTTTCAACCTAGACCCTTAATGCCAGGAGATCATGGAACAACATATACCAAGCTCTGAAAGAAAATGGATGCCAACCAAGAATCTTATATACAGCAAAACTAAGCTTTAGATTTGAAGATGAAATAAAAATCTTCCATGATAAATAAAAGTTAAAAGAATTTACAACTAGAAAGCCTGCACTATAGAACATCCTCAGGAAAATATTTCATGAAGAGGAAATGAAAAACAATGATGAAAAACAGCAGAGGGAGATCTTACACTAAAGGCAAATATATTCAGAGGAGAAACCAAGTCACATTAAATAGCAAAAATAAATAAAAATGACTTGGAATACAAATCATGTCTCAATAATAACCCTGAATGTTAATGGCCTAAACTTACCAATCAAAAGACATAGATTAGCAGATTGGATGAAAGCAAAAAGACCCAACAATACACTGTCTCCAAAAGACTCATCTCATAGAAAAAAAATCCACATACTGAAGGTGAAGGGTTGGGAAAAATCATACCACTTACATGGACTTCGGAAGCAAGCACAGGTTTTCTTCTCCATATCAAATAAAGTAGAATTCAAACTAAAGTCAACCAAAAAGGATAAAGGAGGACACTACATACTGCCCAATGAGACTTAACAATTATAAATATATATGCCCCAAACAATGGAGCCTCTACATTCATCAAAAAAACTCTTCTTAAGTTCAAGAGTCAAATAGACCACAACACAATAATTTGGGGTGACTTAACACACCCCTTTCATCACTAGATAGACCTTCCAAACAAAATCTGAACAAAGAAACTATAGAACTCAATAATAGAATCAATAACTCAGACTTAACTGACATATATAGAGTATTTCATCCTTCAATGAGAGAATACACTTTCTTCTCAGCAACACATGGATCCTTTTCTAAAATAGACCATATACTATGCCACAAAGCAACTCTTATCAAATATAAAAAAGTGGAGATACTACCCTGCATTATATCAGATTATAATGGAATGAAATTAGAAATCAATTATAAAGTTAGAAATAAAATCCACTCCAACACCTGGATACTAAATAATATTGTACTGAATGAACAATGGGTTACAGAAGACATCAAAGAGGAGATTAAAATTTTTTAGAGGTGTGTGAGAACACAGATACAACATATTGAAATCTCTGGGACACTATGAAGGCAGTTCTAAGAGAAAAGTTCCTTGCATGGAGTTCATTCCTTAAAAGAAGAAAAAGTCAACAAATAAATAATGAATATTATGTCTCAAAATCCTAGAAAAAAAAGAACAAATCAACACCAAAAGAAGCAGAAGACAGAATATAATTAAAATCAGAGCTGAAATCAATGAAATTGATATAAAAGAAACAATTGAAAAAATTGACAGAACAAAAAGTTGTTCATTAAAAAAAAATAAATACAATTGACAGACCCTTAGCCATGCTGATGAAGAAAAGGAGAGAGAAAACTCAAATCACTAACATATGTTATGAAAAAGGAAATATCACAACAGACACTACAGAAATACAGGAGATAATTAGAAATTATTTTGAAAACTTGTACTCCAATAAAATAGAAAATATCAATAAAATAGAAAATATCGAAAGCATCGACAAATTTCTACAGTCATAAAATTTGCCCAAATTGAATCAGGATGATATATAACAATTTAAACAGATAAATTTCAAGTGACAAAATAGCAGACACCATCAAAAGTCTACCAACCAAGAAAAGCCCAGAACCGGCTGGATACACAGCTGAGTTCTACAGGACGTTTAAAGAAGAACTAATACCAATATTCTTCAATTTATTTCAGGAAATAGAAAAAGAGACAGCACTTTCAAACTTATTCTATGAGGCCAATATCACTCTGAATCGAAAACCAGGCAAAAATACATCAAAGAAAGAAAATGTCAGACCAATATTTCTAATGAATATAGATGCAAAAATTCTCAGTACAAAACTGGCAAATTGAATTAAAAAATGTATCAAAAAGATCTTGCACCATGATCAAGTGGGATTCATCCCAGGGATGCAAGTTTTGTTCAACATACGGAAATCAATAAATTCATCACATCAATAGACTTAAAGATAGGAATCATGTGATCATCTCAATAGACACAGAAAAAGCATTTGACAAAATTCAGCACCCCTTTACTTTCAAAACATTATAAAAACTACAAATAACAGGAATATATCTCAACATTGTAAAGGCTATCTATGCTAAGCCTCAGGCCAACATCATTCTAAAAGAAGAAAAATTGAAGGCATTCCCTCCAAAAACTGGAACAAGACAGGGATGCCCTCTTTCACCACTTCTATTTAACATAGTTCTCGAAACACTGACCAGAGCAATTAGACAGAGGAAAGAAATTAAAGGGATACACATAGGAAAAGAAGAACTTAAATTTGCACTATTTGCTGATGATATGATTCTATACCTAGAAGATCCTAAAAGTTCCACCAGAAAACTCCTAGAACTAGTAAGTTAATTCAGCAAAGTATCAGGATATAAAATCAACACCCATAAATCAAAGGCATTTCTGTATATCAGTGACAAATCCTCAGAAAGGAAAACTACCCCATTCTCAATAGCCTAAAAAAATACTTGGGAATCAACTTAATGAAAAAGGTGAAAGATCTATACAATGAAAACTACAGAACCCTAAAGAAAGAAATGAAAGAAGACCTTAGAAGATGGAAAGATCTACCTTGCTCTTGGGTAGGCAGAATTAATATTATTAAAATGACCATACTACCAAAAGCACTATATAGATTTAATACAATTCTGATCAAAATTCCAATGACATTCCTCTTAGAAATAGAAAAAGCAATCATGAAATTCATCTGGAAAAAAAAAGACCCAGAATAGCTAAAGCAGGAAGAGTGAAGCTGGTGGCATCACTATACCAGACCTTAAAATATACTACAGAGCAAATAGTAACAAAAACAGCATGGTATTGGCACCAAAACAGACTGGTAGACCAATGATACACAAAACAAAGACTAACCACAAAGTTACAATTATCTTATATTAGACAAAGGCAACAAAAACCCCACTGGAGAAAATAAAGCCTCTTCAACAAAAGATTCTGGGAAAACTGGAAATCCATATGCAACAAAATGAAATTAAACCCCTATCTCTCACCATGCAAAAAAAAAAAAATCAACTCAAAGTGGATCAAGGACCTAGGAATTAAACCAGAGACTCAGTGTCTAATAGAAGAAAAAGTAGGCCCTAATCTTCATCCTGTGGGATTAGGCCATGACTTCCTTAATAAGACTCCTATAGCACAAGAATTAAAACCAAGAATCAATAAATGGGATGGATTCAAACTAAAAAGTTTCTTCTCGGCAAAAGAAACAATCTGTGAGGTGAACAGAGAGCCTACATCCTGGGAGAAAATTTTTACCCCTCACACATCAGACAGAGCACTAATATCTAGGGTATATAAAGAACTCAAAAAGCTAAACACTAAAAAACCAAATAACCCAATCAACAAACGGGACAAAGACTGAAAAAGACACTTCTCATAAGAGGATATACAAGCAATCAACAAGTATATGAAACAATGTTCATCATCTCTAGCAATTAGAGAAATGCAAATCAAAACTACTCTAAGATTTCATCTCACTCCAGTCAGAATGGCAGCTATTATGAAGACAAACAACAATAAGTGTTGGTGAGGATGTGGGTAAAAAGGTACACTCATACATTGCTGGTGGGACTTCAAATTGGTGCAGCCAAAATGGAAAGCAGTATGGAGATTTCTTGGAAATATGGGAATGAAACCACCATTTGACCAAGCTATCCCTCTCCTCAGTCTATACTCAAAGGACTTAAAAACAGCATACTACAGGGAAACAGCCCCATCAATGTTTATAGTAGCAAAATTCACAATAGCTAAACTGTGGAGCCAACCTAGATGCCCTTCAGTGGACGAATGGATAAAGAAAATGTGGAATTTATACACAATGGAATATTACTCAGCAATAAAGAGAATAAAATCATGGCATTTGCAGGAAAATGGTTGGAGTTAGAGAAGATAATGCTTAGTGAAGTTAGCCAATCCCAAAAAACCAAATGCTGAATGTTTTCTTTGATATAAGGAGGCTGATTCATAGTGGGATAGGGAGAGGGAGCAGGGGAGGAATAGATGAACTCTAGATAGGGCAGAGGAGTGGGAGGGGAAGGGAGGGGACATGGGGTAAATAATGATGGTGGAATGTGATGATCATTATCATCCAAAGTACAGGTATGAAGACATGAATTGGTGTGAATATAACTTTGTATACAACCACAGATAGGAAAATTGTGCTCTATATGTGTAGTAAGAATCGTCATGCATTCTACTGTCATATATAAATTTTTTAAAAGTACTTTGTCTCTTTTTTTTAGAGAATTTTAATATTTATCTTTTAGTTTTTGGGCGGACACAACACCTTTGTTAGTATGTGGTGCTGAGGATCGAACCCGGGCTGCATGCATGCCAGGCGAGTGAGCTACCGCTTGAGCCACATCCCCAGCCCTTAAAAAAGTACTTTGTAAAGACCACAATAAGTACAGATTCCCATAAAGGGGTTCCCAGAAAGATATAGGCCCAAGGGCAGGAACAGGCAACAGCTGTCTGTCAACCCATGGCCTCCCCACACTTCCGGACTCTGTATCCAATTCCTTTCTCAGAGGTTCAGCTAGCACATCTTTAACCAGGGGTAGAAGCAGCCCTCCTCCAGGGGTAATTGTGAATTTAGAGTTTAGAATGTCCTTGCTCAGACTAAGGTCCATATGGGGCTTAAGGAATGGGGGCTGATCATTCTGGTTCAGGGATCCCAGGCTACCTTGTGGGCACACAGCCTGCTCCACTGTCCAGAGTCAAGTGATTGCTTAGAGAGAAGGCTACAGAGGGGTAACAGGGGGAGGAGCCTGTGGCTAGAAAACAGGTGGCTGAAAGGAGAAGCAACATGCAGAGTGACAGTGATGGGCACTGGCTGGGCTGGGGTCACTTGGGCTGTGCCTGTTTCAGGAAGGGCTATGAACAGGTGGTCTCCTGATGAGCACATGTGTGAGTTCAGCCTGATGATCTGGGCATGGATGTGCAGGAACAAGCCAAGACAGACCATGAGGAGGACTGTCAAACCTGTAGGGTCCTAACAAACTCAGACTGTACCTACAGGTGAATAACAAGTGGGCACGTCTCCCCTTTCCAGGCCTCCTATTATCCTACATTTGGTTAAATTGCTGGGATGATATGAAGCTCAGAAAATCTACACTGGGTGGGTAACACCCTCTTTTTCATATTGCTCTTGCTGAGCTGAGAAGGCCACACACAACTGGTAGCTCTTTTCCAACCACAGTGGGGTAAGGTGGCAGGGTGGGGAGCATGCATTGCAGGTGAGAGGGAGCCCACAGAGGGAGACAGCTGGGGCAGAGAGGAGACTGAGGACTCAGGCATGCCTGAAGGGCTACTGAGCAGGCCTCAAGGCAAGGTCCAGAATGAATTTGGTATCACATCCATGACTGAGGCACCAATTCAGTGCACACACGCATCCTACCTCAGCTGGCAGAACCACCCAGATCCCTGTGCCTGGGCATTCCCATGTGGAATGGGTGGGCACCCTAGATGTCATAGACTCTAGCATGTAACAGGCAACCATCCAGGCTCCCACACTGGCCCAGCTGGAATTTGGAGGAACCATTCTGCCCAAGATGCTTTCTGGGCCTATCTGGTACCCTCTGCCCAGGGTGCATTGGCATCTAGAACAGGGGCATGGACAGCACGGGGGGGGGGGGGGCTTCATCCCCACCCAGGTACTTACAATACAGTTAGAGCTGGTTATGTTGTGTTGGTTCCCAATGAAGCTGAGACCATTGTTCAAGCTGACTTCAACAAATACCTCCCTAATACACAGAAAGGACAGATGTTGAGAACCAGCCCAGAGAGACTCAGTTCAGACCCTCGGGAAACCATAGCCCATAGAAATCCTCATGATAATGACTCTGAAATCCCAGCATTTAAGATCTCCAGGAGTATAGAGGTGGATATTGAGAGCTCATTGACCAAAGCATGAAGAGGAAGACCTCAGCAATGATTTCAAGGGGACTATGGGTCAGACCACGATTCTTCCTCATGGCATCTGATATCATCATGGCCATAGGCTAAGTGACCAGAAAGTTCTGCATGGTGTCACCATCCTTAATTTTATTACAGAATATGTCATCTTATTTCTGCAAGTCAAATTGGAACAAAGGTACCAGTCTTAGGGCACATCATCTCATGCATCCTGCCCTCAGCAGGTCCTGGGCCACTGTGGATTCCTAAACCCCTTGCAGGTCACCAAGAAGGAAAGGTAGGGAAGATTCCCTTCTCCCACTCAGAGATAGGCATGCTTCCTGGCAGAGATGGGCATTCCAAATTCTCTACACATAGTGGTGGTAAATGCTGAGCACCTGATCTCCCACCCTAAGACCTCCAAGCAGGGCACTTACTGATTAGGTTGTGTTATCATTGGTCCAGGACAAATTATGGAAGTTTTGCTCATACTGGTGGGGTTGTTATCTAAAACACAATGACATGAGAATGTCAACAGACCTGTTTATCTACCCTGGCATGCTCTGCCTGCCCTGAGCAAGCAGAGCTGATACTTTGACCACGTCCCAGCCTCTCCTCTCTGCCTATCTTCTTTTCAAAGACATCTGCTGAGTACATTCTTTGTCCAGCACTGAGCAGAACTCATTTCTCCGACAGGAACAGGCAGCAAGAGCCCCTACTCTCAAGGACTCTCCTGCTAGGAACTGCAAGGGACATTGAACAAAATGAGAGTAAGGGAACATTAATGGGAAATAGTGCAAAGTGTTGTGCCATTGATAAGCAGAGGAAAGCACAGGGCATGCAGGGGGAGGATGGCTGCTTAATTATGCCTGACCTGTTCCCTTTTGTAGAGGTACAGTTTGTCCTTTAAAAAACTAAAATATTCACACATGAATTGATGAAATATCTGAAACATGATGAAAAACACTTTTGATGGTATGAGGGAATTCAGATAGTGTGTGATGGGAATGATGAGAGTAGGTGGTAGGTGCTTTAAATTCATATACAATTCTTGGTACTTACGTATGAGCTCCCTGAGGAGCTCATACCAACCAGACAAAGAACGTCCAGTGAACAGAGGGAGGAAAGAGTGTTCTGGGCTGTGGGAGTGACATTTGCCAAGGCCCTGAGGTCATGAACTACTGAGCTTGTTGAGTTGGGAAGGAGTGAGCCAAGAGTGGGGTGGTTTTTATGGACCTGGAAAAACAATTGTGCTTTATTTCACATCTGATGGATCTTTCAGGAGAATGTACAGATTCTTGATATTGTTCAGCCATAAATATTGCAGGACATTTTAGGTGTGAGGATAGAGCTATGAGAAACCAAAGATGACACTGGGATTTTTGACCAGAGGAACAGGGTGGATGGTGGTGTCATCTGAGATGGGGAAACCTAAAGAGGAAATAGGGGAGATAACTTCATTGAAACCTGCGGCTACAGCATCAAATAAATTTATAGGAGTAAACAGTAACTTATCAGTCAAACAGAACACGAAGTAACATGAGCAGCTTCAAAAAGCAAGGAAGAAAAGGAGTACAAACAATGCAGGACAGCCTAAATATTCAGGAGGACCTAGAGTCATCAGAAAAATGGTCATATAAAGAACTCAAGGAACATCTTAGACATATGGAATGGAACCTTAAAGAGGATACAAGACAGCAAATTCAAGCAGCAAAAGAACACATTGAGATGAATTACATAAACAGATAAAAGAAGAAGTTAAGCATCTTTATCAGGAGATAGAGATTATAAAAAATAATCAAACAATAATTCTATAAAGGAAGGAAACGATAAACCAAATTAAAAACTCAATTGAGAGTATCACTAACAGAGTGGAGCAAGTAGAAGCCAGAACGTCAGATAATGAAGACAAAATATATCATCTTGAAAAGAGTCTAGCCAACTCAGAAAGGCTGGTAAAAAATCACGAGAAAAACATCCAAGAGTTATGGGATAACATAAAAAAAAAAACAAACTTATGAGTCATCGGGATAGAAGAAGGTACAGAGATTCAAACCAAGGGAATGAGTAACCTGCTGAATGAAATAATTACAGAAAACCCTCCAGAAATAAAAAAGGAAACAGATATACAAATTGAAGATGCATACAGGACACCGAGCATACAAAATCACAGTAGACCAATGCCAAGACACATTGTTATGAAGATATCCAATATACAGAACAAAGAGAAAATATTAAAAGCTACAAGAGAAAGGAGACAGATTACATTCAGGGGTAAACCAATAAGGTTAACAACGGATTTTTCATCACAGACACTGAAAGCAAGAAGGTCATGGAACAACGTATTCAAACACTGAAAGACAATGGATGCCAACCAAGAATTCTGTATCCAGCAAAATTAAGCTTCAGGTATGACAACGAAATAAAAATCTTTCATGATAAACAAAAGTTAAAAGAATTTGCAGCCAGAAAACCAGCATTGCAAAGCATTTTGAGCAAAACACTACACGAGGAAGAAATGAAAAACAATAACCAAAACCATCAGTGGGAAGTGCCTCAGTAAAGACAGAGGGTGAGGGGAAAGATAATCATGGAGAAACAAACTAAATTTTTTTAAAAAAGGATAAATAATCAAACATGGATGGAAGTACAAACCATGTATCAATAGTAACTCTGAATGTTAATGGCTTAAACTCTCCAATAAAGCGACATAGGCTGGTATCATGGATTAAAAAAACAAATCCAACAATATGCTGCCTCCAGGAGACACATCTGATTGGAAAAGACATACACGGGCTGAAGGTGAAAGGATGGGAAAAAATATACCACACACACGGTCCTCGTAAGCAAGCAGGGGTGGCCATCCTCATATCGAATAAAATCGACTTCAAGACTAAGTTAATCAAAAGGGATAAAGAAGGACATTATATACTGTTAAAAGGAACCATTCACCAACAAGACATAACAATTATCAATATTTATGCACCAAATAATGGTGCTGCGACATTCATAAAACAAATTCTCCTCAAGTTCAAGAATCCAATAGACCACAACACAATAATTATGGGTGACTTCAACACACCTCTCTCACCATTGGACAGATTCTCCAAACAAAAGTTGAATAAAGAAACTATAGAACTCAATATCACAATCAATAACCTAGACTTAACTGACATATATAGAATATACCAACCATCATCAAATGGATATACTTTTTTCTCAGCAGCACATGGATCCTTCTCAAAAATAGACCATATATTATGCCATAGGGCAACCCTCAGTAAATATAAAGGGGTGGAGATAATACGATGCATTTTATCTGATCATAATGGAATGAAACTGGAAATCAATGATAAAAGAAGGAAGGAAAAATTCTACATCACATGGAAAATGAACAATGTGTTACTGAATGATCAATGGGTTACAGAAGACATAAAGGAGGAAATCAAAAAATTCTTAGAGATAAATGAAAATACAGACACAACATATCGGAATCTATGGGACACAATGAAAGCAGTTTTAAGAGGAAAATTCATTGCCTGGTGGTCATTCCTCAAAAAAAGAAAAAACCAACAAATAAATGAGCTCACACTTCATCTCAAAGCCCTAGAAAAGGAAGAGCAAAACAACAGCAAATGTAGCAGAAGGCAAGAAATAATTAAAATCAGAGCGGAAATCAATGAAATTGAAACAAAAGAAACTATTGAAAAAATTAACAAAACTAAAAGTTGGTTCTTCGAAAAAATAAATAAGATCGACATTCCTTTAGACATGCTAACGAAGAGAAGAAGAGAGAGAACTCAAATTACTAACATACGGGATGAAAAAGGCAATATCACAACAGATGCTACAGAAATACAGAAGACAATTAGAAATTATTTTGAAAACCTATATTCCAATAAAATAGAAGATAGTGAAGACATCGATAAATTTCTTAAGTCATATGATTTGCCCAGACTGAGTCAGGAGGATACACACAATTTGAACAGACCAATATCAATGGATGAAATTGAAGAAGCCATCAAAAGACTACCAACCAAGAAAAGCCCAGGACCAGATGGGTATACAGTGGAGTTTTACAAAACCTTTAAAGAAGAATTAATGCCAATACTTTTCAAGTTATTTCAGGAATTCAAAAAAGAGGGAGCTCTTCCAAATTCATTCTATGAGGCCAACATCACCCTGATTCCGAAACCAGACAAAGACACCTCAAAGAAAGAAAACTACAGACCAATATCTCTGATGAACCTAGATGCAAAAATCCTCAATAAAATTCTGGCGAATCGAATACAAAAACACATCAAAAAAATTGTGCACCATGATCAAGTAGGATTCATCCCTGGGATGCAAGGATGGTTCAATATACGGAAATCAATAAATGTTATTCACCACATCAATAGACTTAAAGATAAGAACCATATGATCATCTCGATAGATGCAGAGAAAGCATTCGACAAAGTACAGCATCCCTTTATGTTCAAAACATTAGAAAAACTAGGGATAACAGGAACTTACCTTGACATTGTGAAAGCTATCTATGCTAAGCCTCAGGCTAGCATCATTCTGAATGGACAAAAGTTAAAGGCATTCCCTCTAAAATCCGGAACAAGACAGGGATGCCCTCTATTACCACTTCTATTCAATATAGTTCTCGAAACACTGGCCAGAGCAATTAGACAGATGAAAGAAATTAAAGGCATAAAAATAGGAAAAGTAGAACTTAAATTATCACTATTTGCAGATGACATGATTCTATACCTAGAAGACCCAAAAGGGTCTACAAAGAAACTACTAGAACTAATAAATGAATTCAGCAAAGTGGCAGGATATAAAATCAACACGCATAAATCAAAGGCATTTCTGTATATCAGCAACAAAACTTCTGAATCGGAAATGAGGAAAAACACTCCATTCACAATATCCTCAAAAAAATAAAATACTTGGGAATCAACCTAACAAAAGAGGTGGAAGATTTACACAATGAAAACTACAGAACCCTAAAGAGAGAAGTAGAAGAATATCTTAGAAGATGGAAAAATATACCTTGTTCATGGATAGGCAGAACTAACATTATCCAAATGGCGATATTACCAAAAGTTCTCTATAGGTTTAATGCAATGCCAATCAAAATCCCAACGGCATTTCCTACAGAAATAGATAAAGCAATCATGAAATTCATATGGAAAAATAAAAGACCCAGAATAGCAAAAGCAATTCTAAGCAGGAAGTGTGAATCAGGCGGTATAGCGATACCAGATTTCAAACTATATTACAGAGCAATAGTGACAAAAACAGCATGGTACTGGTACCAAAACAGGCGGGTGGACCAATGGTATAGAATAGAGGACACAGAGACTAATCCATAAAGCTACAACTATCTTATATCTGATAAAGGGGCTAAAAGCATGCAATGGAGGAAGGATAGCATCTTCAACAAATGGTGTTGGGAAAACTGGAAATCTATATGCAACAAAATGAAACTGAATCCCTTTCTCTTGCCATGCACAAAAGTTAACTCAAAATGGATCAAGGAGCTTGATATCAAATCAGAGACTCTGTGTCTGATAGAAGAAAAAGTTGGCTCCTATCTACATATTGTGGGGTCGGGCTCCAAATTCCTTAATAGGACAACCATAGCACAAGAGTTAATAACAAGAATCAACAAATGGGACTTACTTAAACTAAAAAGTTTTTTCTCAGCAAGAGAAACAATAAGAGAGGTAAATAGGGAGCCTACATCCTGGGAACAAATTTTTACTCCTCACACTTCAGATAGAGCCCTAATATCCAGAGTATACAAAGAACTCAAAAAATTAGACAATAAGATAACAAATAACCCAATCAACAAATGGGCCAAGGACCTGAACAGACACTTCTCAGAGGAGGACATACAATCAATCAACAAGTACATGAAAAAATGCTCACCATCTCTAGCAGTCAGAGAAATGCAAATCAAAACCACCCTAAGATGCCATCTCACTCCAGTAAGATTGGCAGCCACTATGAAGTCAAACAACAACAAGTGCTGGCGAGGATGTGGAGAAAAGGGTACACTTGTACATTGCTGGTGGGACTGCAAATTGGCGCGGCCAATTTGGAAAGCAGTTTGGAGATTCCTGGGAAAGCTGGGAATGGAACCACCATTTGACCCTGCTATTGCCCTTCTCGGACTATTCCCTGAAGACCTTAAAAGAGCATGCTACAGGGATACTGCCACATCGATGTTCATAGCAGCACAATTCACAATAGCTAGACTGTGGAACCAACCCAGATGCCCTTCAATAGATGAATGGATAAAAAAAATGTGGCATCTATACACAATGGAGTACTATGCAGCAATAAAAAATGACAAAATCATAGAATTTGCAGGGAAATGGATGGCACTAGAGCAGATTATGCTTAGTGAAGCTAGCCAATCCCTAAAAAACAAATACCAAATGTCTTCTTTGATATAATGAGAGCAACTATGAACAGAGCAGGGAGGAAGAGCAGGAAGAAAAGATTAACATTAAACAGAGACATGAGATGGGAGGGAAAGGGAGAGAAAAGGGAAATTGCATGGAAATGAAGGGAGACCCTCATTGCTATACAAAATTACATATAAGAGGTTGTGAGGGGAATGGGAAAATAAACAAGGAGAGAAATGAATTACAGTAGATGGGGTAGAGAGAGAAGATGGGAGGGTAGGGGAGGGGGGATAGTAGGGGATAGGAAAGGTAGCAGAATACAACAATTACTAATAGGGCATTATGTAAAATTGTGGATGTGTAACCGACGTGATTCTGCAATCTGCATTTGGGGTAAAATTGGGGGTTCATAACCCACTTCAATCTAATGTATGAAATATGATATGTCAAGAGCTTTGTAATGTTGTGAACAACCAATAAAAAAAAGAAAAAGAAAAAAATAAATAAATGTAGGAGTCATTCTACTATAAAAAAAGAGGAAATAGGGTTTCCTTCCTTCCTTCCTTCCTTCCTTCCTTCCTTCCCTCCTTCCTTCCTTCCTTCCTTATCTTGGGAGCCTGGGAAGAGCTTTATAACTTGTAGTCATGGAACCTTCTCTGCCCTGAGTCTAAATCCTTTTTACACCTCCTTAGCTGTGGCCAAGTGTGAGAGCCAAGATGGGCAGCCAGCTCTGTACCTGCCGTCTTGAGGTTTCAGTGTCTTTGACTTATTCTCTGATTGAAGGAATGATTGAAGGCCCAGGGAGGCTCACTGTACCTGACTAGGTCCAGAGACTAGGTGCTGCTACATTTCCTACCACAGGCCTCCTGAGCTCAGGTCATCTGCCATCAGGGAAAGGGAGCTGAGGACACTGTGGGGCAAATGCTGCTGTGGGGGAAGCCCAGCACAAACTCATCCTTGTGGAGGTGTGAATCCCTACTCCAAGACACTCTTGGGCTGCTGAGGATTTATTACTTCCCATGTTTAGATGAAAGGAGTGGTGGCCGTGCATCCCAGCAGGTCTCTCCTTCCACTTGTCCACACTGCCTCTAACCACACAATACCCACTGAAAATGGTCAGCAGGGACTGGGAACTGGCTGGTTGAGGGATGGGGCTCTGTTGTAAAATAAATGTGTAACCTGGTGGTATGAGGCATTACTTACCCACGTGAATGTTGTCTGAGAACAGGAATCTACAAATAACCTGGTCCCTACTTTTTGCATTATGAAAACCTTGTCCAGTAATAATTACTTCATAGATTTCTGGAAAAACAAACAAACAAACAAAACATTAAAATGTCTAAGTGAGGAAGAGCTGAGGGCTGCATTCCCTCCGCTCACTGTTCATTGGGGTCCACTCCACACAAGGTAAGATTCCCAAGGGGCTCTAATGAGGCAGCAGCTGCGTCTGAACCAGCATCCATGGATCCCTCTGGACACCTCCTCATCTGGTGTGGCAGAAGTGGCTGAGCTGGGCCTTGGACACTTGGTGGTCCTCCTCCCATCAGTTGATCCAAAAATTTCATGACTGTAACCCACGCCAGTACATGCACAAGGTCCAGCTCAGAGGAAGTCTTCACACCCCGAATTCTCCAGTGCTTCCTAAGCTGCAGGGCCCCAGGCTGTGCACTGAGCCGGCCCTCCCATATGGAAGGCAGAGAGGAGCTCTGATGCACAGGCTGAAGAAGCCCTGCCTTATGCCCGTGGGGCTCCTGAATGTCCAGGGACTCTCTCTCCTCCTCCTCCCTGTGTTTCTGTGCCTGTGGTAGTGGAGACCCTAGAAGCAGGGCAGGAACACAGGTGTGGCACAGGAGAGGCCCTACCCTGCCCAGGAGGTTTCCTCACAGGATGTGCCATTCCCAACTGTGGGTCCTGAGGCCAGCACATCATCCCTCATCCCGGTCTCTTCATGACACACCAAGGAGCACAGCCACCCGCCTGTGTGTAAGCAAGCACTTCTTCTACCAGTGTGTAGCCTCCTTCTCCTGAGGCCAATACAAGGGACAGAGAGGAGGGCAGCGTGGCCAGCTGCAAAGGAGTCAG
Organism: Spermophilus citellus; assembly: GCF_964194105.1. Classification (NCBI taxonomy): domain Eukaryota; kingdom Metazoa; phylum Chordata; class Mammalia; order Rodentia; family Sciuridae; genus Spermophilus; species Spermophilus citellus. Next base: position 18,668,906 of record NC_138195.1, on the reverse strand, counting down.
ATTCCAGGCCTATTCACCTGCACGGCACCTCCTGACCCATGTCTGACTCATTCCAGACTAAAATGGCACTTGAGATGCCCCAGCTCAGTTGACCAAGGACTTTATTCCTCACCTGACCTCCTTCATCAGACTCTCAAGGATAAACTGAGGACTGATCTGGTCTGTTTCATTTGGCTCGAAGGATTCTGCCTGGGGATTCCCATGTGAGTGACTGTTACTCTGTATGCGGCAAGTTGCACAAGATGGCCAGTAAGTGAACAGGTCACTGGCTGAGCTTGTGTTTGGACACATCTGTCACACTGGTAGAGCTGCTAGGAGAGGGAGTGACATCTCACATCCCCACCTGGGGTTTGTCCTAACTGTTCAGATGCCAAGGCCTGTGTGTCCAGGGCACATAATGACACACAGGCACCGCCACCTGGGCTGCTTTAAACCAGAAGCAGAAGGGGCCATACAGGGGAATGGGGGTCCTTGAGTCCACCCCCACCCCTTAGTACTTGCCCAGCACAAGCAAGGGCAGGGGGAATGTTGAACCAAGAACCAAAGTGCAAATATCAGGACCTGCCACTGTCCTTAGGACCCATGAGCTTCCAAGTGCTGATCCAGTCACCTCCTCTGTGTCTCCCAACAGTCCTGACAGTGCCATTTCTATCCATTTTAGGCCACACTGAAGTCCCAGATATCTGGCACTTTGCTGCAGGCCTGGTGCCACAGGTAGCAGAGCACAGATGAACACATAGTTCTGCTACCAACAGCCTGTGGCCATGGAGACTCCTTGTTGAGGGCTGGGAGGCCAGGACCTAGCTACCTGGGCCAGAGTTCACTGTAGCAGCTGAGCTGTCACCAGGGGTAAAAGGAGGTTGTGGGTTCTGTCTCCATCAACCACAGTGTGAGGACACTAACCCTGTGGTACCAAGGCTACATACAGGGTTTGTGACAAGGAGAAGTGACTGTCCCCAAGACCATACAATTGTGTCCTCAGCACACAGAGTCAGGAATGCAGGGTGGTCAGAGGCATTTGGTCAGGTCTAGTCCTTGGGGACAAGGAACAGAAGTGGCCCTTTCCCCACTGGGTGACTGTCAGGGTGGACACTGGAAGCTGACTTTTGTTCAGTTATTTTTCTTTTTCCATTGATATCACTGTTTCCACACTTTTTGTGGATGTGCAAACTCCACATTTTTCAAATCCCCCATCAGCCTGGTCCTCCTGGAATGAGCCCTGATTCCTCTTGACCTACTGGCCTGTTTAAATGTTGCTCCATTGATTTTCTAGTGTTTCCTTGAGAGTTTTTAAAAATATGTTTTTCTACTTTTGCAATTAAACATTTTGTGTTAGATAATATCTGGGCACATATCCACACTGTGCTTTCTAACACACATACCCCCACAATGTACATTTCATATACAACATATCTATGCACATCACCCATGCACACCCCCCCACATCCACCCACCCACAAACACTCTACCACACATATACACCTCGGCACACGTATGCACATGCATATACTGTATACCCCAAGCACGCTTACCCCTCCATATACCATAGAAAAACACTCCACCTACAGGTACTAAATCACACACCACACACATACAAAAAAACATAATATCCAATACCATACTCCTAACACACCACAAACCAGTCCCTGCATACTGAATATACCACAAATACCCTGCATACAGATTCTACACACCCACAACATAAGTATATACCACACACAATACCACTGTGCTCACATACAATATATTCTCTGGCACACATACCACACAACACTGGGCACTCATGTATATTCCCCATGACCTATATAGGCAGAAACCATAAATATACACAAACACCAAACTGCCTGTTGTAATACCACTCATGCCACCCATAAATTACAAACATGCATGACACACACCACATACATATTGAATACATATCCCACAAAGCTATACCAAACACACATAATTCATACAGTTCACACCCACACTTGGGCCCACAACACATACACCTCAATAAAGAACTCCACACAAACACCATACACACTACAAAACACCACACGTAAATCACTCACAGAGAAACACACACACCAATACATGGCTCGTGCAAATGATAAACACAGCATATACTACTCTTAGAGACTGTAAACACCACAAAGATATTCTACAAATCACACATGCCACACACCACCTACAAATTCTGAGATGCACTACACATCACATAAACACCACATAGTACATATAAACTTCATATCCTCCTACACAGTAGACAACACACCACAACACTGAAACACCCATCCCACACACACCACACACATCCCACACCACTGTTACCATATACACAACACACACCATGCAGTCTCACCTCCCACACAAAACACCACATACACATTCATGCATACGCATGCAATGTGAACACTCATCAATTAAACCATATATCCACCCCAGGGGCCCCTCAGCTCTTACCTCCTGCACACAGAGTGGAAGCCTCTACAGATGTGATTTCAATGCAGGTCTTGGAAGCAAGCTGGAAGAGAGAGGGGAGGAAGGGGGCTAGGAGTGTGATCCTCAGGCTCCAGAGAGATGCCGATCACCTCTGCTCACATTCAGCCAGACTCACCGACTCAACAATGTTTTTCAGATCCTTAAATCCTGTGTCCACCCCAACGATGTAATCTGGGGAGTCTGCAATGGCTGTCATCTACAAAGGAAAAGAGGTGACTTGAGACTTGAGCCCCTCAGCCAGGGTACTGAGAAAGCAGCAGGTCCCCAGACCCAGGGCAGAGTGTCTTGCCCTCTTATAGTGGAGCCAGTGAGTGTCAGGAGCTCAGGGTCAGACGTTGGCTTCTGCCCACAGCCCAGGCTTAGGGAGCAGGAAGCTCCCCCCACCCACCCAGCACAGAGGGTGCCAGTGACTCAAACCCTTTGGTTGTCCTTTCACTGCAGCCACCTGTTTTCAAGTTCCCTGAGGCAGGGGAGAAGACCAGCTTCTTCCAGGCCCCGGGAAGCCACCCGTGAGAGCTTCCCCAACTAGGCTGCAGAGGGACACCTGGGCACCTGCTCTGAAGTACCTGGTGTTTACTGTATCCCAGCACACCCACAGTGTAGATGACTGCCCCTCGGCTCCGACACTTGTCAGCCTGAAAAAAAGGTGTCAAGAGTAAATCATCAGTCTATGTGGGGCACAGTGCAGGGAACCATGGACTGGACTCACCTCTTCCTTGGTCTCCTTAAATGTCATTTCTTCTAGTAGTCCACCCATCAGAGCAATAATTATGCTGGCAACGTTGTTGCCTACAGAATAATCAAGAAGTGGGGGTCCTGGTTAGCAAGTGTCCATGTGTAGCTAAAGAAGCTGCCACACTGCCGCAGGTCTCCAGAGCCCTGCAGTGACTACTGCAGGCAGGTCTGGGGCTCCCCTCACCTCAGCATTCTGAGACAGGTGCTTTGAATTCTCATTAACTCCCTGTCTGTGAACCCTTTCCCCACGAGGAAGCCCAGCCATTTGTCTACAAGGGCCAGCCTATTAGCTGTATGCAGGAAGGAGCAATCAGACCCTCCTGCAGAGCCCAGTGAACATGGCAGAGGCCAGGCATCTGATTCAGGTACAGCTTGTAGAAACTCTTGGCATCTGTGTGTCTAGAGTTCAAGTCTTGTAGTTATAGGGATTTAGAAGGGGACCCCACAACTCCTCACTGTTGTTCCCCAACAAGTCCCACCTATTCCTGATGGAAGTTACAAGCTCACAGTTTAGAGAGACTTCTATTCAGGGTGTGCTATATATATATATATATCTTGTGGGGGGAGCAGGGGATCAAACCCAGGGCCTCATGCATGCTAAGCAAAAGAGATGGTTGCACTGTCTGAGCTGTATGCCCCGAAGACAACTCCAGAGTAGGAAGAAATGAATGGGACCAGGAAGAGGAAGGTAAGGCCAGGTAGGGGAAAACAAGATGTGGCTTCCACAGAAAAGAGGCCTCAGTCTGCTCAAGGTTCCTACAAATTTTTTTCTTTTTCTTTTTGCTCACTGGGAACAACCCTAGGTCAAAAATCATAGAGTGACCAAGATCCTTGCATTGAAACAGGGGACAGCAGAGCCTACCTGATGCAAAAACCCTATGCTCTGAAAGGTGAGGTACTGACTCCAAGAGCAAGGGCTAGGAAGAAGCACTAGGAGCTAGGAATCTGCACACACCTCTCCCAGGGGCACCAGCTGTGTGCCCCACCTACCAGGAAGATGGCAGGGCAACTTACCTGTGGAGCTGATTTTTGCCATTTGCTCATTTACCTGCAAGGAAATGAAGAAACATTTGGTGGGGGGCGGGGAGTGAGATTCCAATACTCTAAGAGCAGTGAGCCAGCCCTACCTACCAATTTAAATCCTTCTTGCATATGTTCCTGTCCTCTAGGTACCACTCTCAGAAGTTGTCGAAGACCCTCATGGATTTTTTTTCTAAAAAAAAAGGTGAAAATGAAGGTTAACTTAGGAAGATTGACTATTACAAACCAGCTCATACACTACCCCACAGCTCTGTCTACTGTGGAACTGCTTGGACAGGAGAGGACATGAGGCAAGCAGCACCTTGACCCACATTTGGCTCTGGGACTTGGACAGGAGGTTTACAGCCTTCTTTGTCCATGATTCCATGAGCCCTGAGGCAGGTCAGGCGAGGGTGGGCGCCTGCTTAGAGGGTCCCATGTAATGTCTGCCTTTTTCTGAGCTCATGCCTTTCTGAGGGTATTTAGGCCTCCAGGAGCTTTCCATGGGCCTACCTGGTCCATCCCTGGTTAGAGGAGGAGGCTCACAGGGATGTGCTTGTATGTGAGAGACACCATGGGGGCTCATCATTCCTGCCTCTATCTCTAAATCTTAGAACACTGTCCTCCTGAACACTCTGCTTTCCATAGGGAAGGCTGCGTTGAGAAAAGGTCATGTGGCTAAGCTCTGCCAGCTACTACCCCCCACGGCCACAGATCCCCTGGCCTGACCTTCTTCCTCCCTTTCCCCTGCCAAAGGTAGTAGCTAGTCTGCTTAATTAGAGAGCTGGGGCTCCAGGACCTCAAATGTTTATGAAACAAAGACCCAAGGCTGGCCATGAGGGTGCCCAACAGTGCTCTGTGGAGACTGGCTGGGAGATTTGGCCTTTCGGATGCTGTTAAAGCAGACAGACAGGATTAGGGCAGGCCAGATGGCTCTATTGGCAAAAATGGTACGGGAAGGGGCATACTGAGGCTTGGGTTGAGTACATGTGATAGGCTGAGTCAGCAAAATGACCTAGAAAATAGACCCTGAGGGTGGGTTTCCAGTGCAGGCAGAGAGAAGCTCCCCTGGGTGAAAACTAAAGGCCCTAAACCTGGCCCTGCCTGGCTCTTCCCTGAGGGCGGGGGAGGGGGGGTGAGGAGGCCACATCCAGCCATGCCTAGGGAAGGCCCAGCCCAGCCCAGCACCTCCTGCTGCCAGCCCAGCAACACTGCCCCTCAGGGACCCCTACCAGCACCCTTCCCACATCCTTCCTCTCTACCACCTCACACCCACTCAGATCTCTCCCAAACCCACACCACAGGACACACCAACCCAGACCCTCCCTGTGTCCACAGAGTCAGCCCCTCCCTGTCTCCTTGATGATATACTTGAGTGTCAACCTGTCCATATGCCCTGAAACTCCTTCCTCTTGCCTAGGGCTGGCTTGTCCCTCTTCATTCCCTGCTTCTGGCTTTTTTTGGGGGGAGAAGGTTGTCCCTGAACAAAAATTCCCCCAAAACTCCAAACATGCAGACGTCTTCAGTGTCTCCACCCCTCTTCTGTGCCTATCCTACTCTGTGCAGAGCACTGGACATTGCATCCCAAGCTCTCCCTCACCTCCCAGTCAGTCAGAAGCTCCACAACTTCCCACCTCTGGGCCCCTTGGCACAGGTGCCCCACCCTCCACACCCTGGATGCTTGCTCCTCATGCCTCCCTGTAGCACCCATCCCTGCCTTGGAATCAGGGCCCCTCCTGGCCTAGACCCTCTACAAAGCACTTCCCCAGGTTCCCAGGCTGTCTCCCTGCCTCACTGGCCTGGGCAGACATTTACCTGCCATGGAAGGTCCCAGGACAGAGTTCTGGTGGGACCTACCTATCTGCCCCATGAGATTTTAGAATAGGGATGGGGAAGGTTGACACAGCCAGCCTCCAGGGCTGATAAAGGGCAGGGTAGATGAACTTCTGAAAGCACAGAATCTGCAGGTATCAATGAAGCAGTCGACAGAAAGGCACTGGCAAGCCAGGGCTGGAGGTCAGTGTGGGTATTTAAGGTTGTCAGGACCAGCCCACCTTGCTCTCAGTGAGCCTCTCAGATCCTTGGAGCTCCATGTGGCCAGGCTCATCAGGCCTGCCTTGGGCTTCACAGCAGCACCTACCTGTCTCCAGTGAGCGGCATGAGAATTTCTGCACTTTCTGAGTAGAGAACGAAGGACATCCGCATATTTGGGCTGAGGAGGAAGCACAGTTCATGAGAAGCCAATGCACTGGTTCTACTGGATATCAGTGAGCAGCCAGGGAGGAGGTGCATATTTTCCTGATCCCCACCCGTCTCTTCTGCACTGGGGTCATTTTAGATTGGGGGAGGGGTGTCAGAAGTATTTGGTGAAGGATTCTGAAGACTATGGAGATGAAGTGTCCAAGGAAAAAGAGGGTGCTGAAGGTTTCCTGCTTCAGCTCTGTATTCCCAACACCCCAACTCTCTCTCTCACACTCACATACTCGCATGCATGTGCACAAACACATACACACACACACACACACACACACACACACACATACACACAACCCACACTCATGGAGACAGATACATCTACACTCCTCCATGAGCCCACTAACCTGGACTGTCTTCTACTGTCACCTTGTTTGTATCTTTGAGCCCACTTCACTCTGGCTCAAAGGGTTCATCTTCTTTTTGGCAGCCATTTACACACCTGCCTCCCCTTTCTCTCTCTTTAGTGCCCTATAACCCAAGACCCTCAGACCCCATAGTAAGATTTCTACAGGCCTCCATGGCTGATCTCCTAGTATCTTGTTTTTCCCCAAATCACTTCACTTATAGCTATTGGAATTTTCTTCCCAAGGCACAATCTTGATCTTGTCTTCCCCAATCCATGAATCTTCCGTGACTTCCTTATGGCTCACAGGGTGAATTCTACGTCCCTTGACCTGATATGATGAGTCACTTGACTTGGCCCCAAGCTGATCAGTACAGCCTCATTTTTGAGCCTGGCTTTGAATTTCCCTCCCTCCCCTGCATGTTCAGTATCACCATCATTAGAGGTCTCCAGAACCCCACCATTCATTAGAGATCACCTTGATGGTTGCTGTGACCCTGACTTTTCTCTATCCTTAAAGATCAAGTTAAAATTTCTACCTTCTTTGGGGAAAACTACTTTTGATTTCTGGCACTCTTGCTTTTTCCTTTAAACTTCCATGGAAAATCTAGTTCTCTGTACCTTTCTTTAGACTCTGAGAACTTTGAAACCTGGGGCCAGTTACTGATTTACTGTTTTGTCTGTCTTGACTTCTTGCCAGCCTGTGAGGTCCTGGAGGCAAGACCGTGTCTCTGCACTATGCCCTGTGCCCCAGAAATGTCAGGCTTAACATCTATGCTCTTTGTCCAATGTTGCTGAGACCCCACATATCTAGTGTGGTTTGTTCCTTTGTGAACCAGCACCCTGGGCACTCTCTGTGCTCCCTACATGAGGGTGCTCTGACACCCACAAAATGTATTTGCCATGCCCTCTGCCTGCCAGAGTAGCGCTCCCTGCAGCATATAGGATCCTGCAGTGTGGAGAAGCCATACTTTTTGAATTTATGCACCAAATGCTCCACAAAGGAATAAATGTGAATCCAGTCGCCATGCACGCTGCTGGACCTAAAAGCAAAGGAAACATGAGTTGGGGATATGGCATATTCAACAAATGGGCAGTTTCTGCCTTACCCCACTGTCCAGCAGGCTCTGTAATAAGTGCAACCCAGAACCAAGAACTAGAGTGGATCATCCTTAGAGGTGACATTCATCAGGGCCAGGAGTAGCAGAGAGTGGCCAAGCAACCCCACTAACCTGGGGCTGTGGGGCATCCCAATATGAGGGAACTTTGATAATTTACCAGTGTGGCTGGCCGTGCTACATGGGGTCTGTGTAGACTCTAAATGGATAAGGTATCTTGGATAGAAAGGTCCATCACCTCCATATGGTCTGATATGCAAGGTCTCTTTTTCCCCTCCATTTGCCCTTGTTTTAACCATTTCCTATTCTCTCTATGTGTGCCCACATAAGGGACCTTGACATCACTGCCATCAAATATACCTGGACAGCCCTAGCCCAGGCCCAGGGTGTGACCAGTCCTGGTCTGTAAGTCCCCCATCCCTCAGGGTGGGGATTCTTTTGCAGACCTATGTCTGACCTGTAACCCCATGACATTGCCAGATTCCTCTCACTGTCCCACATTTCCCAGCACTCACAGCAGCAAGTGCAGGAATTTCCAATAGGAACCTAAACCTCAGCAAGTACAGATGGAAACATGAGCTTGCTTTATATCCTAGGTTTCTCACCAGCTTGCAGTTCTCAGCTACTCTGAGCACAGAAGGCCTTTTCTAGTAGGCACTGCCAGGGAAGCAGCATGTCAGCTGTCATCATTTCCAACTAGGAGGGAGACCCACAGGCTCTTCCCATCCTGACTCTCAGGTCCCTCCTCTCTTTGTCTCACATTTAGTCCCTGGATTGTTGGGAAGGGGGTAAAAGAAATTGGGTCCTCCTGATCTTCCACATTGTGGGAATCACTTCCATCTGGGCTACATCGTAGGGACAAAGGTGTTTGCAATTCTACAGCTGACAGTCTGCATTGCATGAAGGAACAGCAAGTAGATTCCAGGTATGGAAGAGAAATGTCAAGCTTAATGTCTATGCTCTTTGTCCAAGTTCCGAGAGATGGTCTATGGTGAAACTGAGGCTGGTGCCCTTGTCTGGACATTTTTCCTGGATCCATGGTGGTTAATGTGATTGATATGTTATGAGAGTCATAATCCCTACCAGGAGTCACCATTTCTTCTCTCTATTTATCACTGTGTCCTTAAATTTGAGCGTCTGGAAGGTCATGCTTATATGTGCTGATTGTCACTTACCAATAGCAACCTTCTCTCTACCATCCTACTACCTCCTCTAGGCTTCATACACAACTGCATGTAGCCAATGAGGAAATAAGATCTATATAACCCTAACAATATCAGGATTATCCTTCACTGAGCACATATGCCAGGAAACTGATGTGCATGCATTCCTTTTAATATGAACTTATTCCCTTGCACAACTGAGAAAACTGAGGCTCTGAAACCTCAAGCAATTCTTGACCATATTCATATCTAGCATGGATCTGAAACCAGATCTTTCTCCAAATCCCACACACTGCCCACTTCATTTGGCATACCTGGATGATGATGTGGTATCCAACAATATCTGGCTGACTAAGTGCTAGATAGCAAGCCCATCCATAACACAAACGTTTGCTCTCCACACCACCCAGGCTAATGTGAAAGACAACTCCTTCTCCTAACTGAGGGTAACACTGTTTGCTTTCTTTCTTACTCTTCTTATTGTTCTACTGTTCCCCAACCCCGACTCTGTAGCCAGGAGTATTGTCCACTGAAGACTCGTGGGGAGCCAGAGTCATCAACCTCTTCATATGCTCTGCAAAAGTTTCAGTTTGAGATTATTTCCAAAGATGCTGTGTATTCTAAAACATAGAAGAAAGGGGTCTGGGTTTGTAGCTCAGTGGTAGAATGCTTGCCTAGCTCATGTGATGCACTGGGTTTGATCCACAGCACCACATGAAATAGATGATAGATAGATAGATAGATAGATAGATAGATAGATAGATAGATAGATAGATAAAAATAAAGAACCAATAGATGATGTTTAAAAAAATCTCAAAACAAAAAAGAGTAAGAAGAAAGATAGTGTTTATGGAAAGAGTAAAGAAATACAGAGACAAACCACTCCCTAGAAAACTGAAGTTCCCAAATACAAGGCTCCAATCATGCTAGTACCCAAGAGAGACAAGACCACTGGATACTGAGGACACTTCTGATGTTAATGTTTGAGTTCAAAACATCATGGTGATTTGATCATGTAGGCAGGATGAAAGAGGACGTTACAGAAGCATGCAGGGGAGCCAGCTATGAAGAAGCCAATGCTTTATCTCCATTGTAAAGAGAGAAACAAAAAGAAACACCAGCCAGAACAAACGTATAATTAGAAAGAAGGGCATAATATCATAAATGAAAGCTAGTAGGTTTGCAAGTGGTTGCCTTGGGGGAGTGGGATCTGGAGTCTCACAGAGTTGGGCAGGAGTATTTATTAATTAATTATGTTTTTAAATTGCTGTGAGCCTCATTCTAGTAATTGAAATTTCAGGGTTCATAACCCACTTCAATCTAATGTATGAAATATGATATGTCAAGAGCTTTGTAATGTTGTGAACAACCAATAAAAAAACAAAACAAAAACAACAAAAAAAAAAGAAATTTCAATGGATCTTCAAATGTTTGGGGATGAATCTAAAAATGGAATTATAGTAACAAACTAGTAGCATAAATGCTGTTCAGAGAAATGGTATCTTTGAATCTCAATGCCCTACTAACCATGGAAGCATTCCAAAACAAACAGTCAGACACACACACACACACACACACACACACACACAACAAACAAACATACAATCAAACAAAAGTAACAGAAGACCTGAATGCTTCTGGGCCAACTTTGCAGAATCTCTGGAAAGAAATGAAACTTTGATAGCAATAATATAAGTGTTCAATGGAGAAAAAGCTATCTTCAAAGTTACAGAAATGTGTACATAGTGTTTTATCACACTTTCCCTACTCTATTCCCAGTATGGAAACAGTTTTGGTTTTGAGCAGTGGACCCAGTTTAAAATTATTCTCCTTCAATCAGAGGGAGCAGTTGCTAATTACTGTGTCCATATGTTTTTACTTGTCTTGGGGACACTTCATGGACTGATTCCCTCAACTTTCCTTTGCATAACTTGAAACATGGATAAAAAAGGAACAGGCACTCTACTTAATAACAACCACAAACCTTCAGGAGACAAATCATAGATGCCTTGGGCCAAATATTTTGGGTGTAGTCATGCAACAGATTATTGAAGATCCAGAAGAGAAGCTCTACAACTGCATTCTAGGAAATACTAACTAAAGTCCTTCAAGTAAAAAGCGAAAGACACCAGACAATAACTCACAGTCATATGAACATAGAAAGATAAATAAAAGAGCAAATATATGACCCATTTTTATTATAGTCTTGTTTTGTAACTTTATTTTTCTTTTCTGCAGCATTTATAAGACAAATGCACAAAATCATTATGAATATATGTTATTGAGCCCACAACATGTACAGATGTAATTTGTGGCATTGGTAACAAAATGTTACATGATTTCAGACTATAGTAGAATTTTTGTATGTAATTAAAGTTAAGTTGGCAGAAATTCAGATTGGCTTGCTATATATAACATTAGAAGGCTACAAGTAATCTGCATGTAATCATAAAGAAACTATCCAAAATAGAATATACACAAAAAGAAATGAGAAAGCAAATGAAATAATAAAATGTCTCATTTCAAAAGTATCAACTAAGCACAAAATAAGAGAGATAGGAAGAAAAGGAAGAACAAAAAAAGGCTGAAAAATACAGGAAACAACCACATAATGCCAATTTCCTTCCCTTTTAGAAATTACTTCAATTATAAGCAGATGAAAATCTAAAGACATAGATTGTCAGAATGGATTTAAATAATTAAAACAAATAAAAACCCATGATCTAATTTTATACTGTTTACAGGAGACTCATTTTAGACCTAAAGGTGCAAATAATTTAAAGTGAAACTCATAAGGTCATGGTCATAAAAGTGTATTCACAAAAAGGATACTACAATTAGAAAGAGACCTCTACAAAAAAAAAATCATAGTCCCAAACTCATGAAACAAAATTGAACAGAATTAAATAAAGAAATAGTGCTAAACTCAAGTTTGAGATTTTGAGATTCTCTTTTCAATCATGAATAGGACCTTAAAAACAAAGAAAATAGAGAAAAGACAAAAGAGAAGATTTGAATATCATTATTTAAAAACTGTACCCATACTGGAACATGAGATGTATCAAATTATTTTATGTCAATGTATTATTGTGTCATGTTGAATCTCAGTATTGGGGATAATTATAATGCACCAATAAGAAAGACAAAAAAGAAATAATCCTGTAACAAACAGATATTTACCGAACACCCTACCTGACAACAGCAGAACATTTTTTTTTCAAATTCACATGGAAGATTCATCTTAGTAGATCACATGTTAAGCCACAAAACAGAAACACAAACACACACACACACACACACATATACACACGCACAAGTACTTGGCATGAGGATAGTCATTCAGTCACCTGAAGTATATTTCCTTATAATGAAAATAAAAACACCTCAAAATGAACCAAAAGGAGACCTTGAAAATTCATAAGCAGGCAGAAATTAACCAATTGCACTGTGTACTATTAAATAGTCAATGTCTCAAAGAATAAATCAAAAAAGAAATTGGAAAGTACCTGAGACAAACAAATAAAAATAAAAACACAACATAGGAAAGCATAGAATGAAGCTAAAGCAGTCCTAAGTTGACAATCTATAGCTATAAACAAATACATTTAAAAGTAAAAAGATTTATCCATAATTTAACTTTATCACTTATGGAAAAATAAAATTAAATTCAAAGCTAGTGAAACAATAAAGTAGCAAAGATTTTAGAGAAGAAATAAATAAAATAGAGAATCAACATTATAATAGCATTATTGCCAATTTTATAGAAATTAACAGCATAAGATGGATATCTAGGCTAACAAATTGTATGCCTAGATGAAATGGTATTTTTTCTAAAAAACACTAAATCTACCTAAAGTAAGTCATGAAAACAAATAGAAAATGTGAATAGACCTGTAACTTTTAAAAGATAATAAAATTCTACATCCCTCCCCCACCCCAAAAAGGCTACCTGGATTCACTGGTAAATTCTAGAAAACATTCAGGAAGAAATTTCAATATTTTTTCTTAAACTTTTCCAAAAATTGAAGATGAGGAGAAAATCTCAGACTCATTCTATGAGGCAGTATCACCCTAACACCAAAGTCAAATAAAGATATTTGAGGAATGTATAGACCAACAATCCCTCTGAACATAGATACAATAACTTTAACAAAATACCAGGTGGAATGTACGAAATGTATTCAGAAGCACACTAAAAGGCTTATACATTGTGGGATTTATTTTCACAATGCTAGGATGGTTCTAAAAAAATTAGTGTATGCATCTCATTATTGAAATGAAAAAAAAAACTATACCAATTGATGAAGGAGAAAAACATATGGAAAAAAATCTCGCACATTTCTTTGTAACAGTTAAGTTATGACTAAAGAAAGATATCTTCCATATCGAAGGCAAGACATGAAAGACATTCAGCTAGTATGTTCAATGGTGAAAGACTAAAAAATTATGAAAGCCCTTCTCCTAAGATCCAGATATGTTGCCTGCCACTATCACTTTTCTTCAACATAATATTGATAGCTCAAACCAGAGAAAGTAAGGAAGAAAATGAAACAAGATAAATTCAAATTAGAAAGGCAGAATAAAGTTATAACTCTTTGTAGAGGATATTCTTACATGTGAAAACCTCAAAATTTTACTAAACAATCTTTTGAGTCTAATAAACAAATTCAGCAAAATAACAGGACACAAATTTAAAAATATACAAACCAGTTACATTTCCAAATCTTAACAATTGAAGCATCCAAAAAGAAAATTAAGAAAACTATTTCATTTATAAATACATCCAGCTGGGAAAAAAATACTTATGAATAAATAAATAAAAGACGTGTAGATTGAAAACTAATAATACATTGCTGAAATAATTTAGACATAAAGAAATGGGAAAATATCAGATTCACGACAAATTTTGTCAAGATGACAACACCAGTCGAAACTATCTAAAAATTTAATGTATCTTCATTAAAACCCCAATGGTTTTTTTTTTCAGAAGTAGAAAAACTCATCCATAAATTTTATAGAAAACAAAGTGCCATAATATACTTTAAAAGACCAGTACTAACTTGGAGTATGCACATTTTCTGATTCAAAATTTATTACAAAATTAATTAAAACACTGTGGTAATTTGCTTGAATATAGTCATGCAGACCAATGATCAAAATAGAAAGCCCAGCTATATTTATATAATATAATAATAAATAATTATATATTTTTCATTTTATTATGATGTGTCTTGGAGAGCGTCTCATGTGAATGGGTATAATTGAGGTCCTATAAGCCTCCTGTATGTGGATATCTATCTCATTTTGGAGTGGGAAAAGTTTTCTGTAACTATCTCATGAAAAATGCTCTTTATGCTTCTAGTCTTTATCTCCATGTTCTCTTTCTATCCCAAAGATTCTCAGTTTTGGTCTTTTAAAGTTGTCCTACAGTTCTTGTATATTCTGATTGCGTTTTACCCTTTTTATTGCATTTTGTATACTCAAGATCATATAGCATGTCTTCAAGGCTTGAAGTTCCATCTTCAAGGGCTGAGGCTTTATTTTCTATGCATTCTAATTGTTAGTGGTGCCTTCAAGTGAATTTTTAATTTAATTGATTGAGTATTTCTTCTAGGTGTTTTAAAACTATTTCTTTAGTATTAATATCCTGTAACTGCTTTTTAATTCCTTCCTTAGATCTAATTTTCATTAATTGAACATCTATTTTTTTTCGGGGGGTTACCAGGGATTGAATGTAGGGATACTCGACTACTGAGACACATCCCCAGCCTCAGGAACAGATAAATAAATCTCCCCACAAAATCCAAATTCCTTAACAATTGATTGAGAGGTGGATGAAATCCCAGAGAAAGGTTGTAAAAATCTGCTTATTAAGATGTTCAGATAACTAAGTGCATGCCTGTAGTCCCAGAGGCTTAGGAGTCTGATGCAGGAGAATGTTGAGTTTTAAGCCAGCTTCAGCAAAAACGAGGCACTAAGCAACTCAGTGAGACCCCGTCTCTAAATAAAATACAAAATAGGGCTGGGAATGAGATATTCCAATCCCTAAAAGACAACAAGTATCATCAAGATTATTATATCCAGAAAAACTCAGTTTCAAATTTGAGGGGGAAAATAATCTTTCTATGAAAAGAACTAAAGGAATTCATGAACACCAAACTGGCACTATTAAAGAATACTGTGTGCACACAAAGTAAATAAAAAACAATTCCCAAAGTTCTCAAACGGAGGAAGGTCAATAGAAGAATAACACATTAAATGTGAATCAAGGCAGGATAAAATATAGCAAAAAATCAAAATGGCAGGAAACCACAAACATATATTAATACTAACACTGAATGTTAATAGTTTCAACTCCACAATTAAAATATACAGGTTAACAGAATGGACAGCATGTACAGTCAGAAAAATGAGAAATTATACTCGATTTATGTATGATATATTAAAGTGCATACATGCATTTTACTGTTGTGAAACTAATTAAACAAACAAATAAAAATTTAAAAATCAAATCAACTATATACTACTCATAAGAGAATCATCTTAAAGGCAAAGGCATACACAGGCTTAGGGAAAAAGGATAGAAAAAATATTTCATGCAACAAACCACAAGCAGGAGTAACTATTCTCATATCTGTCAAAGCTGATTTCAAGAAAAGAAGAGACAAGGAAGGCCACTACATTCTGGTTAAGGGAAAAATTCAACAGATAGAGCAATACTGAACATTTATTCCCCAAATGTCAACACACCCAATTACATAAATAAAAATGCTCCATGACATAAACCCCACAGAGACAACAACATAATAATGACAAATAATTTAATACGCCCTTATCACCAATAAACAGGACAACAACATGTAAACTCAATAAAGTTTACATGTCAACAACATGTAAACTCAACCTAGATAAAAGCATTAATCAAATCAACCAACCTAATGAACATCTACAAAATATTCTATGCAAAACAGCTGAATTTACCTTCTTCTCAGCCATAATAGAACTTTTTACAAAACAGATCATATTCTAGGCCACAAAGCAAATCTTTTCCTTTTTTTCACATTAAAATATTTTATTATTATTATTATTATTATTTATGTTTTCTTTGGGTTTTGTGATGGCTCCTCTGACCCAGCTCCCACAAAGGAGGCACGGCAGGCAAGGAAAAGAGTACTCCTCAAAACCGGTTTTATTTGGGAGAAGCCAAATCTTATCAAAAACAAAAATAATCTATAGAATCCCATGTATTTTATCAGATCATAATGGAATGAAACTAGAAATTGACAATAGAAAATAATAAAATCCATATAAACACATGGATATTGAACAGTACTCTTAGAAATGAATGGAGAACAGAGATACAAATCAAAATCTCTGGGACAGTACCAAAGTAATTTTTTTTTTGTAGTGGAGATTGAATCCAGGACATTTAATACCTGAGTCAAATGTCCAGCCCTTGTTAGTTTTGAGTCTGTGTCTTGCTAAATTGCTGGAGCTGTCTTCAAAATTATGATCCTCCAACCTTAGACTACCAAATTGCTGAGATTACAGGCATGCACCATCATGCCTACATGAAAGAGGTTCTAAGGGGAAACTTTATAGAACCGAGTGCCTACATTAAAAAAAAAAAATTGAGATTCCAAGTAAATAATCCTATGTTCTACCTTAAGGCCTTAGAAAAAGAAGAAAAAACTAACTCCAATAGCAGTAGAAGATAGAAAATAATTAAGATCAGAGAAAAAATTAATGAAATTGCTGAGAAATAATTACACAGAATCAATACAACAAAGAATTTGTTCTTTGAAAAGATAAATAAGACAGACAAACCTTCAGCCAAACTAGTCAAGAAAAAGTGAGAAGACCCAAATAAACAAAATCAGAGATGAAAAAGAAGATATCATCAAAGACTCTTATGAAATCCATATTTTATCAGAACCTATTTAGAAAATTTATACTTCATAAATTGGAAAATCTGAAGACATTGACCATTTTTAAGACACATATAACCTACCCAAATTTAATTGTGAAGATCTAGAAAACCTAGACATACCAATATTGTTTTGTGTGATGCACTGAATATTTTATATTCTATTTTATTTAAGTTTTTATTATTTTTTTATTGGTTGTTCACAGCATTACAAAGCTATTGACATATCATATTTCAAACATTAGAATCAAGTGGGTTATGAACTCCCATTTTTACCCCAAATACAGATTGCAGAATCACATCGGTTACACATCCATATTTTTACATAATGCCATATTAGTGACTGTTGTATTCTGCTACCTTTCCTATCCTCTACTATCCCCCCTCCCCTCCCCTCCCAGACATACCAATATTAAGTCATGAAATTGAAACAGAAATTAAAAGCCTTCCAAAAAGAAAAGACCAGGACCTGATGGATTCTCAGCCAGATTCTACCAGACCTTCATAGAGGACTTAAAACCATTCTTTCTTAAAGCATTCCATGAAATTGAAATGAAGAGAACACCCCCAAATGCTTTTTATGAAGCCAGTACCACCCAGATACCAAAACCAGATGAAGATGCATCAAGGAAGAAAACTACAAATATGCCTAATGAACAGAGGTATAAAAATTCTTAATAAAATATTAGTAAACTGCATTCTAAACACATAAAAAAATACACTGTGATCAAGTTGGTTTCATTCCTGGAATGAAAGATTGGTTCAACATATTCAAAACATTAAATGTAATTGAACACTTAAGCAGAATTAAGCACAAGAATTTTATGATCATCTCAATAAATACAGAAAAGGCCTTCAGCACTCTTTAATGCTGATGCAGAAGCTAGGGAACTGAAAGAACTTTCCTTAATATTATAAAGGTAATTTATTACAAACTCAAAGCTAACAACATATTAGATGGAGAAAAACTAAAAGTCTTTCCTCAAAAACCAGGAACAAGATGAACTGTCTACTCTCAACACTCCTATTAAATATAATACAATAAAACATTATCCAGAGGGATCAGGCAAGAAAAGAAAATCAAAAGGATAAAAATAGAAAAAGAAATTAAACTATCTCTTCTTGCCAAAGAGATGTTCCTACATCTAGAAGACCCTCAAAACTCCACTAGAAAACTTTTAGAGCTTATAAATGAGTTCAGCAAAGTAGCAGGATAGAAGATCAGCATCCATAAATTGACAGTTTTCCTACTCCAACAGTAATTCAGCCAAGGAAGAAATCAGGAAAACCATTCTCTTCACAATAACCTCAAAAAATAGGCATATATGCTTGTTAATTAATTAATGAAGGGAGTAGAAGAAATCTAAGGTGAAAATTATAGAACACTGAAGAAAGGAATTGAAGGAGACCTTAGAATTGTTAAAATAGCCCATTTCTTGGATAGGCAGAATTAATATTTTAAAAATGGCCATACTACCAAAAGCAACATATAGATTCAATGCAAGTCCCATCAAAATAACAATAAAATTATTCACAGAATTAGAAAAATAATTTTTTAAAAATTCCTTGGGAAAATAAGAGACTCAGAATAGCCAAAGCAATAATAAGCAAGAAAAGTGAAGCAGGGGGCATAATAATACCTGATCTGAAATTATACCACAGGAACTGCATGGTACTGAAATAAAAACAGACATACAGTCCAATGGTACAGAATAGAAGACACAGAGACAAACCTACACATTGGCAGTCATCTGATCCTTCACAAGGGTGACAAAAGACAGCGTTTACAACAAATGGTGCTGGTTAAATTGATTATGTGTAGAATGAAACTAGACACTTATCTCTCATCCTGCACAAAAATCAATTCAAAATGGATCAAAGACCTAGGAATTAGACCAGAAACTATGCATCTCCTAGAAGAAAATTTGGGGTCAACATTCCAGCTTATAGGCACAGGCAACAACTTTCTCAATGGGACCCCTAAAACTCAAGAAGTAATGCCAAGAGTTAATAAATGGGATGGTATCAAATTAAAAAGCTTCTCCCCCACAAATCAAATAAGAATGTGAAGACAGAACCTATAAAATGGGAGAAAATATTTGCTAGCTACTCTTCTGACAAGAGATTAATATCTAGAACATACAAAGAACCACCATGTGTCCCAACTATACATTTCCTCTATATTTATCTTGAAGAATTAGAGTCCTCATGCCATAGTGATGCATGCATACCCATGTTTATGGCAGCACAATTCACATTAGTCAAATTATTGAACTAGCCTAGGATAATGGGTAAAGAAAACGTGGTATATATACCCAATGGAGTTTCATTCAGCCATAAAGAAAATGAAACTATGGCATTTGCAGGAAAACAGATGAAATTAGAGACTGTTGTGCCAAGTAAAATAAGTCAAACTCAGAAAGTTAAGGGTCATATGTTTTCTGAAATATGAGGAACCTAGAGAGGAGAAAGGAAGAGAAAGGTGGGAACATATTTTATAAAAATCAAAGGGAAATCAGATGAGAAAATGGTCCAATGGGTAGGAGGAGTTGAGGGGGAGAGGGGCATGTGCTGGTTAGTGATATTGGCCAAATTACATCCTTATATTGTGTATTGTGGCATGTATAAATATGTAACAACAAATGACCATATTTCAGAAAGAAAATAAAAAGTATGTGAAAGATAACCCAGAAAATGTAAGAGAATATTTGCAAATTCTGTAACTCATATGGGATAAGAATCCAGAAAGATATAAAGTCCCACAACTCAGCAATAAAAAGCAAACAACAATCAATAAAGAACAAGAAAGAAATGAACAAAAGACTTGCATAGACATTTCTCTGAAGGAGATACATAAATAGCTAAGAAGCACATAAAAAGATAATATAAATATTTATTAGACAAATGCCAAGGAAAATCACAATGAGATATAATTCCATATCCATTGGAAAGGCTACTATAAAAAGCAAATAAATAAATAAATACAACAAAAGAAAACAAAGACAGTGGGTTTGGGGAAGGAATGTAAAATAATACAACCATGGTGGAAAACAATTTGACATTTCCTGAAAAGGCTAAACACAGAGTCACTATATGATCCAGCAATATGACTCTTGGACTATCCCAAAAAGAAGTGAGATCAGACTCACATAGACCCATATACAGATTTTTCACAGCACCATTATTCACAATAGCCAAGTGTAGAAAAAACTCAATTATCCATCATGAGATGATGGGTCAACAACATGAACATACGATGGGATATAATTCAGCCATAACCATGGATGACACTCTGATGGATGCTACACTGCAGAACCTTGCAAACATTGTGCTTAGTGAAATATGCTAGACATAAAAGGCCAATGTGACCCACTTACACAATATCTAAAATGGGACAATTACTAGATGCAAACAATAAAGTGGAGGCGATCAAGGTGTTATAGTCTAAATATTGAATGTCCCCCAAAGGCCATGTGCTGAAGAGCTGTTCCTCATTCTGTGGTGCTATTGGAAGGTGGTGGAACGTTGAGGAGGTGGGGCCCAGTGGAAGAAAATTTGGTCCCTGGGGCTGTGTAAGGACAGGGATGTTGGGACCCCAGCCACTCCCCATTTTGCCCTTTGCTTGCTGGTTGGCATGAGGTGAGTGGGTTCCTTGTGCTGTGTACTCCATCGGGTATATATGCCACGTTTTCTTTACCCATTCACCTAGGCTAGTTCAATAATTTGACTAATGTGAATTGTACTGCTGCCACAGACCCAAAGCAATAGGGCCAAGAGACTGAACCTCTGAAAACATGAACCAAAATAAACTTTTCTTCATTTAAGTTGATTATCTCAGGTATTTTGTTACAATGGAAAGCTAACTAATGGGGATGGGGGAAATGAATGATCAAAATGGGCTTTCCCTGTGGGTGAAGGGTCTCAGACAACCTGGCTTGGCCTGAACCCTGGTCTTTTTCCCTGCTAGATCAGCAGAGGCGCTCTGAAGCCCACCCCCAGCCTCTGCAGGAGGGACATAGGAAGAGAGCTAGAGCTTGAAGGAGCCAGGACTGCATCAAGAGCTCTGAGAGCACTGGGAGCACCTCAGCTGTCTCTGCTTAGCCTGGAAATGCACATCACACTCATCCTCTGTTGTTGCATCTAGTCCACCAACTTTCCCTTCATCCTCATCTCACCTGGCAAGGCGGGTACAAAGACAGTCATGTTACAGTGAGAGGTTCTGAATCACAAAAGGATGAGGCTGATTTCCCAGGACCCCATAGGTAATGAGTGACTCCATGGCTGGGCTGCTTTTCTCAAAGAGCCACAGAGCACCCACACAGGTAACCCTGGGAGAAAGATGTCCTCACCCTCCAAGTACTTGTCACCATGCTGGCCCTGCCAGGTACCAAGCCCTTCCAACAGACCCTGTGAGATGGCGCACAGGGAAAGGGTGTGTTATTTCCCTCAGGCTGAGGGACTCCTCCCTGGCTCACTGTGATCAGAATCAAGGCCGCCACCGCTGACAACATGGGTAGGAAATGGAAGTGCAGGGGCTCCTCCTCAGACAGGATTCTGTTGAGGCTTGTAGGAGTGATAATTGGCAATTCAGACATTAGGAATTGAGGGAGATCCAGCAGATCTCCTCAGTCCTGGAGACTGACCTGGTATACACAGGGGACTTGAGCTGCTTCCTTTCTTTCCTGGCTTCCCAGTCTGGATAATGTTCAGACCCTTCAGCTCATGTTCCAACCCCAGACAAGTGTGGCCTGATTACCTGGGCCTGTCTTCTGGCATTGAAGATGTCATGTGGGATCCATGTGAGGCAATGACTGGGTTGCAAGTGGGGACCTTCTTTACTCAGGAAACCATTTCTCTGGCCCTCTCTAGGACCCTACCTTATTCATATTTTTGCAGAAAGGTAAGGGGAGAATCTCTAATTTTCTGATGTTTTGCAGCAAACCAGCTGTGGTTGACTGAACCACTTCCATCCTCAATATAACCCTCCCAAAATGTGGGGATTGACTTGCCTCCTCAAACTGTTAGAATATCAATTTTTACTACTTTCTCTGTCATAAGCAAGTACTTCATTAACACTGGCACCTATGCCAATGGCCCTTCCATACATCTCAAGGCTGGGCCGAACCCCCACTATCCTCACAACAATCTTAGAGAAGTGGATAAGGCACTTACCACAGGGCAGCTGAGAAACTCAAAGAATCACAGCTACTCTCTGAAAGGACTGGTCCAAACCACTTCTCCAGAACCAAACAACCAACCCTTACCTTTCTAGACAGCCAACAGGTGCCTAAGGCACCATCTAGCTTCCCCAGGACAATCCTGAGATAGAGTCACCTGCTCTTGTCAGTGCAGATGCCTTGGATGGTAACATGGGGGAAGGAAGAAGCAAACATGAGATGCAGAAAAGCACAGGACATTCTGAGCAGTGGCACTGGAAGAGTGCCCAGCAGAGGCCACAGAGCACTCTCTCCAGAAAAATCAGCAGTGAGCCCTACACACGGCTGAGGGTGAATCCTAGCCATCACCTGACTGAGAGGCAGGTAGGAGCAAGATCTGGGCCAGGGAGATCTGCTGGAGGGGCAGAGCCATCCAGGACCCCTGTGATGGTGTCCCTCCTTGTAGGCAGTAAGTAAGATGCTGAGGATCATGCCTGGGGTCTGACCACAGACAACCCTGCTTGTCCTCTTCCAGAGTCTGCAATTTTTAAGGCCATGTTCTGACCATAGTGACTGGAACCTAAAAGCAAATCCCCCTGGGGTATCTGGGGACAGAACCAGAGGGCCACTCACTTGTCCAAGATGAAGTAGAGGTCAAACACACCGTGGCATTCATTTTTTATTTTCCTCTGTGGCCATCGTTGCCATCCACCAGGACTTTGGCGGTGGTGGTAGCTTCTTGAGCCCCTGCCCACATGGTGGAATATTCTCCAGCCAGCGCCATGATGCTGTAGGCTCCCTGCTCTCAAAAGGGATGGTGGCAGAAGCAGCAGTAGCAGAAAGAGTGCAGTGCAAGGCAGCCAGGAATTGTGGATCACCATTTTCTTGATGTCCCTGTGAACTTAATTGCATTTAGCTCTCTGTACAGGTTTACAGGTAGGCTGGGCACTATCCACCTCTGGCTTCCTTTTCTGCCACCTCCACCTGTACCCAGGGATCATAGCCCCTATGGACCATTGCCCTATCACCAATGATCACTACAGCACTCTACCAGGTACCTACTCAGAGCACAGGGACTGGGGAAGCAGCAGCTCTGAGTATTCTGCCACCAGCTGCCTGCACGGCCCTTCCCCCACCCTGGGACAGAATTTTCTGTGCTTATGATTGACAGGAAGGTTGACATGGTGACTTTGTGACCTGAACTCTGCTCAATACCCTTCATATAGACAATACCAAGTAGCAGTCACTGGATCCTTGAAGGGTGTGTAAGATAAAAATCTCCTTGTCCCACAACCCATCTCCTTACAGCTGGTACTTAAGGGTCCACCTAAAGGAAATCAGGATTTAGTTAACCAAAGAGGATAGCTGAAGATCAGGACATCACTGTGGGTGAGGAGTCAGGAATTGGGAGGCCAGTGGGTTGGAAATGGAGGGGCCATTTGTGTGAACCCTGAAGTCAGCCATGAGATGGCAGGATCTAGAAGGCGATGAATACTGTGTGCTCTTGCCTAAGTCCCTTAGAATAGGAGGTCCGTCCCATTATCCACTGCCTGGTTACAAGCACATAAACTCAGTGACAAGAACGATTTGTTGTGCTCACAGTTTCTGTGAATCAGACAGGTAGGGATGGCAAATTAGAGAGGGGTCCCCCGTGAGGTACCTTATGGGGAGATTTGAGCATCGGGAAAGATTTGGGTTACTGGTGACTGAAGGTCAGTATCGGCTTTCCCACTCTCATATATGACACCTGGGTAGGGTAACTCCAAATCAGGTCTCTACCATCCCCAGAGACCCTAAGTGTGGCCTTTTATTATGACTCAATTTTCCTCTTGGCACGAGCTTTCAAGGTGGGTGCACCTTTTTTATGGTGGCTCAGAGGTCTGAACTCAGAGCTCAAAATATTTGAAGTGAGCAAGATAGAAATTGTAGCCCCCTCTATGACATCACCTCAGAAGTCACATACTGTCACTTCCACTGTACTCTGGTCAAAGCAGTCACTGACTTGTCAAGGTTTAAATGGAGCCACCCCTGCCACACAGACTTTCTTCACAGGAGGTGGAAGCACACACCCAGTGCTTTGACCGTAAGGCATCGCAGCACTTGGACCTTGGAGTGAGGCACAGTGTGGGGAAACAGGGGTGCAGTGATCGCATTAAAAAGGAATTCTGAAACTGCAGATCATAAAGGGAAACAGCTTTAGAAATACCTTGATCAATTTTATTTCCTTTGAGTTTATATTCATTAAGGTGATGTATGTTTAAAAACCCTTCCTTAATAGCTGTAAAAGAGACCTCAATGTGTATAACATAAAATTAACAAGTGATAAAAGTATTGAGTTCTGAGATTTTTGGTTTATTCATTTTGTGTTAACTTTAAAAGAACTATCTTGAATAAATAATATTTTAGAGTTGATGGAATCTGGTTTATTCCCCTAACAGCATCTCAGGGTCCCCTTGCTTTCCACATGTAATGAGCTTCGATACTGTCATGGTTTCATAGATTGTGAATTGATTAGACATCTCACTGTGGACTGAAATTGCCTTTCCTACTTCCTGATGGTCTACTGCATGACACTTGGTCATTCATGTTTCCCCCTTTATTGCAAAGCTTATCCACATATTCATGTCCCTTCTCTGACTGGGGTGTTTATCCTTTTCATATTGGTCATTAACATGTGCATTCTTGTTACTAATTATCAATGGTTGCAGTTTTCTTCTACCAGTGTGTGGCTATTTTTCACTTTACAATTTTGAAATAAAGCATAGACTCTTAATTGATTGCAGAATGCTATTGTTGGGATGAGTGTCCCCCAAAAGTTCCAATGTTAAAAGATTGGTCTATAAAATGGCCCTATTGAGAGATGGTGGGCCCTCCAGGTGGTTGGGTCTAGTAGGAGTCACTAGATCACTGTGGACAGGTCTTTTTAGGGGACTGTGGGACCTCCATCTTTTCCTTACTTTTGCTGGCTCATGATGTAAGCCATTCCACCAGATACTGTCCTTTCCCAATACTACACATATCTTTGGGCCACCTGAACACAGATGGGAATTTCCAGAACAGTGATCCCAAATGAATCTTATTCTCCCTTTAAGGGTATATTGTTACAGTAAAAAGAAAGTAATACAAAATAATAATTTGCAATAAATTGTTATTTTCCACCCTGACCCCATACCACCTGCTCTAGGCAATTATGCTCCGGATACCTTCAGATTATCCTAGGTTATGGAACTTGCCCCAATCTGGCAAAGTGCTCCTATACCACAACTGTGGGGCAGGAATGGGACTGGGAAGAGGCTGAGAAATAGTGCGACCTCTCAGTGAAGACCTGTATCCAGCTACCTTGGCTGTTCTCAGTCTGGGTGGGAGGATAAAGAACTTCTGTTGCCCTTGGGAGGCATGTAGGGGTCAGCCTGCACCACAAAGTGGTTGCCAACGGTGCTCAGGGGCACCATAGTATTATGAGCCTAGGGTCAAGGTGCACTGGTCAAGAGAAAAGATGTAAGGGTGGTCTTCAGGTCCCACAGCTGTGAACGGAATTCACATGCACCTAAGTGTGCCACTGACATCTGATTCTGACAATGATTCCAGGCTGCTTGGGATGGCTGACACGGGTCACAAGAATTGTGTGTTGGGGCAAGCTAGATCAGCAGTCAAGGAAGCACTGCACCACATTGATAGGGAACTTCGGGTTCCCAGATCCTGGGGTCCCTCTCTGCCCAGCTCTGCTCACAAGTCATTCCTGATGCAAAGACTCAGACCAATGGGCTGCTCAGAAACACCACCCTGGAGGTGGGAAGAGCCAGGAAGGAGGGTCCTGGCCAACCTGAGAGAATGCTCCTGGGTCAAATGCAGAATTGTGTGCTCAGAGTCTCCTTTCTGTCCTTGAAGATATTGACTGAGCAGCCAAGTAAGATGTGCCTTTGGGTGCTGCCTGTCAGAGCCAATAGAAGGGTGTGGGAAGAGGAATACATCTCACTTTTTTTCCCTTCTCTTTCCTTTTCTCCTGAAACTTATTTTCAGCACAAATCTTTTTTTTTTCTCCCTCCTAAGTTGCCTTTCTGGGCTACATTTCTTGCATCCAGCCATCCAGGCAGGCATCCCTCTACTCATGTTGTATGCTCCCCATTATCGGCCAGAACTTGTGTGGGTGCTAGGAAGAGAACACCACACCTGACCAAGATCCTTTTGTCAACAGATTATTTCCAAGATCCAGATGAAGCTAAATTATTTCTAAAGATCTGTCCAGTGCCTATCATGGGGAAAAATGTATAAATGATAAATCTGAGTTATAATGATAAAAGGAACAAAGAAACCCAGTTTGGGAGAAAAAATTTTGATAGAATTTTTTGTGTGTTTGTTTTAACTTTTTGCCTTCTAAGCACTCTCAGGGCACCAGTAAGCTGATCTTTGCAGGAACAGTTAGGAGACAGTGGCACCCACTCCTGCCTTCTGGGACAGCTGTATAGTGCCATTTTATGGGGCACTGAGGGAGCAGGTTCACAGATGGGTTGTGGGAAGGCACTTGGAGTCTGGGGCTATGCACTTGAAGCCTTGGTATGAGTAGGAAGAAAATAACACTATTTAAAAATAAATGCCTGTCAGTGCCACCAATGTACAGACATTAAGTGACATAATTACTGTTGAATTAGACTTCAGATATTTCATAGCAATAAATGTGGCAATTGAAATTAATATTTTGTATACATTCAGTAGGAGGATCAATGTGGAAATATTTCATGTTAATATGAAAGATTGTCCAATCAAATCCTAAGTGAAAAAATCCAGAAAAGTAAGTTTGTTGAATTTTTGAGAAATAAAGAAGGAATGGATATGAGGCCATATTTCATTCCTTGTTAAAACTTTAATCTTGTCAGAGAGACACAATTTTATTTTTCATGATAATTTTGTGATATTTTATGATATATATCTTGTATATATTAAAACACACTCAAACATGTATGTAAGTGGATTGTTTTTGAAGAGGTTCCTTACCAGCTGAGGCATAATGCTTTTGTTTTTTGGAAATAATTTAACATTACCTTGTAGTTTATTGTGACTTTAACAATAATTCAGCTAATTTAAATTTTCATTTAATACAGTTAGGGAAATTCAACAATCAGTAAACTATACAGAACTGAGCAGAAATTAAATAGGATGGAGGTCACTTGCAATGTTTTTAATGAAAATTTTGCTCAGATAGGTCAAAGAATTGTGGACATATTCCTAGGTATGTACGGGGAACTTTGATTTGAGAGACTATTTTCTAAATTGAAAAGTTCAAGAGTCTTTATGTTATCTAATCAGCAACCTCCAGTGAGTTAGAATTTCCAAGGGGACAGTGTAAGAGATGATTTTCAATGATTTAGATTCACATTTCTGCTTTGCTTACCACAGATTTCTTTTTCAGAAATTGAGTAGGTGACGAAGTTTACTTAAAACACATAACCACAATATATTTTAAAAAAGAAGTGATTCTTCAGCTTCAATGCTTTGAAATTAATTTTCTTTCATTAAGTAGTCTAAATCTCTGGAAGAATGCTATTGTCCTTCTATTCTTCAATGACACTATTGCTGCCAGAGGTGAGATTCTGAACAAGCAGTCTGAAGTATAACCCAAGGTCTTTTCCCAGGTACTTGGCAAACAGAGTTGTGACCATTGACTTGAGATCTACTTTTCTTCACTAACAGTGCTAGAAGCAAGAGCTGCCAGTTCTTGGTACCAGTCATGACTAGAGAGGGTGTTTTGTCTGGGGTGAGAAGGAGGGAGCACCTTCACTCTGCTGAGAGAAAGTCTGCTAAGTGAAAGACCCTGAAGATGGTTAGGGTGGTGGCTGTTCAGGAAAGGAAGGGCACAGCAGCACTGAGCACTGTGAGTGGTCAGGGCTCCTGAACCAGACAACGCATTGACCAGTAGGTCGCATGACTGGTCATGGGAGAGGCCACAGGTATCTATAGTGGTCATGGGAGAGGCCACAGGTATCTATAGTGGTCATGGGAGAGGCCACAGGTATCAAGGCAGATCTGGATGAAGTTTCTAGATAGAAGACACACAAAAGTCTAATATTGATCTCTAGGGGGATAAAAGGACCAAGAGTCTCTACACAAGGAATAGATGATCATTAGAAGGCATCAGGTGCTCCCTGCAAACACGCTACATTAGACTCACATCAATTTCTAATTTGAGGGGTTTTCTACTTGAAGTTTGTCAGAGTAGATAGAGTTTGGAGGACATCTGCAGTTACTCTGTGATTTTTACTTGATCCATGTGACAAAGGAGACCCTTGGGGAGGTTCTGAATGACATGCAAACATTTTGGGCGAGTCTATATGTTCTTCCCCTTTTCTTCCTCTTCCTCTTCATTATTATTAGTTCTTCTTGACTTTTTTCCTCCTTCTTCCTTCCCATTATTGGTATTTTATCTTTGTTTCCCCCACTTCCACCTCCTTCTCATTATTATTTTATCTGTGTCTCCTTTTTTCCAATCTGTCCTCTTTCATCTTATTAAAGCATAGAAGCTGTCATTGATGGAGCATAAACTTGGAAAGGATATCTATCTTTGAATTTAATGGTGTCCAAGGTCTCAGAAAGCTGGTATGTTGTGCTGGTTTAGCAAGAAGAAATGTGGCAAGTTGAAAATGCACTTGATTCTAGATACACAGCTTCCCTCATGTCATTGTTTTGAAAACTAAATGAAATCAAATCTGTTAAGCCTCTGAAATACATTAAGTTGTGAATAAATTATTGTCTTATGTGGATTATTATTTTAATATCATAAGCATCCTGACACCCAATATTTCCTCCTGCTAGAAGACCTCATGTACTCATTTTACTGCTGAGGAAAGAAGAGTTAAATCTCTAGCTCTGGGCACTATGGATGATTCTGTCCTGGGGACCTATGTCTGGGGTTGGCAAAGATTTCTGAGGTATGAAAACAGCACAGTAATAGAAATTGCTTCTACATAAGAAATAAAATTGAAACAGTAAAATTTTATTTTGTTATTATTTCATTTATTTTGAATTTGCATGTTTTTACTGACATAGAAAGCAAAGATGGTACAGAACATGAGCATCATGCCTAAACTCAAAAAGAGTTAATAATAAGTTTAATTTTACTTAAATGGGATGGTCAGAAAGAGCAGCTAAAGTAGGGTAAAGAAATTGTTGGTTTTCATAGAAGTGCTCCTTCATGAGACACATTAGTTCCAAAAAGGTGCCCTCACATATCAAGGAGACTATAGAGACACTGAGAGATTAGAGATGTGACTGAAGACTACTTCTTGATTTTGGATCGGAGAGCTCTAGAGTTGATGTGTCCCAGGATGACATATAGTTGCCTCTTCTTTAAAAACTACAGAGCATTTCTAAACAGACAACAAGCCTGTTATAAAAATTGAAGAGCAAGCATTAAACTTAGTTCCATTAGGAAAATGTCTCTTGAAAGTGACTCTGGAGCATGGAGCTTTACTGGCATGGTTCCTCTACTGGAGATGGCAGAGCACCATTCTGGCCCTCTGACCTAGCCTGTGGTACACATCCATGATGAGGAATCAACAAGTATTGAGCTGTGGTTCTGCTCTTTGGGAAGGGGAAACTCAGTTCTCCAGGCCTTGGGAAGCTGGAATCAGAACACCTATTCTCCTCTAAGAAGCATAGATGGTGAGACCTCTGAGATACTTGGAGGTCACTCATTCTAGCCTACAGAGGGAAACCAGAGATGTGGGGAGCTGGATGCTATGCTGGGAGAGCCAGCAGGGATCCAGCTTAGTTCTTGTCTCTACATCCTAGCAATGCAGACTAGACTATCACAAATTATCCATGCCTGGATGCTCCTGAAGTGTCAATGTATCCCCTCCATTCCCAAAGTGACATTCCTTGCTCATTGATTATTCCATTGAGGCTCAGCACCTCCAGCCACTTTGGGTAATGCTTAGGGCAGAAGCTGTCCACAGAAAGATCTTGTGCAGAAGGTGATTGATGCTATAGGATCTGTCCTACCCTGTGGTCCCTGGGTAGGGCAGGAAAGACCAACAAAGGGGCCTCATTGTAAGGTCCACACTAAGCACTTCACATTCTTAAATCATTTCATTTCAACAGTACTATGGGATATAAATACTTAATTTTCATCTATCTGTAGAAGGAGCTTAGCTTAGACAGGTTTGTGGTTTTTCTAAAACCATTTCTCAGGATGAGTGTTTCTAGATAAAACTCCTTGACCCTTAACTCTCAGGTCCCATTCCCGACATAGTCATGGCGTATCCTGGGTCATTCATGAATGGTAAATTA
Organism: Spermophilus citellus; assembly: GCF_964194105.1. NCBI lineage: Eukaryota > Metazoa > Chordata > Mammalia > Rodentia > Sciuridae > Spermophilus > Spermophilus citellus. Next base: position 18,638,421 of record NC_138195.1, on the reverse strand, counting down.
GGGCCTGCCTTGGATTCCCTGCTTCAAACTACAACTTAACCCATTTCTAATCAAACACACACACACACACACACACACACACACACACACAATTTTCCATGTTTGGGAGTTTGTGATTTTTTTCACTGCCTTATCCCAGAACCTAAGACTTATTAGTGTGACTTCCTTGAGTACTTGGCTAGCCTGTTTGTGCTTCTCCTTTCTTATCGGTTAAAAAAGACACCAATTTGTGCCATAAAGATTTATTGTGAAGATCACACTGTGGCCTGCTGCCCTGGACAGAGCCCCTCTGCCCACCATGCCCACTCTGGAGAGGCACACCACACCTGCGAGGCGGTTCATATTCATCAAAGTGTGGCTCCATAGCCCAACAACAAGGTACCTATAGGTTTGATGCTGTCGTCACCAGCAAAGGTACCTATAGGTTTGATGCTGTCGTCACCAACAAAGTGGGACATTGCCGCTTCTATCTAGGGTCAATAATCAGGACCTGGTATAACATCACCAAGGTCAATAAGGGCCTGGTTACTCCACAGGTATCTCTATAAGGGATGCTAACAGGCATTCCTATTGCAGAGGAAACAGGGAGCCTTGGCCTAGATCTGCCCACAACCACTTGTGCAGGACCCAGTTCCAGGGTAGGTTGAAGTTCACCTCCCCCAGCACCTGGGAGCCTAAGCCTAACCCACTTCCATCTTGGGACACTGCAGTCATCACTATAGCCTTCCCCACACAATAGCCCCTAATTTTTAAAAAATAGACAGGCCTAGAAACAGCTGTATCTCAGAGCAGGCATCCCAAAGAGAGTGTGAGGCCTACCCTTTCAGCCCTATCTCTGCAAGACATTGCTTCCATCTTGGGGCACCTTAACTATCTGCAATTACCTTGGCTATTGCCACAACCATCTATAGATGCAGTAGCATACATTGAGGGACACCAACATTTTTAGATGCAGTAGCATACATTGAGGTCTGGAAGCCCAACATCAAGGTGAGGTACAGATAATCTGCACAGGTACTACAAGAATATAGGGTAAAAATGTAATAACTTAGATCCATGCTACAAGAAAGGAAGATACATAGACAATTGAAAAAATAAGGTAGGAAAGTGCCCCGAACAAACCAGAACTCCACAATAACAGAACCCATGGATAGCAAAGTTGATGAAATATCAGAGAAGGAGTTCAGAAGGTTCATAATTAAAATGATCTGTGAATTAAAGAGTGACATGAATAAGCAAATACAGGCAAAAATTAATCACTCCAACAAAGAGATAAGAGAGCAAATACAGGTAGCAAAAGTTTACTTCAAGAGAGAGATACTCTAAAAAAACACCAGTAAAGAATCCTTGAAGTGAAGGATAAATAAAATAAATAAATAAAAAATAAATAAATAAATAAATATATAGAAAGCATAACCAACAGAATAGATTACATGGAAGAAAGAACATCAGATAATGAAGACAAAGTATACAATCTGGAAAATAAAGTTGATCACACAGTAAAGATAGTAAGAACCATGAACAGAACATCCAAGAAATATGAGACAGCATCAAAAGACCAAATTGAGGGAGTTATTGGGATAGAGGAAGGAACAGAGTTTCAAACCAATGGAATGCACAATCTCCTCAATGAGATAATATCAGAAAATTTCCCAAGCATGAAGAATGAATTGGAAAACCAAATACAAGAGGCTTACAGGACACCAAATGTACAAAATTAAGGCAGATCTACACCAATGTGCGTTAAAATGAAAATGCCTAGCATACAGAATAAGGAAAGAATCTTAATAGCCATAAGAGAGAGGGATCGGCTCACATATAGGGGTAGACTAATTCATATCTCAGCATTTTCCAACCCAGGACCTCAAAGCCAGGAGATTATGGAACAACATATACCAAGTTCTGAAAGAAAATGGTTGCCAACCAAGAATCTTATATCCACCAAAACTGAGCTTTACATTTGATGATGAAATAGAAACCTTACATTGTAGGAGACCATCCTTGCAAGCGACTGAGTTTCCTCCCGGGCTGGGTGTGAGGCATCAGTCACTTTTAATGTGGCAGAGCTTTTCCCACCCTTCTTGGGTTCGAGAGCATGTCGTGTGGAGGCATGTCTCACCACTGCCCCAAAGATCCAATCATCGCACCTGACCTTGCCACAATGCCCTACTTGACCTTCATTGGATGGGATTTTCCCCAGAATTATTTGTTTCCCAATAGCGTGCTTCCTTTCTCTCACTAGCCTCTTCAGTAAAACCTCACTGCCCCCCTGGGGAGCTTGAGGCTGAGGGTTGAAGAGCAGTCCCAGAGCTGGTTTAAAGGTAAAATGGTGTCTGTGTCTTTAATTTAAACTCCCTGAGGATTTTCCCCCATGTCTGAACCATTCCTGTCTGCACTGGCCATGGACCAAATTCCATGATAAACAAAAGAATTTACAACTAGAAAGTCTGCACTATAGAACATCCTCAGCAAAATATTTCATGAAGAGGAAATAAAAAACAATGAAGAAAATCAGCAGAGGGAGATATTACACTAAAGTTAAATCTATTTATAGGAGAAACTGAGACACATTAAATGCCAAAAATAAACAAAAATGGCAGGGAATACAAAATCATGTCTCCATAATAACCCTGAATGTTAATGGCCTAAACTCACCATTCAAAAGACATAGACTAGTAGATTAGATAAGAAAAAAAAAAGACCCAATAATAGGCTGTCTCTCCAAGAGAGTCATCTCATAGAAAAAGACATCCACAAACTGAAGGTGAAGGGTTGGGAAAAATAAAACCACTTGCATGGACTTCGGAAGCAAGCAGGGGTTTTCATCCTCATGTCAAATAAAGTAGACTCCAAGCTAAAGTCAATCACAAATGATAAAGAAGGACACTATATACTGCTCAAGAGAACCATACACCAACAAGACTTAACAATTATAGCCCAAACAATGGAGCATCTACGTTCACCAAACTCTTCTCAAGTTAAGAGTCAAATAGAACACAACACAATAATTTTGGGTGACTTTAACACACCTCTTTCACCACTGGATAGATCTTCCTAACAAAAACTGAACAAAGAAACTATAGAACTCTATAATACAATCAATAACTTAGACTTAACTACCATATATAGAATATTTCATCCTTCAATGAGAGAATACACTTTCTTCTCAACAGCACATGGGTCCTTCTCTAAAATAGACCATATAATATGCCACAAAGAAACTCTTAGCAAATATAACAATGTAGACACACTACCATGCATTTTATCAAATCATAATGGAATGAAATTGGAAATCAACAACAAAAGAAAAAATAAAAATTTCTCCATCACCTGGAGACTAAACAATATGCTATTGAACAAACAATGGGTTACAGAAGACATCAAGGAGGATATTAAAAAATTTTCAGAGGTAAATGAGAACATAGACACAACATATCAAAATCTCTGGGACACTGAGAAAGCAGTACTAAGAATAAAATTCATTGCATGGAGTTCATTTCTTAAAAGAAGAAAAAGTCAACAAAAAATGACCTCTCACTACATCTCAAAGCCCTAGAAAAAGAAAAACAAATCAACAGTAAAAGCAGTAGAAGGCAAGAAATAATTAAAATTAGAGCTGAGCTCAATGAAATCAAAACAAAAGAAACAATTGAAAAATTGACAAAACAAAAGTTGTGTCTTTGAAAAAATAAATAAAATTGACAGACCCTTAGCCATGCTATTGAAGAGAGAGAGAGAGAACTCAAATTATCAGCATATGTGATGAAAAAGGTAATATCACACAGACACTACCGAAACACAGAGGATAATTAGAAATTATTTTGAAAACTTATACTCCAATAAAATAGAAGACAGTGAAGGCATCGACAAATTTCTTAAGTCATATGATTCGCTCAGATTGAATCAAGAAGTTATAAATAATTTAAACAGACCGATATCAAGTATGAAATAGAAGATGCCATCAGAAGCTTACCAATCAAGAAAAACCCAGGACTGGAGAGATGCACAGCCTAGTTCTACAAGACCTTTAAAGAAGAACTAATACCAATACTCTACAATTTGTTTCAGGAAATAGAGAAAGAGGCAGCACTTCCAAAATCATTCTAGGAGGCCAGTATCACCCTGATCCCAAAACCAGGAAAAGGCACATCAAAGAAAGAAATCTTCAACCAATATCTCTATTGAACATAAATGCAAAAATTCTCAGTAAAATTATGGCACATTGAATACAAAAATATATCAAAAAGATTGTGCACCATGATTGAGTGGGATTCATCCCAAGGATGCAAGGTTGGTTCAACATACAGAAATCAATAAATGTAATTCATCACATCAATAGACTTAAAGATAAGAATCATATGATCATCTCAATAGATGCAGAAAAAGCATTTGACAAAATACAGCACCCTTTCATTTTCAAAACACTAGAATACTAGGGATAACAGGAACATATCTCAACATCGTAAAGGCTATCTACGCTAAGTCTCAGGCTAACATCATTCTACATGGAGAAAAATTGAAGGCATTCCCTCTAAAAACTAGAAAAAGACAAGGATGCCCTCTTTCACCACTTCTATTCAACAGAGTTCTTGAAATGCTGGCCAGAGCAATTAGACAGGTGAAAGAAATTAAAAGGATATGTATAGGAAAAGATGAACTTAAATTTGCACTATTTGCTGATGATATGATTCTATACCTAGAAGACCCAAAAAGCTCCACCAGAAAACTTCTAGAACTAGTAAATTAATTCATCAAAGTAGCAGGATAAAATCAACAACCATAAATCAAAGGTATTTCTGTAAATCAGTGACAAATCCTCTGAGAAGGAAATGAGGAAAACAACCCCATTTACAATATCCTCAAAAAAAAAAGATACTTGTGAATAAATTTAACGAAAGAGGTGAAAGATCTACACAATGAAAACTACAGGACCCTAAAGAAAGAAATTAAAGAAGACTTTAGAAGATGGAAAGATATGTCTTGCTCTTGGATAGGCAAAATTAATATTATCAAAAATATATTATTTATGCAAGTCCCTTTTCAAAGTGCCTTGTAAGTATTTGATTAGCAAATATCCTCTTCTCATCCTGTGGGTTATCTATTGACATTCTCAATGGTGTCCCTTCGTACCATTTCAATTTTTAAAATGTCCAGATTGTTTTGCCACTCTCATGCTTTGATGGTATATCTAAAAATCCTTTGGCAATTTGAGGTTATAAAATTAACCCCTACATTTTCTTCTATGAATTATAAATTCACATGTTGAATTTTCATCAAATTTTAGTTAATTTTTGTGTATTCAACTTTATTCTTTTGAATGTGCATATCTACTTGTCTGAGCACTATTCATTGAAGACCCCCTTTTTTATCCCATGGGTTTTCACCTTGATACCTTTGTCAAATATCAATTAATCATAAATGGAAGGATTTATTTTATTCCAATCTTTATTATTTTTCCTTTCTTCCACTCTGAGTTGAGTTTACTCTTTCTTTACAAGTTTATTAAGGTGAAAGATTTGTTTATCAATTTGTTACATTTCTAATTTTAATATACACACTTACTGCTGTATATTCCCCCAAGTATTGATTTGGCTGCATCAAATAAGATCTGATATGTTGTGATTTTATTTTCATCCATATTACAGAGTTTTCTAATATATTGTGTGATTTCTTCTTTGGTTCATTGGCTATATGATTTCTTCATAGGTTGGATTTCCAAATTTTCATTTTTTTATTGATCTCAAGTTTCATTCCACTATGGTTGGACAATACATTCTGTATAGTGTTATCATAACAAAGTGTACCACAAACTTAGAGCTTAGACAACACCATTTATTATCTTACAGTTCTGTAGGCATGGTCCTACTGAGTTAAAAACGAGTGGCATGAATTTGTATTCCTTTCTGGAAATGCTAGGAGATTTCCTTTGTTCATTCTGCTTCTTGGGAAAATTAAGTTCCTAGCAGATGTATGACTGAATTCCCATTTCTTTGCTGGCTGTCAGGGGACAGTTCCCAAGGACTAGAAGCTAACCACACTGCTTTGTCCATAGGTCCCTTCTTCATCTTCATAGCCAGCAATGGTTTTCCAAGTTCCCCTTTCACCATGCCTCCTGTTAATCTCCTTGAAGAGTGTCTGGACATGATGGGTTGTGTTTCTCTTGATGCTTTCAACATTCTCTCTTTGCTTTTGACAGTTTTGATTCTCATGTATCTACATGAGGGGTTTTTGTTTGCTTGATTCTATGCTACTTGGCTTTCTCTGAACTTACTGAGCATGCAAATTTACCCTTTTTGTGTGAAACATGTGGCAATAAAATCTTCCAATACCCTTTCTATGATCTTCTATTCTCTCCTAGTATCCTCAGGATGCATCTGTTGGTCAGTTTAAGGATGTGCACAGGTCTCTGAGGTGCTGCTCACTTGATCGTTTTTTCTTTCTTTTCTTTTGGTTTCTCACACTGTGTAATCTCAACTGATCTATCTTCAACTTGCTGAGTCTTTCTTCTACTTACTCAAATATGCTGTTGAGTCCCTCTGGTAAATATTTTATTTCAGTTGTAATTTTCAACTTTAAATTTTTATATGGTTCTCATTTTTTTTTATAATTTCCATCTCATTCACATCCTCTGGTAATAAGAAATTATCATCATATTTTTCTTTAATTTTTTAAAACATTTTTCTTTTAGTTCTTTGGACATGCTTAGAAGAGTTGTTCTAAAATCTTTGGTAGTTAGCCCAATATCTGGGCTTTCTCCATTGACAGATTTTTTTTTCCTTTATATGAACAATAGTTTACTGTTCCTTTTCATTTCTCACATTTTTGTTTTTGTTGACAATAGACACTTTAAACAAATAATCTCATCTGTTAAAAGACCCTCCAGGGTTTGTTGTTGGTTTTGTTGTCCTTGTCACTGCTGCCACCATTTCTTTTGGTTTATTGACTTTTCTGGAAAAATTATCTAAATATTTTTTATCTAGCTAATTATTAACTGTCTAATAATTATCTAATTCTTTGTCATATGGAGGCATGTAATTGTTCCTTGGTTAGTTCAGTAACCAGCTAATGATGCACAGAGATTTCTTTTAACTCCATGTACCACTAATTCTCCCTCCCTTTGTTGAGAAACTCTTTGTATGTTGAACCATGTCTTCAGTGCTCCAGCAAGTACCTTATAAAGCCTCAAAATCAATCAAAGGCTCACTTGCTAAGCCCTAGTTAGGTGGGTCTTGGCATCTGTAGGACTCTTCACATGAATGTGGCTTTCCAGATTCACAAGAATTCTATGGAGCTTTTCCAGGGCCCCTTGAAAACCTCATTCCCCAGTTTGTCCTTGTGTTTGGATTTGACTCTTGCTAGCCCTGCTGGACTTGCCCTCTGTTTTAGGCAGCTTTTTTTGGTGCTGTGATCAAAATACCTGTTAAGAACAACATAGAAGAGGAAAAGTTTATTTTGGGGCTCTCAGTCCTTGGTAGCTAATTGCATACTTGGGGTGGTGGTGAGGTGAGGCCAAACATCATGGCTGAAGTATGTGGTAGAGGAAAGCAGCTGGGGACATGGCACTAGGAAGCAGGAAGAGGAGGGGGAAGGCAGAAGAGAGAGAGAGAGAGAGAGAGAGAGAGAGAGAGAGAGAGAGAGAGAGAGAGAGATGGCAGACCAGGGAAAAATATAAACCAGCCAGTTAATTCTTACTCCTTAACAGGGGATTAATGCACTGATTAGAGTCACACTCATGACCCAATCATGTCACCTCTAAACCTTCTTGCATCTTCTCACACATGAGCTTTTGGGGGGACACCTAGTATTTCTGCTGATTGATTTTAGGTTTTTTGCTCATTTGTTTCTTAGGACCTTTTGTCTGTTTCATTCTGTTTTGTTTTGTGGGCTGGGGGAAAACCCAGAGCCTCACACATGCTAGGCAGGCTCCCTACCACTGCTGAGTTCCCTGAGCCCAAGCTGATTGTTTGTGACAAATGCCCTCAGGATGAGGCGGTTCACACAGAATAATTTCTGAACCATGTCAAATAAATCCCTGAGAATGGAGCTTTTCCAGGGAGCTGTCAGACAGATAAAGTAGTGAGAGATCCCTGGGGATGGGATTTTTAAAGGGGCTCAGACCTGCTCTGTCCTCTGCAGTGGCTGCCAGGCTGCTGGACTGCACAGCAGCCAGGTGTGTGAGGCCTTTTGTTTTCAGTCTACAGTGGAGATCAGGAGAGGAGGGTGGGAGTAAGTCAAGTTTAAACGCCATAATGCTTGGTGTTCTTGCAGAGATTCGGTTATTTTACTTGAATAGAAGCTACTTGAATTGTTGAGAGCCTTCAGTTATCTTCCAGACTCTGAAAGAGTTCATTTTGATGCTGATTTTTTCTTTTTAACTGTTCTTGATGTTCAAGAGGAGGATTTTCAGAATCCTTAGTTTGCATCCTTCAAATGTATTTTTGGTGTGGGTGTCCATGTGGCCCTTGTGGTGGTTGTTATTGTGTCTGTCTGTCTGTCTATCTATCTATTTGTTTATTTATTTATCTTGAGACATGGGTTTTCACTGGAAACCCTTAGGACTATTCTTTGTGTCAAACATTCATTTTTTTAGGGTCACTCTCAGTGCTGACCTTACTATATCAATTCACTCAAATTCAAGTCTTCTTTTATTTCAGGAAAGTTATTTTGAATTTTGACCTTAACTACCTTTTTTTTCCTTCTCCTGTTCCATAGTTCAGGTTTCCCTAACTAGAAGTGAGGCAGAATGTTTTACTCTGCTGAATGGCCTCCATGCTTTCTACTAAAGGCTCCCTGAGAATTACTTGCAATTCAAACGTGAGCCTCACTGTGGCTTCTTCTCTGTACCCAGGACAGTTTAGAAGTCTGTGTCAGTGATTCTACATAAGTAACTATAACTGGAAGACAGGCATCTAATGCTTAAAAATCTGATGCCATGCCATGACCACACTACCTGAGGTGGGGGTATAATTTTCATTTTACAATTGAAGGATCTATAGCTCAGAGCTTTTATGTGACTCGACTGCTGACTTGACCACCCCAAAAGTGTCAGAAGCAGGATTTGCACTCAGGAATGTTCATGTGCAGAGTGCATATGCTGAGCTGTAATAACATTGACACCTGTATCTTCACCTACCAGAGCAACACACTGACATGGGAGCACTCCATCATCCCTGATAGTCTGAAGGCACTGAGACCTGACAAGGCTCAGCATGGTCTAATGCAAAGGTAAAATATTATGTAATACCACATGCCTCCTTCACCCTTCCTGCAGCTGTGGAGGAATTTACTGGTTGAACATGGTATTCTTTTCCACTAAACATAGTTAAGACCTCAGCATTCTAGATCCAGATTTAAAAATAATCACCACACTCTATTGGTGCTCACATGCAACTTGAAAGATATTCCTTCACCTAAATAGTTCATAAGATGAGGATGTTGAATTCTGGAACAAATGTAGTCCATCAGAGATTTCTAGGAAGAGAATCTTCAATAGTCACGGAAGTTTAGAGGTGAGTATAAATCCCAGAACAATCTAGAACCTTCTGGCATTATGATCAGATGTCAAGTCATTGGGCTCTTATCTACTAGCACAGTTGCATTTTTCTTTTTTTTTTTTTTAAAGAGAGAGTGAGAGAGGGGGAGAGAGAGAGGGAGAGAGAGAGAGAGAGAGAGAGAGAGAGAGAGAGAGAGAGAGAGAATTTTTAATATTTATTTATTTATTTTTTTTTTTAGTTCTCGGCGGACACAACATCTTTGTTGGTATGTGGTGCTGAGGATCGAACCCGGGCCGCACGCATGCCAGGCGAGCGCGCTACCGCTTGAGCCACATCCCCAGCCCACAGTTGCATTTTTCTATGAATGAAACTGATTAAACCTATTTGGGATTCAGGTTTTGTGTCACTAAAATTCCTATGTCATATTTTCTAGAAGTCTCTGTTTCAACATTTTTTGTCAATAAGCAATCCAGGTAGACTCTGAATGCTCTCTGGCTGGGTGAGTTTTGAAGACTCACAGGACCTTCAAGACTAGGTGGGATCTCAGATAATGAAATGTATTCTTTCACTAAACACCTGAAATTGTGCTGAGTGTCTCAGTCCCTGGAACCAAGAATTTCCTCTCTCCTCAAGGGATAGTTCCAACATGTATGTGTGCTGTGAGGAGCCCAGGAGGAAGATAGCCATGTAGACCTCAGGGAGGGAGGGTAGGGACCAATGCAGGGCTGCAGGAGGGATTAGAAATGGTGCATCCCCAGGCCTAATTGGATTCCAGGTTTTTGTGGGATATGCCATCACTGCTTACAAATGGGGCCCACACTAAGATTGAGTTATAGAGTAAGCCAGTTCCTGAGACACGGATCTTCTTGCTCTACACAATTGATTGAAGATTTTGTGCTGCTCACAAAGGGTTCTATAACTGTGGGCATGGAGGAACGTTCTTTCCTGCTAACATATTTTTTAAAAAAGGGAAATTGGCAAGATTTGCTCCTGCCGCCTAATTTTTTTTTTTTTTTTGAGAGAGAGAGAGAGAGAGAGAGAGAGAGAGAGAGAGAGAGAGAGAGAGAAATATTTTTTTAAAGAGAGAGAGAATTTTTTAATATTTATTTTTTAGTTCTAGGTGGACACAACATCTTTGTATGTGGTGCTGAGGATCGAACCCAGGCCGCACGCATGCTAGGCGAGCGTGCTACCGCTTGAACCACATCCCCAGCTGCCTGCAGCCTAATTATAAGCTTTACTAGTTTTAGAAGTCACTTGTGTGTTTGTGTATGTGTATATGTGTGTGTGCTCATTTGTGTGAATGCATACACAATCATCTCATGATAGTGAGTGGGTGAAAATTGATTTCCTCTATACCTTCCCCAAGCCAAGTATGTAAAGAGGGTTCTTTGAGATGAGCAATCAGGAAGAAGTACATTACCATATTCAGTGTGCATGTAGTCAATAGCAAACTTCAGGAGAGTGCCAGAAAGGTACAGGGTCCTGGAAAGCCAGGCATCATGTTCTTGACTAGGTGATGGAGGTTTATGGAGCAGACACTCATAGAGGGTTTTCCACATGCCAGGTGTGTGCTAGAATTCACACACTCTGCCACTAAGGCCATGACCATGCCACACAAATCTTTTCACTCCCAACTCCCATTAAGTTACACCATTAGCAACATGTGCCTTTGAGTCTCTGTAATTTCCCCTGGTAGGGGTCCAACCACAGCAGATAGCACCAGGGCAGTCTTCAGGGAACTCTCTCCATGTCAGCTGTGTGACTCTGAAAAAATAATTCACCCTCTAGGATATATTTCCTAAGTAAGAGGTTGATGTTCCCCAAATTCTCATTGAGAATCTGACTTCTCCTTAGTCATCATTTTGCAAAGAGTGACTCTTCCTCCCAACCCTGCAGAGAGGAGCCAGCATAAGGCCATGATGGTTGGAAGAGGGACAGGCCACGTGACTCTGAGAGTCATTTCTGTGAAAGTTGAATCCAGAACACTCCGGTTCTGTTCTGCCTAGGTCCACTTAACCTTCTCCCTGGGAACACACATGCCCTGTAGTGGAGTTTCTGCTCTGCTCAAACTCTGGTCCCAAAAGGTGGACATGGTGAGGTGAGCAAAAAAGACAAGTGCAGCCCATGAACAGCTCTGACCAGCAGGTGTCCCTAGGCCTAATTGCTGTGGTCAGATTATGGTTTGACCCACCAAAACTGCTCCTGGAATTTGAGTGTCATTGTGGCAGTGTAGTAAATGGGGCTTTAAGAGGTGATGAGGTTCCTGGGAGGAGTTGACCCCTTTCTCTTGGGACTGGATTAGTTAACCCAGGAGCAGGTTGTTCTAAAGCAAGGCCGTCCCTCTTGCTTGTCTCTGTTCCTCACACGCTCATTTGTTCTTCCACTTCCCCACCATGTTACAGCACAGCATAGGGCTGCCAGCAAATATGTCAGCATTATATTGGACTTCCCAACCTCCAGAACTGTGAGCCAAAGAACTGGCTCTATTCTTTACAAATCACCCAACTCAGGCATTCTGTTATAGCAACAGAAAATTGACAAAGATTCATTTTCTTTCTTCTCACTCTTCAGAAACCACTCCTCATTTACTTTTTCATAATCTCACTCCCATCATGATGATTCTCCCTGTTCCCTTTGTTTTGTTTTTTAATTTTTTTTAAATTTTCTTGAGAGCATTCATTGCATTTGACACACTGGCTGTTTAGTATGTGAAGAGGTGCTTGTCTTCTTCCCTGCAATATGAACCTCATTAGGGAAGAGAGCTTCCACATGCCTCAGCGCTGGTCTGTTGGAAGATCAATACATACTCTCAACATTTGCAATGATAGAACAGCAATTGTACTTGTCATGTTTCTATATGGCTCTACATCCTGACCCCACACCTGGACCTCATTTTCAGGAGACAATTAATTCCAACTTGAACCTACCCTTTGGGAAAGGGTACTTAGGCATGGCTACCGTAGGACCTTCAACTCTGACTCATACAAGCCTAATCATTGCCCTGAGCTGAGTGTTGGCCACTTAGGCATTTCCCACCCAGTATACAGTCTTCTGAAGCATCATACTCCCAAGTCTCCATCCCTGCCCAACCCCAACAAAGCCCTCCTAATTCCCAACTGGATCAGCTCATAGCAAATAGAAGCAGAAGCTTACATCCTCACCTATACCTCTGTGATGATTCCACCAAAGTTCTCCCTGACTGGTGCCTGCTCCTTTTGGGCCTCATAGTGGGTTTCTGAATCAGTGCCCTTTGGCCTTTGTTTTCCCCTTCCCTGAGGACCATCTTGGTCTCATTCACCCCATGTGTATGAATGGTGGGTATCAGATATGAGGCCTTAGGAATTCCAGAATTGCAGCTGAGAAGATAAAGAGCCTAGGAATGTGTGCCCTCTGAGAAAAGGACATGATCCTCACCCAAAAAGTGAGCACTTTTATCTCTTCTCTCCCCTTCCCTTTGCCAAGAAGAAAAAGCCAAATTTAGCTTAAATTTTCACTATTCCTTCTGCCCAGTAGGTTTTTTCTTGGCCTTAAGGTCAAGGTGGAGATTTTCACAGGAACACACTACTCTTAGCCATCCCCATATCCCATATTTGGAAAAAGGATTAAGAGATAGAAACTAACCACCCACAGCCTCATACTCATTCTGTTCTTCATGATTTCAGAGCTCACAGGACCATAAACGAACAGCCAGAAAGGGGATGTAATTGGACTAAAGTCACACCGCCCACAGGTATGAAGGCCAGGATTGCACTGGCTCGTTCCCCAGATGACCACTTCCTGTTTATAAAGGGGCATGCCTGCTCCTAGTTGTGGCCTGGATACCATGCTTCTGGTGTGACTCCATCCTGCCTGACACCTCCTCAGCAAGTCTGGCTTCCACTGTCCAAACAAGAACACTTTTCAGGGCTATTTTGTCCACTATGGAGCTAGACTACAGGCCTCTGTTTTTTTTTCCCAGGCCTGGTAAAAATGTTAAAAACATGAAAATACAGTGAGTACTTTGAAATACTCAAAACCACATAAATGTCTTATCAATTGAATGTTTTATAATATGTATATATCGAAAACATGCCAGCAATTCATCAAATGCCTATGATATGTAATACTGTACCAGACAGTAACCTGTTACATACCACTTATATGTTTAACTTCAGTAATTATGAATACCATTAATTTAATGAGGTTGGAAGTGGTGTGCTTCACTGTTTAAAATGGGGTGAGTGGGTGGAGCCTCCAAACAATAGAGTGTTGGATAGACGACTTTCTTAAAATAGCTCTGATCCACATCTTTACCATCAGCTCAGCCAACAGGAAGCTGTCCCCTCCAATAGGAACATACTCCTTTCTTCAGACATCCCTTGGTGCCACCTGTGACTTAGCCAGATCCATTTTCAGGTTTGCTGGTGAAAGAAGCCCATAGTGGCCCTATGGGGATGAACCACCTCCCCCCAGCCCTCCACTTTGACCATAATATTGATGACACGACACGTTGTTGCAAGAACAGTTTATTGAAAATCTGCTCAATATGAGGAGGATCTTGGGATTGGTGTGGGCACATGCTCACGCTTACCCAAGGCCACACAGTGAGGGAGGGAATAAGCCATAAGTAACAGAGCAAATGCCAACTTCACTCCTTGGACCAAATCAGAGCCAAGATCCAGACCCTTCCCCCTGCACAATTCTCACAGCCCCTTTGAGAATTGTGTCATCCCTTTCTCACCTCCTGTTCTCCTGGACAAATCTTTGAAATATAAGAAACTCAACATGGAATAACTTATAAGACCGAAGCAGAAGAAGGGAAGCCCGGTTAACTGAGGAGAGAGACAAACACACATCCCAGAGACAGACGCTTCACAGGATAAGATTATTATGGACAATCTCAAGGGCCTTGTGTAATCACAAGGATCCCTGAGGGGAAGAGAGAGGAAGAGGAGAGGACAGAGCAGAGCCATGCAAGAGAATGCAATTTGCTGTTGCTGGCTCTGAAGGAGGAGGAGACAGGGAGCAGGCTCCAGAAGCTGGAAGAAGCCAGGTCAGGAGTCTCTACCAGAGCCTCCAGCAGAAGCCCCTCCCATCCTGTAGGCATTTTTATTATAGCCCCATTAGACCCACTTAAGACTTCTGACCCCCAGATCTGTAAGCTATGTTATGTTTTAGGTCAACAACGTGTGGGTGATTTTCTACATAAAATTAGTACATATATCTTAGGTGTTAATTCTCATCACATAGGGGATAGAGTGGTCAATAAACCACTATCATTCCTGTATTGCTCTGAAAGCTAATAATGAAATTTCAGCATATTTTCAAGTTCCTGTAACTGTGAAGGTGTGAAGTTCAAGTAAGGTGGACCCAACAGTCTTTCTGATCACCACAACCTATTTTCTCCCACTCAGCTTCCTCACTCACCACCGTCAGCCTCTGGGTTTGTTTACTAAGGCAGGATCTCTCCACATGGAGGGAACTGGAGGGACCCTACAAGAGCCAACTTTGCATTTCCCTGCTAGCTGTAATTCTGGAGAAAAATAACAATGTTTGTAGAGAAGTCCTGGAAGGATTGATTCTTAAAGACCTGGACTAGAGAACATGCCCAGTGTCCAGCAGTGGCCACGGCCAAGGACACAGGGTTCTCTGACTGGCCAGACAACAGTCCAGGTCTATCTGGGCAACAGGAAAGAGCCCTTCCAAAAGAAAGTGGGAGTGGATGGAAACAGACCCAAACTATCCAACAGTCTACTACCCTGACTGAGGCCAGTGAAATTCAAAATAAAATTACAATTACACTAGTTAGAATTTTTGAGGTAAATAACACAACTGAAAATAATTATTGTTAAACAGTAAAATTTTGGGAAAATGGAAGGAAGAGAGAGAAATGGATACATTAAGTATTCTCTCATTTTCCATTGTATGACGTCAATAAACTTTCTATGGATGAATCAAGAAATAAATAAGAGGTATAAGAAATAAGAGTACCTATGCTATTTGGAGTTCTGGAGAAGGGCTAAAAAGGGGAATGTTAAAAGAAGTTGATTCTGGAGGAGGAAGCCAAGATAGGGAGGAATGAGGTTGGAAACTGTTTCCTTTCAATATAAACCTTCTCTCTAATTTGATTTGTTCCTATTTTCTTGTATTTCACTGAACATAAGACATACTGTGAAAGTGAAAGATTTTAAAATATTTGGATGAATGTCTTGACTTGAGCTTTGAATGGGAAGTGCTAATCTGATCAATATTTACTAATGTGACTCCATTCGAAATAAAATTTTAGGATCATGGAAAAAAAAACATCTAATTTGAATCACTGGTATTAGTATTCCAAGTTATGACCTTTAGAAGGACATTACTTTTGTTTTCATCTGATTTCAATTAAAACAATCTGTTTAAAAAAACCCTAAGCAACACTATTGTATTTTTTAATTCAAAAATAAAAATACTAGCTAGAAGGGAAGATTCTGAGTATCCTCATCACATGGAAATGATACATGCTGGAGATGATGGATAATTTAAATATTCAGAGTTAGTCACTGCTCATGAATAAACATACTGAAATATCACAATGGATCCATAGAGGTGTACAATTATTATCTCTCAATTTAAAAAAAAATCAAAAACCCCAAATGTATGAATAGTTGGCAAAATTCACAAGCTTAATCAAAAAGCAATCATAAATGAGTGAGTGAATGAACAAAGGAAGGAACACATCTCCTGTTCTCCCTCCCTCCCTCTGAAGCCCCCAAAGCCAATTTCAGTGGCCCCAACCAGCAGACCTTGAGGCAGGTAGCTACAGCCTGGATGTTGAGGAGTTTGTGCCCCAAAACTGGCACTGATGCTGACCAGCCCATGACCAGGCCTGATGTTCATTTCAGAGTGCTCCTGCAGTCTGGCTTAGCTCTCTGATATGGAGTCTCTTAGACCTTACATCCCGTGGGATGTTCCACCCTCCTCCTAGAGGCCTGGGTCATTGACCAAGCAGGGAGCCATAAGTAACCCTTGTTGAGCCCTTTCTTGAGTCCACTCCTACAACCCATGGTCACTGATCCAAGAGCAAAAGCAAGATTTGGTCCCTCCATGTCTCCCTGCCTCTTACTCCATTGTGCTGTGGGACTCTTGTCCTTCCAGTTCTTCCACAATTATAACACCATTCCGTGGTCACTGCACATTTGAGTATCTCATTTTTAAGTAAACCCTCTGATTTGGCTCTTCCTGAATTTCCCTCCTCTGGGGGGTCTGTGAAGATACTTTGATCTTTAGGTCAGGGAATTTTCACT
This sequence comes from Spermophilus citellus, assembly GCF_964194105.1. NCBI lineage: Eukaryota > Metazoa > Chordata > Mammalia > Rodentia > Sciuridae > Spermophilus > Spermophilus citellus. The sequence continues at coordinate 18,621,659 of NC_138195.1, read as the reverse complement.
CTCCCACATCCAACTGTAGGACCAAGTAGGGGTGGGGATAGAGCATTTCCCTCATGCTCTTTGTCCTTGTGCAGCACTATGTCCCACTCTCTGAAAGCCAGGTCAAACAATTCCAGGCCCTCAGCCCTTCTGCAAGGTCACCACCTCCCCCTGCACCTAGGACATGCTCTGTGCTACAGGCTACCAGTGCCCATGGGACAGCCTCTCCCTAGTTGGTCCAGCCTCAAAGCTCCCAGACTGCCCCAGCTGCATGCCTATCTCCATAACCAGGATTCTCCATTCGTCTTGGTTGCAGTTTTCTCTCCTTGGGGAATCCTCCATGAGAAACCTCAAAAAAAGTGGATTTTTATCTGCATCATTCAAGATCATGGCAGGAAATGATGTTCATCCTACATGATTCACATATAGAGATGTTAGTGCAAATATTTCTTACAGAAGTGGGCAGTTAAAAGAATCAAAAGGGATGTGAAGGAACACAGAGACAAGTCAAGTAACCCCAGGATGCATTATCACCTATGGAATTAAAGGCTCAAAGAGGAAATAGGGTAAAAAGAGCAAGGAAAACCTGAAGAGGTAAAGAAAGAGAATAGGTGCTAGAACTTTAGAGGGGTACATCCTTGGATGGGTAGAGAAGGCCTGACCTCTCTATATAGTTTTGTCTTCCATCCAGAACGTCCCACTGTATAACCCCAACTTTTTACCAGCCATTAAGAAAGCTGTAGGCAGCCAAAGAAGTCAGGTCCCAAGGTTGAACAGTGGGTAGATACACCTGAACAAAAGGAGAATATCAAAAGGAGTCCAGGGCTCCTAAAAATGGTTCGTGGAGTCCAACTTCACCATTTTTTTTTTTTCAAATGGAGTAACTGAGGCTGGGAAAGATGGGTGATTTACCCAATTCACCTAGAGGTTGTGGCCAGGCTGAGCCCAGACCTCTGTTCAAATTGTGCCCTAAAGTCTATCACATGACAAATTCCATGACTGCAACATTTCTTTTTATGTGGTCTTTTGGAATGCTTATGCACTAAAATAATTTTTAAACCATTTTAATCAGGTTCATTGCTTTGAATCCCTTCCCGGACAGGAAACATGCTGGCTGGATGGCAGGAGGCTCAGCAACCAGCCTTGAACTCTCTTGACTTCCCCAAGCTGAGTTTTCCCACACAATGTTATCGTGAATGCAGCCAATGGAGGTGGCTGGAATGAAACAAAAATAGCCCTTTCCAGTGATAGCTCTGTAGCCAGAAGCTGGATTGATATTCAGAGAGTATTGGAGGAGAAATATAATTGAATTCAAAGCATAACAATTTGAAGCCAATGCACTCAATTTATGGCAGTGTCTTCCGGCATCTTTTAAGTCTGCATCACATTCATTTGGGGACAATCAAATTAGGGTGCCCATGAGTGGCCAAGATAGGGAAGGCTGGAGCCACATTCCCAGTGATAATGAGATCTCTGCAGTTAGATTATTCAGGAGTCAGTAGGGGTTGTTGGCCAAAAGGTCATTACTTAATTATGGGAAAGTTTATGGGAGGAGAAAAGGTGGGTTTTGGAAAGGGCAAGTGTGAACACCAGTCCCAGTTCCTTATGGGGTTTTTACCTCCTGCAGCTCGAGACTCCTTGTCAGGATACAGCAGCAGCACATACTTCCAGAGGCTAAGTAGACACAAGTTAGATGAAGAGGTACTACCCATCCAGTTGTTCAGGACCCCAACTCTGTGCCAATGACTCATCAGCACCCCATTAATACCCATGATCCTCTGGTTTGAATAAACACCTTGAATTCAATGCTGGGCTCATCCTGGCAGCTAACCCCCCATATAGCCTTGTGGCTAGAGCCATTGCAGGCTTCTCTAATTCCAGAAGACTGGCCTGGGAGACCTGATCTGTGGCCTGAAGAGGGCACCTTAGAAGCACAAATAAACACCTAGGAAATGTGGGCTCCCTCACCACCCCCTGCATAGAACAAAGAGAACAGGCAACTCTCCTGTCATTGATTGGAGCCACCAAACCTTCACTTACTGCACACCTTGTGTGCCCATGGTAAGAGGTAGCACACAAATACAATCTCACTCCATCCTTCCCGGACCTACAGAAGTAGGAACATGCTCCAATGTGCAAATGAGGAAACCAAGGCCCAGAGAACAGAGGCAACTGCCTGGAACCATGGAGCAGGGGGGAGATGAAGCAGGTAAGAGATGGAGCCAGGGGTCAAGGCCAGCTCTGATGGATCTAGAGCCTGCACTCTCTGATAAGCATTTCCACAGAGCCATGAGTGTCCAAGCAGGTGACTCCACAGAGATTCTGGAGTTTCCAGGACCTGAACAGGGAAGCAGATGGCAGACCTATTGAGAATTCCATCCATGTTAATGTGAATAGTGAGGGTTTTCCAATCCCACATTCTGTTGAGGGGATTGTGCTGTTGGAAATTAACAAAGGCATCTCCTGTTTATTCAGGCAGGAGCACCAGTAACCAGCCCCTGGCTGCTCCCCACAATGGTCAGAATTTCAGCTGTACCAGAGGAGTATCAAAGTGATCCTCCCTAATCTCTACTACACCCTCCCAGGAAGGTCTGTGTGTCTGAGCAGGCCAGTGTGCCAGATGCCCTGTCTAAGGGTGTGTGTTTGTGTGCACATGGGAGTGGGAGTAGGAGTGGAAGTATGGATGTCATAGGTTTAAGGCCCCACAAGAAACCAGCTGCATTCTCAGGCTCCCTGCACTTCTAATTGACTAGCTATAAATCTGGGGGTTCCCACTCAGGATTTTGGGTTCAATAATTCACTAGAAAGATACCAAACTCTTATATTTAGGATTACTGTTTTATCATAAAAGACACAAATCACCCAGAGAGAGATACATACAGCAGGATTTCTAAATTCAAAATCTCCATGTCTATGGGATGACTCACCCCTTTATTACCCCTGGCACATGCCTATATGATTTCCTAGCAGGGAGGATGAAGCACACTTCCATGTTCAGAGTTTTTATTAGGGTTTCATTATATAGGCAAGATTGATCACTATTGCTCTTATGGTTACACCCAATTCCTAGTCTCCTTCATCTCCTCAGAGGTTGGGCTGATGTCAGGTGGCTCAATGACTCAACCCATTAATCACATCATTGGTCAGCTCCATCCTTCAATAATATAGGTTCCCATATGAATCACTACATCATTAGCATAAATTCAGGTGTCATCCCAGAGACTTGTCATGCATAATGAAGACACTCTTACTCCCCTGAAAACTCCAAAGATTTGAATGCTTTCTGCTAGAAACCTGGGAATAAGAGTCAACATTTTTTTTTTATTTCATAGCACTAGAAACCTTAAGATATTCAGTGGCTCCAAATTGCCTTTGAGTATTTCAAATCTCCATAATTCCAAGACAGCCCTTTCCTCCTTTTCTAAACCTAGTTTCCACCTCTATGGCCATAGTGGGCATCTTAAACTCTCCAGATAGCCACAAGTACTAGGTATTTTTCCATCTCTGGGGAGAAGCTTTGCATGTTCTCCGGATCCTTCCTCTCCTTTCTACTTTGAAGTCCCCACTACATTGACACGTGATCATCTGCCCACCCTTCTGTCTCCCTAATAAGGCTATGAGTACCCTGAGGCCAAGGCTTCCTCAGGACCAAACTCTTGCTCCCATAGCTGACCTGAACACATGGTTCCAGGTCTGTAGAGACTGTACCACCTCAAATCCCTGAGGACTGTCAACTGGAAGTTGCATTAATATTTTTCCCTGATAAACTGATGAGGTACATCACTGTCAAGTCCTAAAGCATGGGGTGGCCACAGTATTTGCATTTACCCTCATTCACTAATGATGAGCACAGGTTGTACCAGCAGCTATGACTCAAGGGGCAAAGGTCCTGCAAAGGTCTGACCAGAACTGTTCCCAAAAGGTCTTCTGACCAGAAACATGGCACCACAGGTGTCCATAACTGCAAAATGGTTGGTCCCCAAGTGACCCTGAGAAACCAGCCTCTACCTCAGAGCAAAGCATGTCAAAGGAAGAGGGCATGACCCTTGTCCTTGGAAAGACCCACAGAGCACTTCTAGGCACATACCCGCCTTGCTGAGTTGTTTATCTACAAATTATGAGAGATCTTTGGAGCCAGGTGTCCCTGACTCAGTCAGGCTAGGTGAGGACCCATAGCAACCCCCTAGCAACCACCAATCAGCATGAGACAGGGAAATACCTGGGATGCCAGATGACCCTCCCAGTAGTTTATGGTGGTTGATAACATGTTGGGAAACCATGTAGTTCAGCACATACTCCCCTCGTGGCTTAAACCAATCAGTTCAAACGAATCCCTCTGGTACTAATCAATCACCCTTACCCAATTTGTTCCTGCCAGTGACTGTGCTAATCATGTTTAAGAGTTGTTTTATGATTTTCCCGTGGTATGTGATAATTTGCTAAGAGATGCTATGATGTATGTGAAGTCCCTGCCTTCCCCAAAGAGTGTATAAAACTGCTGTAACACTGGGCTCGGGACCTCTCAGTGTCACCAGTTGCTATATGCACACGGAAGATGGAGCTAGCTCACAATAAACACCTCTTTGCTGCTTACATCGCTCTTGGTCTCTGGTGGTCTCTTGGGGGTCCCGAATTCGAGCATAACACCCCCACCCAGAGAAGCTTCCAGTACTGTCTCAATATGGTTTCCATAGCCTCTGGGGAATGAGGTGGTTCCCATTCTATAATCATAACTAGATCAGAGCACAGGTTGTTTTTTTTTTTTTTTTTTTGGTGCTTACAATGTTCAGTGTTTTCATCTGGGTGCTTGTTACATGGTTCACTTAGCAAAAATAAGTTGTACACTTGTAATATGTGTGTATTTTTGTTTCTATATTTACTTCTATAAATATTGCATCTAAAATGTCCTTTTTAAACAAAAAGAAAAACCAAAAAATTCCTCTTGTCCAGTTTCTTAGGTACATGTGTTTTATTCATTTACCATCTTATTAATCACAAGAATATGTCAGATGTTCAGAACAGGCTCTCAAAGAGATGTTGGACCCTTCTTCATGTCCCTTTAGGTGTGTCCGTGTAGGAGGCAAACAGGTGTTATTTGAATTCAAGCCCCATACGCTAGAATTCATGAGGTTGTCCAAATTTTCATGGAGACCCATGCTGAGATTCAAGGTACATATTCCTATTTTGATGTCCAAATCAAGTAAGATACATCTATGTGAAGAACTTAAGAGTCTCTATCAGTCATGATTCTTCTTGTTGCAGATATGATATTTTCCTAGATACCTATTGCTGCATAATAAATTACTTGCAAAGATAGTGCTTAAAACCACCACTTGTCATTGTCTCTCACAGTTGGGAGGCTTGGCTGGGCTTAGTCAGGCAGGTCTCCCTTGAGGTCTTTCACCTGGTTTGTCAGATGGAATCTGAGACATCTCAGAGGCCACCAGGGTGGACATTGAAGGCTGTCAGCTGAGACTGAGTGAGGGCTGTGCTTGGAGGCTTATTCGTGGCTTCTCCATGTGTCTTGGGCTTTTCCCAGCATGACATCTAGATTCAGAAGGCAGCCTTGGGAAGCTGATCTTTTTTTAGTCCTGATGTTTGAAGGGGACTCAGTATTATATCTGTCATAACATATTGGTCAAAGAAATCATTGAAATCACCTAGATTTAAGGGAGGGAAAAGAGATCCCACCTCTCAAGAAGAGCTCTGTTAAGGATTTGGGGCCATTTTTGATACCCTTGAAAGATACGGCATGTAAAGCAAATATACTGGCTTGCCTAACTGGAACACCCACACCTAGGATGTTGAGAAATTGTCGGAACCAGTCAGTTCAAGCAATGTCCTCAGACATTCCCTCTCTACCACTGACTCTGCAGGACTCTTCTGGACATCAGCTCCAAACCCATTCTTTTCATGAGACATCAAGATAACATTCAGAGTCCCAAGCCCACATACTCCTTTAGTACATACAGAGACAAAATTCCTCTCACAGCAGTCAGTTTCCCAGTAATGGACTTTGGCTTGCCCTATTGTGTTACCCTGAGCCAATAAGCTTGTGCAATGTATGAAACCCTGGCCAACAGGGTACTCTGAAAAACCAGTGGGAGAGGGACTCCTTTTATCAGGGTCCCAGGAGAATCACACAGCATGGTAGCAAGAAGAAACCTTCATTAAAGAAATTTCTGTATCCCCATTTGTGCTGGGAAATCAATTTTATGTTTTCCCATGCTTGAGCTGGAATTCATATCATCTGTCACACTGTTTGTTAAGCTTTTGGACTCAGACTGAATCACACACCAAATTTCCTGGGTCTTTAGTTTGCAGATGGAGATCTTTGGATTTGTCAGCATCCACAACTAACTGAGCCAGTTCCACACATTATCTCTCTCTCTCTCTCTCTCTATATATATATATATATGAAACATAGGAAAAGTGGAGGAGGAAATGAAGAGAGGAGTCTTTGTCTCAGTGTAGGGGATCTTGGAGGTAAGACTGTAACCAGAGGTCCCTTGAAATCCCACAAAGGAGCCATGTAACCCAGTATTGAGTGACAAAGAGAAATGTGCATTTAGAACTTTCTGGGCCTCCTTTGCCAGGCCCTACCTCCAGGTGTCATGCATTCATTCAACCCCTAGGTTCTCTCCCCATTTTCTCTGGTTTGTCTGAGGCCATCTCCCTCCCCTGGACTCTCTTGCCTCCTTTTCTAGAAAGTCAAATATTTCCACTGGCCCTGGAACCAATTGAGCTCCCCCCTGAAACTTGGATTCTCTTCTCTGCCTGCATATGGGTTCAATCACCCACAATCCTCCAACCCCATCCCACATTGAGTTTTGAGAGGAGAACTCTAACTTCCAAGGAAAATCAGAATCATACCTATATGTGGGTCAGACAGCACGTGGAATTTCCATCAGCCAATAGGCCTATGTCAGGAAGTAGGAAGGCTTTGGTAGTGAGCACAAAAGATATCTGAGCTCTTCTCCTCCTGGTTCTCTGTGGGATAGGAACATGCAACCTGTCTAAGCAAAGTCTTTAAGATTGGAAAGCCATTTAGACAAGTGTAAGGATGGTCCTGGGTTTCTGCCCTTTGTCCTTGTTTAATTATTAATTAAATCATGTAGTACATTGAACTGTGGCCCTCCAAAAAGATATGTCCACATTGGAATTGCCAGATCCCTGAGGAACTGAGCATATTTAGACAAATTCCTTTGTAGTTGTAATTAAATTAAGGCTTGTCAGATAGTTCCTCCTGGCTTATCCAGTTTTAATGAAGTTGTTTGCTTTCTTACTATTGAATTGTTGTAAGGTTCCTTTCTTTCTTTTTGGATACCAGTACTTTGTCAGATAAGGTGTGAGCACTGTTTCCTGTAAGAGATGGAGAAAGAGAGGTCCACACATAAAGGAGAAGGGCCTGTGGTGATGGAGGAAGAGACTGGAGAGATGCATCCACAAGCCAAGCCTGGAGCCACCCAAAGAGGGAACAGGCAAGGGAATCCTCCTATGGCCTCTGGAGGGAGTGCAGCACTGTGACACCTCCACGCTGGACTTCTGACCTCCAGAGGCATGAGAAGGCCAGCTTCCATTCTTAAACCAAGATGTTTGTGGATATTTATTACTACAGCCCTGGGGGGAAATCATAAATCCCTTTTCACTTTAGAACTTGTCAGTTGGGTTGAGGTGATACATTGGGTGGACCCTGTGAGAGAAGTGGGGAAAGGAAACAAGAAGCCAGTTTTCTAGGTTTTGTGCCCAACTTAGGCCAAGGACCAGGGGCTCAAAAGTCAGCACAGGAGACAGAAATTAAAAGACTGAAATTCAGCTGGGCCAATATGTCCTGCAGTTCCATGTCTGGCTTCAGGAGTACATGCATCATGATGCTCTCTTCACAGGACTTGTGTAGCTCCACCCTGTGGCCTTGTTGGTTGCAGTGGCCTTTCTGTTGGCTTGTCTCTGCTCAATTCCTGAAGCTTTCCTAGGACCGTGTCCCACGTACTGGCCTTTCCTAATCTCGGTGGTCTCCACTGCAGCTTCAGACTCCTCCTCACATCTCCATGCCTTGCCCTCTCAGGGGCTGTCCACAGGGACTTTAACCCTGCTGCATATTCCCTGGCCTCCCAGGCCTTCCTTTCAAATCTTGGTGGAAGCCTCAATGACCCCCTAACTCCAGCATCCTGCATTCCTGCAGAACCAGCACCACATGCTTAACACCAAGGTCTGCCACCATCTGGAACACTAGCCAAGCCCCCAGGGACACTCTCTGCAGCAGCCTCTGAGTGTCTCAGTGGCTGAGCATGTTGAAAATTCTTCCTAGGCCCCTTGTGTTCACAGAGAGTGCCTCACTGGTCTCTGCTCAAGATCATTTTTCCTTTTATTTCCTTGAGCTTGAGGTGGATGTAGCCTTACCAAGTCCTGGGAAGCTCTCAAGCCATCTTTTTTATTGTCTCTGGGCAAACTCTTCAGGATTTCTTAATGGCAATAATGTCTTTTAATAAAGGCAACTTCCTTAGCCCCAATTTTTCTCCTACATTTCAAGTCCATGTTTTTTCATTTTTTTCTGCTCTGCTTTCTGTTCCTGAATATCATAATAAATTTGGCTAAAAGCCACCAGCAATACTCATGCCACTTCCTGAATGCTATGCTGCCTAGACCTTTCTTCTCCCAGATTTAGAAGTCTAATGCTTTTAAAATCAGCCTCACAGAAAGTCTCAGGACATGGACATAATGCAGACCACTTCTCAGCCAGAACATAACACAAATGGCCTCTAGTCCAAATTCCAAATTCAGAGTTCCCATTCTCTGAACTCTCTTGTGCCCTTTCTTCACCGTCCATCGTCCTAAAGTGGTCTTCTGAACTCGCACCAGAATTTGCCAGTAAGTTCCACTTACAACAGTTTAAAACATTTTCAGCTGGCACTGCTAAGCATCTCAAAATTCCTCTCACCAAATTCACAAAACTCCACATGGTCAGGTAGTCACAGCAATGATAACACTTCCTGGTACCAACACATTTTGTTAGCTTTTCTGTTGTTGTAACTAAAAGATCTGACCAGAACAATTTTAGGGGAGGAAAAGATAATTTAATGGCTCAGAGTTTTAGAGATCTTAGTCCCTAGATAGCAGACTCCATTCCTCAGGGCTCAAGGCTGAACATCATGGATGAAGAGAGTGGCAGAGAGAAGCAGCTCACATGATGATCAGAAAACACAGAGAGAGATAACAAATATATATACCCAAACATGCATCCAGTGCCCCACATCCTCCAGCCACCCTGACCTATCTTTAGTCACCATCCAATTAATCCCATCAGGTGATTGATTCACTTATTGGGTTAAGGTACTCATAACCCAATCATTTTTTTTTCTCTGAACCTTCTTGCATTGTCATGTGAGCTTTTGGGGGACACCTCACATACAAACCCTAACATCTGACATGTGTAATATTCCGGATTATGTGACATTTAAGAATTTTCCAGGAATCCTATTGTAACACATCTTTATTGCAGCAGGAGATGACTGACTTGATGGATCTCATGCAAGACTTATTCTTATTTAATTCATGTACTTGAATTATGACCACACAGGCACTGAAAACTCAGTACTTCAGTAATTGGCCAGGGCCAATACCTGGATGGTAGCTGCCAAGAACAAACTGTCCTGAGAAAACTTTAAAAAGGAGCCTCCATCCTCAGCCATGGTACCAAAACTTAAAAGAACTGAGGTTTTGGGAGAAGGATTGCCCAAGAAGAAAATGTTTTTCAGTTACAGAGTTCACTAGACAGAATTTTGTTACTGAAAGAAATAATCCAGAAACCAAATGAGGGAAAAATAGTAAATACTAAGTAAATATTATACAAGTGAATTTGTAAATATCCTACAGGTGGAGATATCAGTTAATTTTATTAAAAGTATTTTTAATTGAAAAAAACTTCTTTCATATCAACCCAGTAGCCTGTTATACCATAGATTAGGTACACTTTTCTCTGGCAAGACATTCGATTATTTCTCATATTTCACTGTATGATATATCACATGGAAAAGAACTTTTGTACTGAAATCTAATGAGTAATGGGACTGGGGAGGTAGTTCTGTGGTAGAGTGCTTGCCTAGCATGCATGAGGCCCTAGGTTCAATCCCCAATGCCACCCAAAACAAAACAAAACAAAACAAAATAAAACAAAAAACCAACATACCAACATCTAAAGAGCAATTACAAATGTTTTCTATATAAATTCTGGGCTTCTCCAGGCTGCCTTTTACATCTTTGTAGTCCTGCCTTCAGAAGACCCAGAGCCTGGCCAGACAGATATTTTTGTTGACCCCCATTCACCAAGGACACACAGAATCCATTTCCTCTCATTAATAAGTGACAGAATGAATGTATATAGCAAATCATAAGCAGTAAAGAAAATGTCAGCTTCAATGATAATGACCCTAGAAATGACCAGAGGATAGATAGCAGGGAGTGCTAACAACAGAAGGGTCAGGGCACCTGGCCTCCTGGAGGAGGGAACAGCAGCTTGCAGGTCATCTGGAGCTGTGCTTGTTAAGTAATCCTAAAATCACTGCCAAATGCCTGCTTATCCCTGTCTGTAGAGGGAAGTTTGCATATTTGCACAGTAACACAAGCCTTGGTTAATTGGTCCCTGTATTGTTACATACAAATTTTGTAGATTGCTGTGTCAACAGTTCTTTCTAGGGAAAAGGAAGAAAGGAGGATAAAGTGCTGAACTCAGGTCAGAGAACTTGCTTGCACTAGCATTTGCTGGTCCTCTCTCTGTCTGCCTCCCTCTCTTCCTCCTTCCCCGTCTCTATGTATCTCTTCCTCTGTCTGTTTCCCTGTTGTTCTCTCCTCACTTAATGGACATTACACCATCCTACTTTCTTAAACACAGCTGGAGAAGCCCCATTTCCCTAAACCCCGAAGTCTAGCTGGACAGCTTTGTAAGGAAAGTCACCTTCCCACACAGTTAGTTGCCAGCAATGGCCGTAGCCTTGATTAGTTGCCCCACTGGGAAGATGAAGTTGCTGGCCTGGCTCTTCCCTGCTCCCCTCTTGGAGGCCCAGCTCATCTCCAAGCTTCTACTTCTATTTTCCAGTCCCTCGTGGGATATTTGCTCTGGGGCCCATAGTGTCCTGATGACTGTGCTGGAAACAAAGGCCTAATCCCTGTGCGTAAGGGGATAACAGCCACCTGAAGAAACATCCTTTTTCTTTCCAGCTCTAAGAAGAACTGGAACATGTATGTGGATTCTACAGAAAATGAGCTAGACAATGTGTCATATTTAAGGAGCCAAAAATAGGAATATGGTAGAATGGAGTTAAGGAGGGAGGTCAGAGCAAAGACCATGGGAAAGCCAGCTGGAGAGAGTCCTGCCTGAAAGGCCCTGGGCATCACCAGGCAGCAATGACCATGCCATCTGTGATTCTATCGAGGGCAACTTCAGCAGCAGTAGAAGTCAAATTGCCCTCAGTTGAGAAGTAATGGGCAAGGGAGAGTGGTGGCTGTGAGTGTAGAATACTTTGGCTCTGAAGGGCGTTGGAGGAGTCATGGGGCAGGTTTTTCTAATGTGGTGCTTCATTGAGTTTGCAGGCCACAGTGACAAAGCTTGTAGCAGGGGGAAAAAAAGCAAAAGAGTGGGGATGACTTTGAGGACACAAAGCTGGGGGAGTAAGGCACTGTTGAAACCAAAGTTTTGAGATAAAACTAGACTCACAGCTTTGCCAGTTTTCTTCTGAGTTTTGTTTTGCAAATTTGAAGAATGAAATCTGTGGACAATAATGAAAGGGAAGAGTAAACAGAGTAGAATTTATTGAAGTGAAAATAGAGAAAACTCCTGCCAAGCAGGAGGGAACCTGATAGCTGGAGATTAAATTTGGGGGCTTATATCATTTGGGATGGGAGATATGTTGGAGAGGGTATGTGTGAGGGGGATTGAGGATGTGATATAGTTCTACTTTTGGCTCAATTTTGTTGGGAGCCTAAAGCTACTCTAAAAAGTAAAAAAAAAAAAAAGTGACACTGATTTTCATACTTCAACCCAATATACTAAAATACTAATATTGGACACATTATAGACCTAAACAAATTCAATGAGACAATTCCCATTCTTTTGGAGGGTGCTAACTTTGAATCTGTGGGAAAATTCATATTTCATACATCTCAATTGAGTCAAATCACAATTTGAGTATCGAGTAGTCACACACATGTGGCCAGAGGCTACTGTGCCAGACAGCTCCAGAGTCTGTGTGAGTTAAGACACACTCTCAAGGAAGGCTGAAGGCCTGTGCAGATAGTGCCCAACACAAAAGGCTTTTATGGCAAACTCCAGCCATTCAGTAAGGGATGGGACAAACCCAAAGGCTCTGGACTCTAAAAAGTGCTCTACCATCATGTTCAGAGTGTATTGCAAGAGTAAGATGAGAGTCTGAGAGGATAGAGCTCAGATGAGAACTGTATTTCCTTTCCCAAAGTCACCAGAAGACTCCAGAAACTCTGGAGTGCCCCCACATCCCAAGGAAACATATTGGAGCCCACACCTGGTAACTTGGCCCAGATGTGAGGTAAGCTCTCCTACATGGTAGCACATCCCAGCTTCCACTGAACCTGGAGTCTAATGGCCCAGCCTCTGCCTGAGCCCTGGGGAGGCACCAGCTTCAGCAATCCTAAGGTGGTGCCAAGCAGAGAGTAGCCACAGACCAAAGGATTTGATGTAAGGCTACTCCACACACCAGCTCTGTGGCCTTGAGCAAATGCTCAAAGAGGTCTTCTCTGAGTAGCACCCTGCCAGGAAGGAAGCTACTGCCCTTGATCTCCCAGCACCTGTGACAGATCCCACGCCATGACTGAGGACTGAGGTTCTGCAAACCCCTGTCAGTGTGGCCAGCTGCTCCCTAGTGGAGCCTGCCAATACAAGGCACTGGAGGGAAACTGGGAAGCTGGGGCAAGGTTGGGTTTGCCCCTCCCTATTGCTGCTTCCCCTAGGAGCAGGACGTGTTGAGGCTCCTTCCTCCAGAGGTGGTTGCTCCTTCCCAAAGCTGTAAAGGGATCCTGTTTGCAGTTTCCCAAGACCTCCAGAGCCAGCCCCCTTGGTGACCCCAGTACACTCAGGCCCCTCTTCCAAGCCCAACCTCTTCTCATTTTTTGGCCTAATAACAATAACAATAATAGGGTCTAGCATGCTAAGCACTTCATCCCTCAGGAAGGAGGGAATCCCATCGGTTATTTCAACAGAATTTCATGTAAAAACTGTGAATTTCATATAAAATTGTTGACTGGATGATTGTAAAAATGCAAAGACATGTAAAAATGCTAAGCTGTCACAGAGGGATGAGCCATGGGAAACAGTTTCCATGCTAGGACTGGGAAAGATGCATTTAACAAGGCATACATCTGTAGTTATTCATATACAGACTAAAAAAATGAGTCCCCAAATTGTAAGTAGTGATTATCTGTGAATGCTGGAACTACTGTTGATCTCCTTTAAAAAAAACAACACTTTATTTCTATATATACTGCACATTTTCAGGAATGAATATGATTCCTTTTACACTGGAGAAAACAAGTCAATATCATTTCTTTGAAAAGGATTTAGACAGATTTAAACTTTTACAACCAGGATTCTGTAAGGTAATGCACTCTGAGGGTTCCCAGGCAATCTTTGTGGGTGTGAATCTCCAGTCTCAACCATGATGCTCCCCTGTAGGAAGGTTAACTCCCATTGAGTTGGCAAGATCAATTTCTGGCCCCTCTGGGAGCTTAAGAGATACTGAGTGGTACCAACTTTCACCATAGCAATTTCTAAACTTATCAAAAATGCTATACAGCAAGAAGGAAAACTGTTGTTGATATATTTTAAATGAAATAGAGAAAAATGCCAATGGACATATTTCCTTTGAGTGGAATTATGTAAATATGCATTTAGCAAAGAATGACAAGGCTTCACAAGCAACACATCCACAGGAAGCCAGAGATGAGATGACCAACCAAAACTGAGTCACCTTTTCCTATAATAGAAGGTTTGTAGACACTTGTCTGGAATGAGGATTTTATAGCTCTACTCCAATTCCCAGAGTGGGTGTTTGCAAGTGCTCACCCAGTAACCCTAAGCTCCAGGTTAATCCTAGAGCAAAGCTTCTTAACTTTAATGTGCATGTATTAAGCTGCAGATTTTTGACAAAATATGGATTATTATTTAGCAGGTCTGGAATGGAAACAATAATTCAACATATCTGACACCTCTGAGTAAGGCTGAGGCTGCTAGTCTTCTGACCATAATTTGGGTAGCAAGTGTTCAGGATCTGGCATCAAAGCAACTGAGGTCATTGGGAACCATGAACAGGAAACAGCCATTCAGGTGTGCTGTGCCACATTAAACAAGGGAAGAGGAGCATAGAACATGGTCAGTGAGACTTCCACCCACCACCCCATCCCTATAACAAGTGCCTTCATACTCAGTCTGGTGCTTCTCTCCTCACATATGCCAGCACCATAAAGCATCTTTGTCCCCAAGCATCTTGGCACCATTGAGATTGATGATGAGAAGCAAACTTCAGGCCCTTGCATGAGATCATCTGGAGAAGCATGAGGACCTCAATTCTTTGGAGAGCTTGAACAATGACATCTTGCCAGGAGGTATGCCAGAGTCTGGGCTTTGCTTCCAGATGGTCACCTGGATCAGTCAGCAGCAGATGGCACCAGAGGAGAAGCACAAGCTGTGTCCAAGACAGTGGCTCAAAAAAATCACCTCAAAATCCCGGACAAAGGTTTAAAGAAAGGAACTGAAAGGGAGATGTGATCAAAGTTGAGACAGGACAAAAAGTTCTAGGAAAGGCACAGATGACTCAAAGAGCACTTGTCTCAGGCGTCACTTGCACAGGTTCTTTCAGGGCCTGGACCAAAGATACCATGTGACTGCTCAGTCTGCTGCTGCCTGACCCTTTGTTAGATCATCTGTGTAGAGCCAATGCTCATCTTCTCACAGTGAGGTCCTTGAGGGTTCTGGCACTGAATACCTTCCCCCAGGGGACCATGGAGTGTCCAGTCACTGTCCATTCCATTGCAAGGTAATTCTTAATAGAAAGAGCCAGGCTAGGACATCCCATTCAAGGTGGCCCAGGAACAATCTTGGCATGTCCTTCTCTGTAAGAACAGGCTGTGGGTCCACACCAAGCATTGAACCTGGCTCAGGATCAAGGGAACTGGGCTTTGACCTCCATAAGGGAGACATTCACGGTCACTTTCTCCATCTCTCCTACTCCTGTCAGCCAGGGCCTCGTTAAGTGAGACTCAGGAATCCCTGTCCCTACTCCTGCTGAAGGGTACTGGGATGCCAATGTCCTGGGAACACTTTGACAAAACCATGGCCGGTGGCCTAGGGCAATTCATCTCAGTGGTCAGGGCATGGATGAAGGAGGCTAGAGACATCGCCTTAAGGATTGTAGGCCTCTGTAGAGAGTCAGCACAAGGGAGGGCCACAGAGTTTGTATCCAGGGTTCTCATCAAGAGAGGTCCCGGCAGACAGGAAGGGCAAGTAAGAGACTATGGGTACAGCAGCCTGACCCCGACTCCCTTCCGTGCTGGACCATAGCATGGCACATGGCTGTGGTCTCATACTCAGCTACAAGTGGCATCTTCACCATTGATCTGCAATGGAAATGGCTCTCTCCCTATGCCAGAACCTGTCCTAGGCATGGAGGGTAAGCGCTCTATGGCAATGCAGATGTCATTTACAAGGTGTTGACAATCTCATCAGGGAGAAACACTTGCAAGTTTATGTCCAAAAAGGTAACAGACACAGTGAATGAAAAAACTAATGTAGCAGGGTGTGAAGTGTAGAAACTCCTTCTGCAGAGGGCCCTGAGTATTCAAGACTACCAGGATCTGTCCTCTTCAGCTGGATATGCTAATGGTACCACAGTAATTGCACTGCCTTGAATCTACGGAATTCTTGCCACTTGTGAAGCACATACACACATATGTCATCTGTCCCAGCGGGCAGGGGTTGACCAACCTTGGAGCTCTTTCTCCAGGTGCTCCTTTCCTCACTTCACAGTTGCCTCAAGGTTTTTGATGGGGCAAAACTCCCTGGCTTCCCAGACCAGGCATCTGTTGCTGAGTTAATATAATGAACCCTTTCTGTTATAACCAGGCATCCCTGGCTCTGCCATCCTGTAGCTCAAGCCACAAGGTACACCATGAACTGCAGAATCTGGAACAAAATCCTCCCAAAAAAATAAACAGCAGAACTATGCGAGGGTCAGGCTTCACAAGGCAAATAAAGCAAAAATGGAATCTTGCCAGACTATCTGGGCCCTAAATCCAGGAATGATGTGTGTTAAGGTTTAGATGTGATGTCCCCCAAAAGCTCAGTGTGAGACACTGCAAGAGAGCTTGGAGGAGAAATGATTAAGTATAGTCTTCACCTAATCAGTGAATTAATCCCTGATGGGATTAACCAATTAGTAACTGGAGGCAGGTGGGGTGTTACTGGAGGAAGTAGTTCTTTGGGGGCGTGGCTATGGGGTATATATTTTATGTCTGGGGTGTAGAGTCTCTCTCTTTGCTTCCTGATCTTCATGTGAGCTGGTTTATTCTACCACAGTCTTCTGCCATGATCTTCTGCCTCATCTCAAGACATGAGGAATGGAGCCTGCTGTTTATGGATTGAGAACGCTGAAATTGTGAGCCCTTAAATAAACCTTTCCTCCTCTACAATTGTTCGGGTTGGGTCTTTTAGACACAGCAGGAAAAAAGATGCCTGAACAATGGGGCTGCCACCACCAGGTTGCAGCATGTCCAATTAGCTAAATTGAAAGTAGCAGAGAGAAACCTAGGGCCTCTTTAAATGGGGTTGGATCTTCCACTTAGCCTCAAAGACTCAGAGCATTGTGAACAGGGGCAAATGCTCAACTCCTCCAAGGGGGAACTCTGTTGGAAGGTCAGCACCAGGGTCTTGACCTCCTTCTTGATGTTGGCATCGAGAAAGACATGAATTAACAGGTTGACACAGGTAGAAGCTGTGGCAATCATGTGGCACGCCAAGAAGATGCGGTTTCTGTGACAGACAGGGATGACTTCATGATGCCATTCCTCCAGGGTATTGGACACATACAAGGGCAGCCAGAATATGGCAAAATCAGCCACCATTGCCATGAGCATCCAGCTGATCCTTCTCATCTGCCCATCTTGCCAGCTGTAGGTGCCCTTGGGGAACACACACCCCTGCCTCCACAGGAGCTGGTAGTTAGGTACACAGCTGATCAGAATAACGCCCAGAAGGGTGCAGTACTGGAAGAGAAGCAAGAAGGTGGTACAGCTAATGCGATGGTGGTACAGATACAGTACAGACCACCTTGTCCACCAGAAAATCCAGAGCCTTGGAGTGGTTGTTGTGGAAGACATTCTCCAGGATACTGTTAGTCAGAAAAGGCAAGGAAAGGAAGCAGGCAATGAGCCAGATGGCCACAATTCCCATGGAGGCCTGGGAGATGCTGGGCTTCCAGCCCGTTGGGTTGATAATGAGCTGATGCCTCTGCAGGGCCACAAGGACAAGTGAGAGGATGGAGACTGTCACTGACGCACACTGGATGAAGGCTTGCATCTTGCAAAGGACCTTGCCAAAGATCCAATCAGTAGTCCTGTGAGTGGCTGGCAGATGAAGCACCCGAGGAGGTCAGAGAAGGCCAGGTTGACAATGAGCAGATCGATAGCATTGTTCTTCTCCTTTTCTTCATGATCACCCTTATCAAGCAAAGGTTTCCTAGGACCCCACAATGGTAGAAAGTGTTGATGAAAGCTGTCGGGTTCGCAGAATCTTGGCAGTGGTCAGAGAAGTGATATAGGACATGCTTGGGTTGGCTCCTGTTTTCACCCTGTGGGGATCCTGGAAAGAACAAGGCCAGGAAGTGAGAGGTGTTCAGGGTGGATGTGAGAAGTTCCCAGGAGCTCTTGAACTAAGCAGCCCACTTCACAGGTGAAGCCTGTGAGGCAGACAGACAAATGGGACTCAGGGCTCATGCCTCCAGAATGGAATCCAGGGAGAAGTAGGGTCCACGGAGAAGGTTCTTAGCTGCTTCCGTCCCAATAAACGGACAATAGGAGCTGTCACCCAAGGAACTGGAACAATAGGAGCTATAACCTAAGGCTCAAGGGAAGAGACTGGCATCTAATAGTCATTACCTTCTAGGAAGCACTTTGCATGTTGGGGATCATGTGTTTTGTTTTGTATATGTTAGCTGGTTTACTCTGAAAGGTGTATATCAACCCATTTCATTGATGAGGAATCTAAGATTCAGAGACGAGAGGCAACTTGCCTCCAGCCACACAATTAATAAAAAATGGGTCCCAGATACAAACCGAGGTCTGTGTGATGCCAGAATCTGTTCCATACATTCCTTCTTACCTCAGAATTCATCTGTTTTGATGATAAAGTAGTTGGGGAGTTGTATGCAGAGTTCAGAGGCAGAATTGTTCAGAAAACCCCTTGACACATTTTACCATTTGGAGGCAACAATAAAGGTTTCTGTTCACTTCATGCTCTTTAGGACAGAAGAATTTCTTGGAACTCAACACAAAATGCACCCTCTTGGTCTCAGTCCCTAACTTCGATGCCAGCCATATTTCTCAGGTGACAACTTGTCAAAGGTGATGACTTTCAGGTGTGCAAATACTAGCTCACCAGCACACCAGTGTATATCTGCTCTCATTATTGTTCATGAATACCTGGCCAAGGACATCACTCTCCCTGGATCCCACACCGTGTGTATGCTCAAGTCACCTGATGTACTTTGCAGTTCCTAAACGCACCAGGTAGTTCCACACTTCCATGCCTTGCCACAGGCTCTTCATTCTCCCTGGAGCCTCCTCAGCACAAGGGACCACTCCAATATTAAGCTGGAATTTGGACTCAAGAGCCTCAAAGAAGTAATGCCAATGACAGACGTTTTGACATTGAAGAGTCCCCTGCCCTATCACAGCATGCATCACTATAACCCACCACACAGTTGAGGCCCATAAGGTCCCAGTTCTCAATCTTCATTAAACATCAAAATTATTTATTGAAAGTACGGATTTCAGGGCTCCTCTCCCTGGAATACAATTAAGTGAGTCTGGGATGGGGCCCAAGAATCCATATTTTCACAAGTGTCCTAAGGGATTCTGATGAACACGATTGTCTGGCCCTATTTTGAGAAACACTATTCGTGGAGGACCAACCTATTTGAGATATTCTATAATTCCCTAATATTAGCAAGACGTATTTTTTTTAACATAACTGTGTCCTTCCTGAGCAACTTCTAACTTAAAGGCAATTCTTACAGAATGAGGTCAGATTAGACATAGATTAATAACAATTTATCAGCTGTTATAAATGTCACTCATTGTACATTTGACTTATAGAGATGAGTCTTATTTAACTTATAGAAATGAGCCACTTATAAGGTCAAATCAGGAATTCTCCTGACTGCTTACAATGTGGTTATTTAGGCTCTGGATTTCAAGAGGCAGGACAGTTTTGCCAGCCCTATGGTTTTCTAGCAAAAAGCACTATTTGGAGTTAAACATGACACAAGGAAATATACTAGGATGAAACACAAAGTTCAAAATTTGAGGTAGAAAAGCAAGCCACAACTGCTACTGTTATACTGGCTTCAGATGCAGCCAACAGGACAGACACTTCAGGGATCTGGCTGACCCTTAGCCAGAGCAGAGCTAGGTCATCAGTGAGGGGCAACACCAGCCAATTCAAACCACCAAGTGTACCATGATCAGAGGGGAGTTACTGGTCAGGGAGGGATCTAGATCCATCTACTCAATCAGTATGTGTCAAGCCCTAGTCTAGAGACAGGGCTGCAAAGATGACTCAGATAGCCAGGGCCATCCCAGAGGAGGGAATCAGACCACTAGGAATGAAGATGGACCTCAATGTCACACTGTTATTGCCCAATCAGTATGAGTGGGGTGCCTGTGAGTTGGCAGATGAGAAGGGGCAGAGAGCACGGAGATAAGAGAAGTGACATTGATCTGGGACTCCAAGACTGAAGAGGAATCACTCTTACAAATAGACAAAAAAGAAGGTGCAGAGAATACCATGGTGCAAAGACAGGAAAGAGGAAAGCTTCCTGAAGAACAGCTACGAGTTCCGAATAACTGCAGCCAGGGTGAGTGGAAGGAAGTGGCAAATGATGAGGCTAGACAGGTGGCTAGATAAGGGATGCTAAGTAAGCCACTGAACGCCACCTGCATTCCAGAAAGGTCTTCTGGATATACAGAGTAGGTTGGTGGAGAGGGCAAAGACAGGAGAAGAACATCTCTGAAGAAGGCAGCATTGGGAGTCAGCCTGGCTTTCAGCCCACACTGACTTCTCAGAGATCCATTGGACAGTTAACTCACATCCCATTCCAACAGTACTCACCAGTTCACATGGATGTCTGAGTCCAAATCAGCCCTCTTAGCTGCTTGTGGAGACAAGGCAGAGGGTATGAGAGAGCAATAAAGCAAGATGCAAATGACTGGGGGCCAGGAAAAAAGTAAAACTATCTGCTGGCCCTGCATCTTTCCCCAGAGTGGTAGGGGCTGGGAGGAGCCATCCTGGAGAGGACTCCACAAATTCATGTCTGGAGGAGCCCTGTGTGCACAGGGACTGCAGATGTCCAGAAAAACACTCTAGGAGTAAGGACAGCAGCAATTCAAATCCTTGAGCCCTGGTCAGCAAGAAGGCTAATTCTTTTAATAGAATGTGCTGGGAGGTGAGGTATACATGACGGAGGCTCCTTACACTCATACACACTCACACAAACACACACACAGAAGGAAGAAGAAGGGACCCACATCCTCAGCTTTGTGCGAACGATCATGGCTTTGGCTTTGAAGCTAAAGGACCTAATCTTAGAAAAGGCCAGAGTAAGATCATATGACTATTAAGGGAGTGGGTCACCTGGCAGCTGGTATCTTTGCGCAAAGGAAGGGCTATGTGCCTGCTCTCAGGCCACCTCTGGAGTCAAGAACAAGATCCCCTATTGCATAGATACCATCCTGCTATGTGAGAAAAGAGCAGAGCATTGCCCAGTGATCCTCCACATGCCACCAGGGTACATGGTTGCCCTGGGTTCAAATCCCAGCTCTGCCATCTATGAGAGGGTACCTATGCGAGGATCACTTAAACTGTCTGAGCCTCAGATTCCTCAGCTGTGCAGCGGGCAAGAAGAGTAATACCCATGTTGCAGAGTGGTCTGGCTCCCTCCCAGGTCAGGGATGAAGGGACTGATGGAAACATATATATAGGGCATGGGGCTCTCCACTCCTGGCCCTCTTTTGGGTCCAGTCTTTATCTTGGTTCTTTGAGCAAATGGGTGTAATTGGGTGGGCCAGCTCCTGTTCAGGAGCTTTACTAGCCACTTGCTAAGAAGTATAGTTCCCCATTTTGTAACCTGGCACATAATAGGTGCTGATCAAATGTTAGTTCCCTTCCCCACTCATTCCACCAACCCCACCTGAGACCTCAGCCCCCCACACCCCGGGGGAGCTGCACAGCAACAACACAAACCAATTCCCCCTCTTGGAAAGGAGACCTCAAGGAGGCAGGGGCTCTCCTCACCATGGAGGGCTCCAGTTCTCCCAGGAGACCAAGGGCAGAGGAGACACCAGCTTTCACTGGCCATCCCACTGCACGCTAGTTCTCACCATAGTCCTGTAATGAAGGACTTTTTAAGCTGATCCAGATGAAATTGCCATATCTGACCATGTTTGATCACATGTAAAGTTGGCAAATTCACCTTGTTCAATCTAAGATCAGTCCCATGTTAAAAAACAGGACACTGACAAAATGGTCATACACTGGTACCACCGGTCACCAGTGATGAGTTCTGCTCCCTCAAATGTTTGAACATTAGAGAAGTACACTGAGGCAAGTGTATAAAGCAGGGTTTGTTTAAATAGGGGTAACTGACTCCTCCCTGGATAGAGAAGGGGGCCATAGCTGGTATCCTGGTATCCCAAGAAGGGAGGTGTTCTGCCCTTTTTATATGTCCTAGGATTCCTTTGTTCCCCTGCTCTCTCCCTCTTTTATCTTCCCCTTCCTGCTTGTGACTAGGCCCAGGAGTGCTCAGTGGGATGGCCAAAGGTGGGAAACAGGTGGGCTGAAGGGGGAAGGGCAGGGAGCAGCCCAGGATACACTAATTAACATCCTATAGCTCCCTGTAGGGAGGGGCAATTTCTGGGACAGGTTACCTTAGCAACAGGTTGGAGCAGGGTAGGTTCTTGATAAGGATAGAGGAAGGCTGCAAAGGAATTCTCATTTCAATCCCTCAGGGGACAGTCTCCAACCTTCCAGACTCACTCAAAATTGGCCTCTTCATCTGACCTGACTCAATTTACCTATCTAAGCTGACTGCCTGTCTAATTCTGGCTTCACTACCAACAGCAATTTGCAGATTCAGTGCAATCTCCATCAAAATACCAATGACATTCTTCACAGAAATAAAAAAATAATAATGTGAAATTCATTTGGAATGAGGTCCCGGAAAGGCCTCCAAGGTGGTTGTGAAAGTGAGGATTAAATGACAATGTCTCCTTTTCTCCTTTGGAACCAGGTGACACAAAACTCAAATGAAATAGAACAGTGTCCCTTACAAAACCTGCTCCTATTTTGAATACTCTACACCATTTCCTTCTCAGGAACACAGGAGATCTGCTCCCAGGGCATCTCCTAAATACTGGACTACAGCTCCCCCATAGAACCTTCTGGGGCTGCCTATGGAAATGACCCCCTGGAGTTGTGGAGGTGGCACTGCTCTTGCCTCTGTCCCAGGAGCTCAGCCCAGGTCCACACAAAGTTGGAGAGCTTTACATTTAACAGGGCCTGATTGTAACTGTGACTTCCACAAGTATAACCTGAGAATATATCCTGTCCAGAAACCACTGGACTCCATGGATTCCTGTCCTCTGGGCAGGCAATAACTGACACTGTCACCTCCTCCTGTGGGTTGGGCTGCCTGTGGCCTCTGAGGCTTGGGTCAGAGAAGAGCTGAGGAGCTGAGAAGTTGGAGAAATCAGCCAAGGGCTCTAGCACCAAGAAGAACCTTCTGTTCTTGTTCATCCTAATACCTACCAGATAGGTGTGATCATCCAAGGAGAAAATGAGTGACTCATGAGAAAATGAGTCTCAAAGAAGTGGAGTGATTTTTCCTGTCACCGTAGATGGCCTTTGAGCCCAAAGTAGAAGCTACTTCTGCAGGATCCTACATACCATCCCTGAGAGGGGTGAGCACTGCCACACAGCAGACATTCCAGAGGAAACTCCCAGGCCTCACACTGCCTGCTAGACCCTCTGTCTCAGCTGGGGAAGGAAACAGCACCCTCTAGTGGCATCAGAGCCTGCACCCAGGTCTTCTAAAGCCCCTGAAGCTCCAAGAAAGCAGAGTCAAGGATGAGAAACAGGGAGCCACCCTGCACCACTCTCTAGTGTTCAGGGATAGAAACACAGTCTGTGAGGCTCCTGGGCCAGGATGCACTCCACAGTCACTGGGGAAGAGGCTGGGTAGCATTTTACTTCTGCCATAAAATGACTAGCTTCTCTATCTTCTGCAGATTGAGATTGACCTTCCTTAATAGCTTGGTGATGGGCCTCACTTCCTGACCCTCAGGACTGGTCCACCTGAGTTACCTTAGAGCACTAGTATCTCCGCTGTGCGTAACCCTCTGCTGCTAGTGAAGAATTTTCACGGTCCATGACCTCTTTTTGACCTCTTCATCTACAACAATTCTGTGTTCTCCTTGACCCAATGAAAAAGCTGAGGATCAAGGGGAAGGGGATAGGCCCTGAGTACTCTCCTTGCTAGAAGTGTCGTGGGATTTGGAGTCAAGTCTACTCACTCTGAGAGCAAATGTATCCTGAAAAACTGGGAATTGAAGCAACCTCAATGAACCTCAAATGTCTATTTTTTTATGTGTAAATTTTTTTTATTTATATATGACAGCAGAATGCATTACAATTCTTATTACATATATAGAGCACCATTTTTTCATATCTCTGGTTGTACATAGTATTTTCAAACCAATTCGTGTCTTCATACATGTACTTTGGATAGTAATGATCATCACCTTCCACCATCATTACCCTATGCCTACTCCCTTTACCTCCAACCCCTCTTCCCTATCTAGAGTTTGTCTATTCCTCCCATGCTCCTATTCCCTAACCCACCATGAATCAGCCTCCTTATATCAAAGAAAACACTCAGCATTTTAGGGGAGGGGGATTGACTAACTTCACTTAGCATTATCTTCTTTAACTCCATCCATTTACCTGCAAATACATGATTTTATTATCTTTTATTGCTGAGTAATTGTCCATTGTGTATATATGCCACATTTTTTTATCCATTCATCTATTGAAACACATCTAGGTTGATTCCACAGTTTATCTATTGTGAATTGTGCTGCTATAAACATTGATGAGGCTGTGTCCCTGTAGTATGCTGTTTTTAAGTCCTTTGGGTATAGGCCGAGGAGAGGGATAGCTGAGTCAAATAGAGGTTCCATTTCCAATTTTTCAAGAAATCTCCATACTGCTTTCCATATTGGCTGCACCAATTTGCATTCCCACTAGCAGTGTATAAGTGTAATTTTCCCCCCACATCCTCACTATCACTTATTGTAGTTTGTCTTCATAATATCTGCCATTCTGACTGGAATGAGATGAAATCTTAGAGTGGTTTGATTTGCATTTCTCTAATTGCTAGAGATGATGAACATTTTTCATATGTTTGTTGATTGATTGTACATCATCTTCTGAGAAGTGTCTCTTCAGGTCCTTGGCCCATTTATTGATTGGGTTATTATTTATTTATTTATTTATTTATTTATTTATTTATTTATTTATTTATTTATTTGGTGTCTAGCTTTTTGAGTTCTTTATATACCCTAGTGATATGTACTCTATCTGATATATGAGGGGTAAAATTTGTTCCCAAGATGTAGGCTCTCTATTAACCTCACAGATTGTTTCTTTTGCTGAGAAGAAGCTTTTTAGTTTGAGTCCATCCCATTTATTGATTCTTGATTTTAATTCTTGTGCCACAGGAGTCTTAGTAAGGAAGTAGGGGCTTAATCCCACATGATGGAGATTAGGGCCTACTTTTCCTTCTATTAGACACAGAGGCTCTGGTTTAATTCCTAAGTCCTTGATCCATTTTTAGGTGAGTTTTGTGCATGGTGAAAAATAGGGGTTTAATTTCATTTTGTTGTATATGGATCTCCAGCTTTCTCAGCACCATTTGTTGAAGAGGCTATCTTTTCTCCAATGCATTTTCTTGGCAACTTTGTCTAATATAAGATAATTTTAGTTTTGTGGGTTAGTCTCTATGTCCTCTATTCTTTACCATTGGTCTACCAGTCTGATAAAATATCCATTTATAAAATGGAATTAATACTCAAATCCACTGTGTGGCTTGTTGGGAGAAATTAGATGAAAATATCTCTTAGCACAATCACTGTCAGATTTGTGTCTGAGTCCCCTCCTTTGGCTTCTATTCCCCTCCCTACCTATTCCAATGAGCAATCTCCATCATTTCTCCAGCCCATGTTGTAACCCATTCCTCTCACCTGGATTAGTTCAACAAGGGCCTAAGAGGCCCTGTGAGCTCAGCCATGGTGAACTAAAATCAGTCTGAGCCTATTTTTCCTTAAGCTGTTCTGTTACTGCCTCCCCCTGAGGTGTCCTGTACTTAAACTCCTCATGTTTAGAGGATATTGTTGAGTGTCAAGTGTCCAGGTTTGTAGATGTTGCTCACTGAGCTAATTTTCCATGTGGAGAACTTCTGTTCATTCTTGGAGACCTCGTCCTCTGTAAAATGTCTCTTCACCCCGCCCCTGCTCATTCCTTTTTTATCCCTTCAGTAGAGATATACTTAATATTGGAGTTCATTTTGACATAATTATACATGCATGGAATACAGTTTGTTCAGTTCAGTCTCCAGTACTTCTCTTTTCTTTCCCCTCATCCCTCTCCGTTTCCTTTTCTCTACTGATCTTTCCTCTATTTATTTATAGTTTTTTTAAAAAATTTAGCATGTTATAGATATGAAGATGACATTCCTTGTGGTATCTTCATATGTACATAGGAACATTTGTTCAGATTCATTTCATGGCCCCTCCCTGTTTCCATCCACCTCCTTCCCCCTCAATCCCCTTCTTCTACTCCACTGATCTCTTCCATATCCATGGGATCCCCCTGCCACCTTACCCCCCTCCTCTCTCTCTCTCTTCTTATTTTAATCTTGCTTCCATACATGAGACAAAACATGCCAGCCTTAATTTCTGGGTCTGACTTATGTCACTTAGCTTGATGTTTTCCATTTCCATCCATTTACCAACAAATGCCATAATTTCATTTTTCTTTTTTACTGAGTACAACTCCATTGTTTATATATACTACATTTCTTTATCTATTCAGCTATTGACAGGCACCTAGGCTGGTCACATAACTTGGCTATTTTGAATTGTGCTGCTAAAAACATGGATACGGCTGCATTCCTTTGGTATATTGATGTTGGATCTTTTAGATATATTCTGAAGAGTAGGATGGCTGGGTCATATAGTGGTTCCATTCCTATTCTTTTGAGGAATGTCCATATTGTTTTTCAGAAAGTTTTGACTAATTTGCCTTCCAACAATGTTTGGGCATTTCCTTTTCCCCTCATCCTCATCAACGTGTGTTGTGATTTGTGTTCGTGTGTTTGTGTATGTGCATGTGTAGTGCATGGGCCTGAACCCAGGGCCTCATGTATGCTCCAAAAGCACTCTGACGCCAGCCCCATAATTTGTATTCTTGATAATTGTCATTCTAACAGGAATGAGATAAAACCTCCCACTGTAGTTTTGATTCACATTTTCCTGATTCCTGAAGATATTGAACAATTTATTATTATTATTATTACATAATTATTATTATATATTTATTGGTCATTTTTATTTCTTTGCAAAGTGTTTCTTCAGTTCTTTTGCCCATTTATATATTCTGGATACTAATCCCCTGCTGAAGGCCATTCCTCCTTCCCCCTGCCCAAACAGAAGAAATGTATTTTCACTCCCACCCCCATAGCCCAGCCCAACCACCAACCATCAAAAAGCCTAGATTAAGAGGGGTTTGGGGCTTGGGAACCCAGGCCCAGCCCAGATCCGCCATCACCAGCCTGCACGGGACTCAGGCTCACAGTAGGCCCAGGTCTACTTCTGTACCATAGGGGCAGACACCCATTGGAGCTCAGCCTCTGGCACAGCACCACCCCTTCCAACCAGCAGACTACCACAGGAGCCCAGGCCCAACCCATGTGGTTGTCTCTTTCTTGTTTCTCCTGCTAACAGCCAACATCTTTTGATTAACCTTTTACTAGTCATGTAATCCAATAACTTTATAACTTTATATTCTCACAGCCTACCCCCCTCCCACCATTACAAACTGTAAACCATTATGCAAACCTATTGACTATATGGTAGAAGATAATCAAACTTATCATTTTTGTTTATAGCGACAAATCTGTAACTGTCAAAATAGAAGCTAATTGATTTATGGTTGCATATTGGTAACACTGGGTACTGTAATATTGATATCCCCCTTAAAGTTGAGGTATTATTAACCTATAGTGACACTATAAGATAATAGGGTATAACCTGCAATACCTCAGATCTACCCACAAGAGAGGAAGATACATAGACATCATTAAAAAACAAGGGAGGAAAGTACCCCAAACAAACCAAGATACTACAACAATAGAATCCATAGATAGTGCAGTCGATGAAATGTCAGAGAAGGAGTTCAGAATGTACAGAATTAAAATGATCTGGGAATTAGAGAATGACAAAGTGAGTACATACAGGCAAAAATTGATCATGCCAGCAAAGAGAACAAATACAGGTAGCAAGACTTACTTTAAGAAAGAGATAAAGATTCTGAAAAGACAAACAAACAAACAAAAAGAAATGCTTGAAATGAAAGAAACAATAAACCACATAAAAAATGTAATAGAATCTACCAAAAAACAGACTAGATCACATGGAAGATAGAAACTCAGACAATGAAGACAAAATATACAATATTGAAAATAAAGTTGACCACACAGTAAGGATGGTAAGAAACCCTGAACAGAACATCCTAGCTTCCGATTTGATGATGAAATAAAAACCTTCCATGATAAACAAAAGCTGAAAGAATTTACAGCAAGAAACCCTGCACTACAGAACATTCTTGGCAAAATATTATACAAGAAGGAAATAAAAAGCAACAATGAAAATCTACACTAAAGAAAAGAAAAGCCAATCAAAGGAGAAATCAAGTCAAGTTAAATACCAAAAATCAACCAAAATGCCTGAAAATACAAATCATGTCTCAATAATATGTTAATGGCCTAAACAACCAACCAAAAGACAAAAATTGGCAGATTAAATTTAAGAAAAAGACCCAACAATTTGCTGCCTTCAAGAGACTCATAGGAAAAGATAATCACAGATTGAAATTGAGATGCTGAGAAAAAACATACCACTTACATGATTTGTGGAAACCAGCAAGAGATTTCATCCTCATATCAAATAAAGTAGATGTCAAGCCAAAGTTAATCAAAACAGATAAAAAGGACATTTCATACTCCTTAAGGGAATCATTCATTAACAAGACAGAACAATTATAAATATATATGTCTCAAACACTAGAGCATAGATGTTCATCAAAAAAATTCTTTTCAAGTTCAAGAGTCAAATAGACTACAACACAATAATTCTGGGTGACTTTAACACACCTCTTTCACCACTGGATAGATCCTCCAAACAGAAGCTGAAAAAAGAAACTATAGAACTTGATCAATAACTTAGACTTAACTGACATATATAGAATATTTCATCCATCAACAGTAAATACACTTTCTTCTTGGCAGCACATGAACTTTCTCTAAAATAGACTATATTATGCCACAAAACAACAGTCAGCAAGTTGAGATAATATCTCACATTCTATCACATCATAATAAAATAAAATTAGAAATCAATGATAAAATAAAAATTACAGGCTACTTCAACACCTGGAGACTAAAAAATTGCTACTGAATGAACAATGGGTTGCAAAAGATATCAAAGAGGAGATTAAAAATTCTTAGAGGTAAATGAGAACACAGATACAACATATCAAAATCTCTGGGATTTTGACAGCAGTACTAAGAGGAAAGTTCATTTATGGAGTTCATTCCTTAAAAGAAAAAGTCAACAATAAAAAAAGTACTTAACATTACATCTCAAAGCCCTAGGAAAAAAAGAATAAATGAACACCAAAAATAGCAGAAGACAGGAAATAAAATCAGAGCAGAAATCAATGAAATTGAAACAAAAGAAACAATTGAAAAAATTGACAAAACAAAAAGTCGTTTCTTTGGAAAAAGAAATAAAATTGACAAATCCTTAGCCATGCTAAGGAAGAGAAGACAGAAAACTCCAATTACTAACAAATGTAATGAAAAATGTAATATCATGATGGACACTACAGAAATAGAGAAGATAACTAGAAATTATTATGAAAATTTGTACTCCAATAAAATAGAAAATATTCAAGGCATCAACAAATTTCTAGAGTCATATGATTTGCCCAAACTAAATCAAGATAATATACACAAGTTAAACATAACAATTTCAAGCAAAGAAATAGTATCCACTAGCAGAAACCTACTAACCAAGAAAAGCCCAGGACAGAAGGGATACACAGCTGAGTTCTATAAGACCTTTAAATACTTCTCAAATTATTTTATGAAACAGAAAATGAGGGTACACTTCCAAACTCATTCTATGAATCCAATATCACTCTGATTCCAAAACCAGACATAGACACATCAAAGCAAGAAAACTTCAGACCAATAACTCTAAGGAATATAGATGCAAAAATTCTCAATAAAATTCTGGCACATTGAATACAAAAACATATAAAAAAGAGAGTGCACCATGATCAAGTTGAGGTTTATCCTAAGGATGCAAGTTTGGTTCAACATATGGAATTCAATACATGTAATCTATCACATCAATAGACTTAAAAATAAGAAACATCTCAATAGATGCAGCAAAAGCATTCAACAAGATACAGTACCATTTTAAGGTAAAAACTCTAGAAAAACTAGGGATAATATGAACATATTTCAACATTCTAAAAGCTATTCATTCTAAGCACCAGGCTTTAAATGCCTTGCAGAAATTCAACTGAAAAGCACAGAGTTTCATTTTATTGTAAAGGTGGATCAAGGGTGTTTTTCATAAAGAAATAGGCATAAGTCACTTTGCGTGCCTATACTTGATGACAGGACTATTGGGAGGGGGAGTCTTCAATTTCTAGAGCCCTAAGGACAACAGGATGCTTAGTCCTCACAGGTGGAGCATCAGTACCTCTCATTCAGTAAAGCATCTCCTTAGACAACACATTCTGACTGATCAACAACAGACCCCAACCCGTTTTTGTTGTAATCCAAAACTCCACACATTTATACAATTCCACAACTTTGGGGACTTCTTAATCTAGGCTTTAGCTAGGGCTGGGCTTGGAGGTGGGAGTGACAATGCAGTTCTAAAGGTTTTCCAAGGCAGAGAAAGAGAAGGACAGGGGAGGGAGCAACAGAAGCAACCTGCTTGGAGCACCTGGCTGGGACTAGGTGGCACTGGGAGCAGAGCCAGGGATAGGCACTTCTTGCTGGGTTGAATGCAGATTGTTGGGTCACAGGGGCCTGTGAGCAGAGGGGCCAAAGTTAGTACAACTAACTTTGAACCAGGCCATCCTGCCCTCTTTGAGGGCCAAGTTAGTATAACAATCCTGTAGGCAATAAAAGAGAGACGAAGTCAAAGGAAATCCATTAGAATTGGTCCAGAGGCTCCAGGAGTCAGGTCAAAACCACCAGTACCAGAGGATAGGTAAAGCTCCTGCTCCCCACTGGGTGCTGGTCCAAAACATCTGCTGCTCCTTTAGACTTATTTCAGGAAATATTATTAGTACAATAATAAGGGTGTGGAAAAGTACTGACTCTATTGCTCAACTCTTGAGTCCAGGCTTCTATTCAGGTCTCTCCCAGGGTTGTAGACACAAATGAAGCAAAGCACAGAAGATAGCAAATAGTTTTATTTGGCTACAGCCATGTTCAGAGGCACAGCTTTTGCTGTAATCAGTCAATCCCTGAACCCCAAGTTCAGGTAGTTTCAGAGTTTTATACCCAGCATGAAGGGGAGGGGCTCAGATTCACAATCTGCAGAAGTTCATATAAAAGCAGTTTTTTTTTCTTTCATTGTTTTGGACAAGTTAACCCTTCAAGGACAACACCTGAGAAGGGGAAAACTTCTTCTCCCCTCTCTTTCCTCCCCTTGCCAGCTGTTACCATGGAGCCCAATTGGTAATTTATCTTAAAAATGTAGACATCTCTGTAAAGCCCAGCTCAAGGCCAGAAGCCTTGTTTGTATGTTTCTACAAACTACTATACTGGATATGTTTGTGAAAAACTAGTAAGGGGGTGTCCAGCACCTGGAGTGCTGGTATCTTCCTGGCCAGTGGCCAAGCAAGATAGGGCAACATGAAAATAGGCAGCTTATCTACATTGAACTCTTTTGTAGAGACTCTTTTGCTGACAGTCCTAAAACCAGCCATGGTGAAGATTTCTGGAGAAGCCCAGTTAAAGACTTTTCTGTGGAGAATGGGGCTGCCACTTCACCAGTTCCATTTTCACCCTGTCTGTACAGTTGCTTTTTATGCCTGCATGAGAGCCTCTGCTCCTTTGGTCTCCCCAGGGAGTATCTACATCTAGGGCTCTAGACACTCAGATGGGGTATATTCATGCTGATGGGGTGGGCAAGAAGGTTTCCCCATTGTTCAGGCCAACTTCATCGATTGCTTATAAAAGATTGAAAATAAGAAGCAGCCTCTGGGAGGAGACCCATGGTGTTGACTCAAGGCACAGGCCACAGCTTTCCTCATGGTAATACCTCTAAAACTCAGGCACTGGAGCTCCAAAAGAGCAGACAGAAGGTCATAAAACCTCATTTCCCAGAGCATTGTGAGGCCAATCCCTGCAGCACTATTCAAGACTATGGAACACGCAATGAGGGGATCCCAATGGCCTATGATGCCATTGTGGCCATGGGCTAAGGAGTTTGAAGAGAATGTTTCATACACTTGTGCCCACTTTTCGTGTGTGTGTGTGTGTGTGTGTGTGTGTGTGTGTGGTGCTGGGGATTGAACCAAGCACCTTCTCACTGAGCAATATCGCAGCCCTCCTTGTGCCCGCTTTAATGTGCTTATGATGACTGTTGTCTTATATCTATAGGGCAATCTGGAGCAAAGGGACTAGTCCTGGGACACATCATCTGCTGCATCCTTCTCTCAACAAAGCCTGAAGCACTGAGGCCTCCTGACATCTTGAACAGCACCAGAAAGACAGGTGGCAGGGATGCCCTTAGACCACCAGCACAGAAACAGCACTTAGATCCAAGCTACTGGCAAAGGGGACATCCCACATTCTGTACAAATTAATGGAGGCCAACACAGTGTTTGTTGTCTTGGGACCCTTAGCAGATCAAAGGTGAGGTGGCTGGGCATCTCATGAGATCTTGCCTCCCACTTGTCTACACTGCTTTCTATCTCACAACATGTACTGGGAACAGTCAGCAGGTTGGGGGACTTGTTTAGATGAGGGAAAAGGTGCACTTGTGTGGCAACTGTGAGTTGTTTCTTTTTTGAGTTTTAGAGAAAAAAGAAAGGAAAGAAAAGTAAGAAAAAGGAAAGGAAGAAAGAAATGGAAGAAGAAGAAAGGAAGCAAGGAAAGGAGAAAGAAACAAAGAATGTAGAGAAGTGATCAGAGTTCAAGGGACCACATACAAGAGCAGAGACAATGTAGGATCCCAGAATCAGAAATGAGAGCAAAAAGGAAGGAAACATTCCTTGATGAAACTGTAGCCAAAAACCTCACAAATTTTATCAGTGACACAAATCTTCAAGTCCAAGCTCAATGAAGTCCAACTGGGGTAAAAGAAAGAAACCCCACACCAAGGAACTTGATAACCATATGGGTGAAAGCCAATTGGAAAGAGACAGTCTTCAAAGCAGGAATGAAGAGAATCATACAGAGGGAACTCTCAGTCAAAACCTGGAGGACAGTTACTCTCCTTATATCAAAGAGGACATTTGGCATTTGTTTTTTAGGGATTGGCTAGCTTCACTTAGCATAATCTGGAGAAATGAATTACAGTAGAGGGGGTAGAGAGAGAAGAGGGGAGGGGGGGGGAGGGGGGATAGTAGAGGATAGGAAAGGCAGCAGAATACAACAGACATGAGTATGTCAATATGTAAATCAGTGGAAGTGTAACTGATGTGATTCTGCAATCTGTATACGGGGTAAAAATGGGAGTTCATAACCCACTTGAATCAAAGTGTGAAATATGATATATCAAGAACTATGTAATGTTTTGAACAACCAATAAAAAAATTTAAAAAAAAACTGGAGGACAGAAGACTTGGCTATCAGTATCCACAGGATCTGCATCAATGCATTCAGCCAAAGGTGGAAGGTGAATATTTTAAAGAATTGCATCTGTACTATGAAAGTATAGAAATTTTTCTTCTCATCATTCCTAAACAATACAGTATTTCAAAAATTTACACAGAATTTACATTGTATTGAGTATTTTACATAAAGTATTAAAGTTATCCAGCAAAGATTTAAAGTTTACTGGGGTATGTTAATAATTATATGCAAATAATACCTTGTTTTATATAAGGGAATCGAACATTGTATATTTTGTTATCCATGGGCATCCTGAATATCAACTGCAGCAGACATATTTAAGTAATGAATAAGAAGAAGGAGAAGGAAGAGGATGAGGTGGAGGAGAAAAACTATAAATTGAGAATTCCATATTCTGCTGATCTGTCCTTTAATAATAAGGGAGAAATTAAGACATTCACGAATAAAATTTGATGGGTTTCATTGCCATTATACCTTTGCTATAAAAAATTCTAAAGTAGGCTGGGGCTGTAGCTCAGTGGCAGAGCACTTGCCTGGCAAATGTGGGTTTGATCCTTATCACTGCATAAAAATAAACAAAATAAAGGCATTCTTTCTATCTCAACTATACAAACATTTTTTTAAAAGGTGCCTAATGTAAAAGTAAAAGACATTGTCTCCTTTTAAAAACAAATTCTAAAGCCAGTCCAGGTTAAAATGGGAGACACCAGAAAAGAACCTGAAACCATATAAGTGTACAATAATTTCTGATACAAAAATAAATAAATCCACAAATACAAAAGTCACAGCTGGAATCTTGGTTTGTGACTTCACTTTATATTCTCTACAACAAATAAAAGATAAATGCACAAATATTATTGTATACTTCTGTTTGGGGGCACACAGCATGTAAATATGTAATTTGTAAAATATTAAGGGCGAACAAAGTTGTACAGGAATGCATTATTTAGTGCATTTTAAGTTTAGCTGATAGCAATACAAATTGGATTGCTTTAATTTTAGGATTTTATATATAATTCACATGTAATCTTATAATTCAACATACAAAATGGAAATGAGAATATAATAAAAATGTAATCCCAGCATCTCAGGAGGCTGAGATAGGAAGATCATAGGTTAAAGGCCAGACTCAGCAAGCTAATGAAAACCTATCTCAAAATAAAAATGTTTAAAAAGGGCTGAGGATGTAGCTCAGGGGTAAAGTGGCCAGAGTTCAATTCTTAGCACATCCCCAACCCTCCAAAAAAAATGAGAGAAAGAGAATCAGAATGTGTTGTACACTAAAATAAATAAATACACCTGAAGATAGAAATGGACAAAAGAATAAAAAATACAAAAGAACTGATGACACACACAAAGGAAATTTATAATGTTAAAATCTAAGTCCTTACTATCAATTTGACTTTAAATATCAATGGACTAAACTGTCTAGTCCAATTTCATAGATTGGTGGAACAAACTGTTTGAATTTAAAGTATATACAAGAGAATCACTTGAGTTCTAAAGGCACAAATATATGGTAGATATAAGATGGAAAAGATATTCCATACAAACAGAAAACAAAAGAGAGCTGAGGCAATTAACCTATATTAGAGAAGATTAAATTTAAGTCACAATGATGAAGAGAAAAAGAAGAACATTATATGTTGGTGAAAGAATCACATCACCAAGAAAACGAAACAATTATAAATTGACAGGCACCAAAATTAGAGCAAACAATGCTAGAATGGATGAGAAAAATAGAGAGCTACACAGGTGGAGTCTTCTGCATTCTCTTTCAATCATGAGTAAAACCAGACAGACTAAAAGAAGAAAGAGGATTAAGAAAATGTATTTAACACACACACACAGAACATTCTATCAGACAATTTCACAATATAGCTTTTTTAAGTTCACATGAAATACTTCCCAGAGGAGATCACATGTTAGTCACAGAACAAACATCCATCCAAAGAGGGAGAGATACAACAAAAAATCCTACCAGGGGCTGGAATTGTAGAGTGTTCACAGAGGTGGAGCGCTCGCCTAGCACATGTGAGGCACTGGGTTTGATCCTCAGCACCACATAAAAATAAAGATATGTGCCCACCTATAACTGATAAATAAATATATCTTTAAAAATCCTACCAATCCAATGACATGTGTCATTTGTTACATTTATGTTATACACATTAGCTGATTTAGAAAAGGAATTTTAGTTGGAATTTTAATTTTATGCACATAAAATGAAATATAATTGATTAAGGTATTTCTAAAATATTTTCCCTTCACAGTCTGACCTTTCTTGTTGCTTTTGAATGCAATATCTGTGCCTCTGCCTCTGCATGCTGTCTGCTCTCTGCCATTCTAAGGTCTAAGATGTGGCAATGCTAAGGCACAGGACAGCTCCACCCATATCCTTTCCACTGAGGACTGGGTCTGAGTCCTTTGCCTGAGTCTTAATAGGCTGAGGCTGCTTTGACCATAATATGGAGGTGGCCCTATGTGACTCTTGAGGTGATGTCATAAAGGGTGTGAGAGTTTGTCTTGCTCACTGCAAATACTCTCCCTTGGAGCTCTGAACCACCAAGAAAAGCATGCACCCACACTGAGGCCACAGTGCTGTGAGGAAATGTGTGTACTGAGGAAAGGCCACATGCAGGGTCTTCACAAATAGTCCCTCTAGAGCCCAGTATAGGAATCACCCAGTCCAGGTGCCACATGTGAGTGTGAGGAAGCTTCCAGATATCTCCAGTTCCAATCACCCGTCTAACACCATTGTGAAAGTCTCCCCCGACACTCTTCTTGGGGACCCCTCCCTACTCTGCCTATTTGTGTGTCTGATGCAATGAGCCTGTGTGCATACAGAAAATGTTCTTGTTTTAGTCACCAATTTTGTGGTTCTTCTTTGGTAGTGGATAACAGGATTGTGCGCCCTAGTCAGGAAGGATTTAGGCAACAGCATGGTCTTCATCTCTTTCTAGATCCCACCTCCCAAGCTGAGCGAAGAATTCACAAATTGGCCCTTCCTTTTCCAACCCACTGGCCTCCCATTCCCTGATTCCTCATCCACAGTGATGTCTTGATCTCAGCGACTTCAGCTGCCCTCTCTGGTTAACTGAACCTGTGAGTTCCTTCAGGTGGCCCCTTAAAAATCAGGTGTGAGTGGCTGAGATGAGGGACATGGAAGCTTCATTTCACACCCCTGAAAAGATCCTAAAAGTAGCATTTGGTATCCTCAACATGTAGGAAATTGAGCAGAGTTGCAGGTCACAAAGTCACCATGACAACCTTCCTGTCAATCATAACTACTGGGAATTCTGTCTCTGGGTGGGGGAAGGGCTGTGCAGGTAGCTGGTGCCAGGACACCCAGAGCAATTGCATTCTTTGTCCCTTTTTGAGGGGATTACTTGGGGAAAGATCAGAGTGAATGAGGGTGGTAGGGTAGGGAGGGCTGTGGCCCCAGGGCTCAGGCAGAAGCAGAAGAGGGGAGAGGTGGCCATGGCCAGCCTACTTTCTACCTAAGTGAAGTCAGAGTTACAAGTGCAGCCATGAAAGTGTGGGGATGCTGCCCATGGATAACCAATTCTTCATTCTTCCTGCTGGTTCTGTTGCTGCTGATATTGCTTATCACAGGGAGGTTCTGTGAACAGAGGCTTG
The DNA here is from genome assembly GCF_964194105.1 of Spermophilus citellus. Classification (NCBI taxonomy): domain Eukaryota; kingdom Metazoa; phylum Chordata; class Mammalia; order Rodentia; family Sciuridae; genus Spermophilus; species Spermophilus citellus. The sequence continues at coordinate 18,584,523 of NC_138195.1, read as the reverse complement.
GCTGGAGAAACTCCTATGGATCTGACCTGGCTTCCAGAAGTTTCCACTACCACCAAGGCCAGGTCCTAAGTCTCAAATTGTGCCGGAGGGACACAGCAGATGCACAGGAGCAATGTGAAGGTGTCTCTGATGTCTACATTGTCTTGGACAAGTGAGTGGCCCTGCTGATCTTTCCTACATTTGGCCTTTGGGGGGCAGTAGACCTAAAGTCACTACGGGCAGGGCATAGCCTTAGGGGACCTCAGCTTCTGCCAAAGGAAAGGCAGGGCTGTCTGTGGTCCAAACCCAGGCAGAACCCCCAGCAGCTTACTTATTGCCTACAAGGAGGGAAGTCAACAAAGGGTCTGTGGATGGCTCTGTCCCTCCAGCAAGCAGGTCCAGATCTTGTTCCCACCTGCCCCTCAGTCAGCTGAAGGCTAGGAGCTGCCTTCTGAGCCATGTGTAGGGCTCACTGCTGGCTTTTCTGGAGAGAGTGCTTTGTGGCCTCTGTGGGCCATTGTCTCAGTGCCTCTGCTCTGGTCCTGTGCTTTGCTGCCCCTCATGTTTTGCTTCTTCCTTCCCCTACATTGTCAGCTAAGGCACAATCCCTGTTCTGACAGGAGCAGGTGGCTCTGCCTCCCTGTGGCCCAAGGGAAGATGGATGGTGTCTTAGGCACCTGCTGGCTGTCACTGAAAGGTGTTTGGTCCAGGAGAGGTGGACTGGGTTCCATTCCCAGCTTGGCCTGCTGGTCTAGGAATGAACACTGCGCATTGGCAGAGCAGTGGGCAAACCTCAGAAGCTCATGGAGGCCCTTACTGGTCTTCATCCTACATGTTTGGTATCTGCCAAATATCTTGGGCTGAAGAGAAGGGAAAACATTTTCTGATGTCCTGCTTGGGGTATACTCCTTGGTTGGGAAAGAGGATGCTGATGGTGAGAAGGCCTGGGTCTCAGAGGCTAGGGTCTTTCTCTCATTCTAGGTTTGGATCCTCTTCTTTTTCTCCTTCTCCATGTATACTGAAGATGGGGTGAACATGAATCCCACCCTCCAAATCCTATGCAGCACAACCACACCTATGCCAAGACATGGCCTTCACAGAAGGGGATCCTTAGCGAACCCAGTGTGGTGCTTACCCCTTTGGCATAGGGTTGGTGAATCGATGGGTACTGTGATAGCTGACAACCTTCCTGGGCTTGTATTTCCAAAGTGCAACCATGAGCCCAATGGGTCCTCTCGGTTGTCACCTGTTATAGGCACCTTCCTGCCCTGTATACTAGGGATCTGTTAGAGGCTACTAGTGGTCCATTCTAGTCCTGGAGTGGATGGAATAAGTTGTGGCACAGGTGGAGTGAGAAACAATATGAATTGAGACAGGCTATGAGTCAATGATAGAAGACACACACACCCGACACACAGTCCCCAAAGTAGCTAACCACGATGGACAGAAAGGCCAAAGCTGGATTGGTCCTGGTACTGACTTAGAATTCTGACATCCTTTTGCCTCCTGTTCCTACACTGGGGCACAGGGCCATGTTCCTGCCCCAGGCAACCTTAGGCTATCCTGCTGCAGATATCTGGGCTGTTCCTGCCCCAGATACTGCTGCCTACAAACTTCCAGGGACATCTCTCCACACTGTTCAGGATCCCAGCAACTCACTGGATGCCCTCATTGGAAGGTGGGCCCAGAAGACTCTTGCAGTCTGACCTCAGTAAATGTACATGAAGGAAAAATGGGCTGGGGAAGCTCTGGGTTTTCACCTGGAAGATGCTGGAAGAGAGCTTAGAGCCTGTAGAATGGAAGGATGTACCAGATGGTCAAGGTCAATGTCTTCCTGACCTCCTTGGGCAGGGACCTGTTTTCTCTGTGCCTATACACCCCCAGGAATCCAGGGGACACAACTGCCCTCAAACTCTCAGGCTGCAGGCTGACCTGCACTGTATTTCTCAGTGGTGGCACCACTTCACCTTCCTACCAATACGAGAGAAGGGCTCCTCCTCTCCACAGTCTCTTCTGCAGCTTTTAGCCAACCCATCCCCTCCGCAGAGAGCACCGGTTTTCATACTTCTGCCACATGTCCCCATCTAGAATGTATACACGCTGTTGTCCCTGAGCAATGCCTGAAGTTCTTCTGTCATGTTTCACTTTGAAATGCTGCTGTTTCCCAGGAATATTCCCTTCTTCACCTGACAGTCCCCAGACTCTGGGCCTCCTCCACCCACGGGCCTCCACACTCACTCCCTGATGCCTTGCTCTCTGATTTCTATAACCTGGGCACTTTGTGTCAGGTGCCTGCCTCCTGACCAACTCCTTTCCCCCATTTAACTTTACCACCACCCATGGGTGGGGGATTCTGCCCAGGAGGAAATGGGCTAAGTGTTTGCAGACACACTTGGCAGAGGTCAATTTGGGTCTTCCAGCTTGTCCTTTGTGGCTCCTCAACCCATGCTACTGGGTTTTTATTCTTTTTGTCATTGATTGAGAGCTGTTTTTTTAAATAGTGGTTTAATATACATCATATCAAACATTTTTCGGTGTTTATTTTAATGAAATTAAATACATTCCCAGTGATGTGCAACATCAACACTGCATCGCTCCATATCTTAGGCATTTTACACTGAAACCTCTCTCTCCTTCACACAAAACTCCCTAACCTCCCTTCTCCAACCCCTGCCGATCTGTACACTATTTTCTTTTCTTTTTTTAAAGAGAGCGAACATTTTTTTTTAATATTTATTTTTCAGTTTTTGGTGGACACATCTTTATTTTATTTTATATGGTGCTGAGGATTGAATCCAGCACCCTGCACATGCAAAGTGAGCGTGTTAGCGCTTGAGCCCCATCCCCAGCCCACTATTTTCATTGTCAGTGAATTGGTATCTTGCAGTCAATTCAGCAAATATAACCATGTAAATTTCTGTGTATTTCTGTTTCTCTTGAACTTAATTTACATCATATTTTTCAGACTTTTCCATGTTTTAGTATCTATCATCACTTTCTATTGCTGAATAATATTCCACTCTCTGTATGTACCACATTTGTTTCTTCATTTATGAAATGATGGAGCTTTTATTGTGTCTACCATTTGACCATTGCAAATTATGTTCCTTCAAACACTTGTGTACCTGTATGTTTGAGATCCTGCTTTTACTTCTTCCAGGAATAGAATTCCTAGATAATAGATTAATCATTTGTTTACTCCTGTAAGGAATCTCCAAATGTTTTGTAGCTCTACCTCCTTAAATTTCTAACAAGAATGCACAAGTGGTTCGATTTCTCCACAGTCTCTTCTACCAAGATAAATTTATAGCTTTTGGTAATAATCTCCTTAATGATTATGAACTGTAGTTTTGAATTTCATTTCCCTAGTAACCAACAAGGTAGAACATTATTTCAGTTGCTTCCTGGCCATTTGTCTTCTTTAACAAAGTGTGTATTCATATCTTTTTGCCTATTTATTTATTTAGGTGCTGGGAATTGAACTCAGGGGCAATCAACCACTGAGCCACATCCCAGCCCTATTTTGTATTTTATTTAGAGATAGGGTCTCACTGAGTTGTTTAGCACCTCGCTTTTGCTGAGGCTGAATTGAATAGGTAATCCTCCTGTATCAGCCTCCCAAACCACTGGGATTACAGGCTTGTGCCATGGCCCGGCTTCTTTTTGCAGATTTTTTGTTTTGGATGTTTGGGATTTTATTGTTAACTTGTAGATGTCTTCATATATTATGAATATCAATCCTTTATCATATACATGATTTCTGAATATGCAGTACTGCTGTGTGCATTGTATTTTTACTCTCTCAATGGAGTGCTGTGATACACAAGAATGCTGTATTTTGCATGAAGTCTAGTTTTCCAGCATTTTTGTTAGTGACAGTTTTGTTGTCATAACGGCAATTATCACTGGGTAAAAATCATGGAGGATTTTCTACTACAAGTTTAATAGTTTATTTTTTTCCTTTCATACATGGGTCTTCCATCAATTTTAGGTTGTTATGTAATGGGTTAATATTTGACTTCATTCTTTTCCATGTAGGCATTCAGTTTTTCCAGAATAATTTATTGAAAATACCACACTTTTCCTCACTTAAATACTCTTGGAACCCTTGTCAAAAATTCATGGATCATATACATGAGGGGTTTTCCCTATGGGCTTTCAATTCTGTTCCATTGGTCTGTATACTACCTTGGTGTCAGCACCACATTGTCTTGATTAGTATAGCATTTTAATAAATATTCAGGTCAGGAAATTTGAGTTCTATAACTTTGAGCATTTTTTATATATTTTTGGTCCTATGAGACTTTATATGAATATTAGGATGAGGTTTTTCTTTTTCTGCAAACTAAATATCATTGGAATTTTGAAAGATACTTTAATTCTATACATAGCTTTGACCAGTGCTGTATTAATTTTTTGTTATCATTTACATGAAACTTCAGTCTCCTTATTTGAATTTATTATTTCTTTAATGAATGTTTTGTGGCTTCTAGTATGCAAAATTGTATTTCTTGGTTAAACATATTCCTTCATTGTTAAGTTAATTCCTAACCATTTGTCCTGTTTTATGATATTGTAAATGGAAGTGTTTGCTTCATTTCCTGTTTCAATTGTTTATTGTTAAAGAAATGTAATTGATTTTGTCTTTTAGTTTTATGTTCTGCGACCTTACCGAATTTTTTTTTTATTAGCTCCTTCAGGTATTTAGTTTGTTTCTAAAAATACTGGGGATTGATTTTATGCATGCTGGCAAGCAGTCTACCACTGAATCATATTTTAGCTATTTTTTAAATTTCTTTTTGAGACATGGTCTCACTAAGTTTCCCACACTGCCTTAAAACTTGTAATCCTCTTACCTCAGCCTCCTGAGTAGCTGGGGTCATAGGATATACCACTGTTCCTGGGTAATATATGTATATGTGTGTGTAGAATATTTGGCATATATTACATGTAAGATAATGTCATTGATGAAGACTATTTTACTTCTTTCTTTTCCATTTGAATGTCTTTTATTTTCTTTTCTAATTGCTCTTGATAGAACTTCCAATACTACATTGAATAAAACTGATGAAAGTGGTCAGACTTGTAGCTTTTAGTCTTTCACCATTCAGTATATTAGCTGTATGTTTTTAATATGGCTTTTAATGTGTTGAAGAACTTTTCTTTATTTGTATGTTTTCTGTCAAAATTGCATAGAATTTTATCAAATGTTTTTTTTTTTTCTCCATCAGTTGATGTGATGGGTTACACTGATTTTTACAAATTGAACCATCTTTACCTTGTGGAAATAAAACCCACTTGGGCATAGTGTACACATTTTTAATATGTAGGTGAATTCTGCTTGCCCATATTTCTCGCAGGTTTTTACATCAATATTCCTATCAATATTAATCTGTCATTTATTTTCTTGTCTTATAGAATCATTTTATTGCTCTGGTACAAGATTGATGCTGTCCTCTGAGAATGAGTTTACAAATGTTCTTCTCTTCAAATGTTTGTAAGGATTTGAGAAGGATTGCCGTGGTGCCCTGTTCTTTCGGTCTTTGGCTAGAATTCACCAGGCAAGCCAGTGGGTGCAGGGCTGTCCTTTGTGAAGTGTTCATTTGCTGATTCTGTCTCCTCAGAGCTTTATTTGCCCTGGTTTCTTGACATTTCAGTTTTGGTTGGATGTACATTTCTAGGGAGTAGCCTATTACATCTAGGTTATTCAAATTTTCAATTTACTATCAAATACACTCTACTGTCCATGTTTTTAGATAAAGAAAAATAAAAAATAATGTATAGTAAAAGAGTACTCTCAGAATATATTTAATTTTTTTTTTTGTAAATTTAGGGGTTGTGTCTTTTTTGGTTTCAAATTTTAGTTACTACTTTTATTCCAAGTGAACCAAAAGAGGACTTGTTGATTTTGATTCATCTTTTCAAAGAACCAAACTGAAGTTTCATTAGTGTTTTTCTCTTTTTTTTTGTTCACTTTATCTCTGCTACAATCTTTGTTATTTCTTTCCTTCTGCTGGCTTTCTGTTCTTTTCAAAGACATTAAGTTTATTGATTAGAGAACACTTTAAATTCTTTGGGTGTTCATTCTTTGATTCATTGTTTGTTTAATAGCAGTTAGTTTAGATTCCACATATTTTGTGAATTTTCAGGGTTTCTTCTGAATTGATTCTGGTTTCTTTCCACCATGATTATAAAGCATACTTGGTATTGTTTCAAACTTTCCAGATTTTCTAAATTTAGTTTTGCTCCTAACATTGATCTAACCTCAAAAACATTTGTATGTGTTTGTGAGAATAATGTGTATTCTGCTGGTATCAGGAACAATGTTCTTTACCTGTTAGTACCATTGATTTATGGTGTTACTTAAGCTCTCTGTTTTCTTATTTCTATAGTTCCTTCTGTTATATCTGATTCTATCCATGACTGAAAATGGGGTATTGAGTAGGACAGCAGTAATCAGCGAGTCAAAGAAGAAATCTCCAACTGTTGCTGTGGAGCCATTTATTGCTTCCTTCAATTATATTCACCTTTCATAAATTTTAGACCTCTCAAGATTGGTACACATTTGTTTATAATTATTTTATCTTGGTGAATTAAACTTCTTAATCAATATATTATGTCCTTCTCATTGTCTGATGAACTCTTACTGCTTATAAGAGTTCATCACGTAAAGTTCATGTCTTTTAGTGAACAGTCTTATGACCCCAGCTTCCTGTGGTTTCTCTTGGCCTAGACTGTCTTTTCCTACCTTTCATCTCAACCTCTTTTGCCTTTGTGTCTAAAGTGAGTCTCTTGTAGACAGCACCCAATGGAATTGATTCATGTCAGATTTTACTTTAGCTCTATTCTGTCAATATGTGTCTTGAATCAAAGCTGAATCCATTTGCATTCAAAGGAATTACTCATAGAAAAAGGATTTCTTTCTGCCACTTTGGTCTTTGTCTTCTGTATTCTCAGATTTTGTTTGTTTGTCACCATTTCTTTCTTGAATTGTGTTTTGTTGACTTTTCTTATAGTGATGCATTTTGACTTCTTTTTTTTAATTTTCTTTTGAATTTATTTGATTACAGAATCTGTATATATTCTTTTACAGTATATCCCTTATAAAATTACATACAGATTAAATTTAACATCCTAATGTTATGCACATCTAATTTGAATCAATACCAGTTTAACATCAATTGTATTTAAAAAACTGTATTTATATAGCTTTCTGCTTTTTTTATTTTAGCAATGTCATAAATTATTTTTTTTTACAGTTTATGTGTCCCCATAACACACATGTGTGATTTTTGTTAGACATTTGTATATTTAGTTTGGGGAAAGTTTAAAATTGGATTTATAAGTAAATGTTACACAAATACCTGATTTTAAATTGGCTCATGAGTTTTTCTCCACTGCCCACCTTTTTACCGAGAAGGAATTCTTTTCTTGAAGGTCAGGTCTAGTGGCAACAAATCTCTTAGCTTTTTTTTTTAATCTAAGAATGTCTTAAACTCTCCAGCATGACTCAAGTATGGCTATAGAATATGGAATTATTGGGTAATGTCTTTTTTCCCCTCTCAGCTCTTCATGTAAATAATCTACTCTCTTTGAGTCATCAAGGATTCTGATGAAAAATCAGCTAATAATCTTATTAAGTATCCCTTGTATGTGATGAGTCAGAGTCAGTCTCTCTCTCTCTCTCTCTCTCTCTCTCTCTCTCTCTCTCTCTCTCTCTCTCACTGTCACTGCCTTTTGGCAGTTTGACTATAATATGTCTCATTGTTGGTCTCTTTGCATTATCCTTGTTAAAAGTTATCATTGAGCTTACTAGCTATGTAGATCATGGCTTTCAAAAAATTTGGGATAAAAAATATCCCAAATGACTACCATTGTTTTAAGAAATATTTGTACTCCTTTATCTCTCCTTTCTTTTTCTGGGATTTTGGCATTTACTATATTACTCTTCTAGCTAGTATTCTACACTTCCCATCGTCTCAGATTAGCTCGATATTTTTTTCATTCTATTTCTTCTCCTGAGAAACAATACTTTACTTTCTTGATCTTCAAGTTTGCTGGTTCTTTTTGTTTTTGTTTTTTATTTGTTGACTGGTTGTAAGGCTGGCTATAAAATCCAGGGCCTTGTTAATGCAAGGAAAACACTCTACCAATGAGCTACACCCCCAAGGCTAGGTTTGTAGATGCTTTTTTTTCCCTGCCTTTTTAAATCTGCTGTTGAAACCCTCAATAAAATTAATGAACTTTAGTATTAAAAATAATAAAAGAAAATTTTCAATTCAGTCAGTGTACTTTTCAGCTCTAGAATTCATTTTTCTTTTATAATTTCTCTCTGTGTCAGTTTTATCATGTTGGTTCTATTAGTTTCACTGACTAATTAGTTTTGATATTTTTTATTTTCTCATCTCTTTGAGCATACACAAGATATTTTTTAAGTCATTGTCCACAACATCAGAATTCTTATCTTCTTATGGGATGGTTTCTATTTAGGTCCTTTAATTATATATATATATATATATATATATATATATATATATATATATATATATATATATATAGTATTATTGTATTTCTTATAATCCTTGTTGTTAAAACTAGGGATCTTCATTATCTTGATAAGGGAACTCTAGAAACCAGATTCCCATCCTTTCCTATGGGTTACTCTGTTTGTTGTTTGTTTGTTTGCTTTTATTGAAAAATTTTTCAGTTGGCCAATTGTTCTTATATCTTTCTAAATTTTTTTTGTAAAGACCAAACCTGGCTATGTATGATCACTGGAATTTATTGTCCTTTAGGTCATGTTCAGCTTAAGTTTGCACAGAGTTTTTTTTTTTTTAATTCCAGAAGCTAAACAAATGTTAAACCACAAAACAAAAAACAAAACAAAAAAAAAAAAAACCACAAAAATTTTACACTCTTTGTAGGATAGCTCTATCCTGGGAAACTGAATCATGATTTAACTAGATCTGCTGTAGATGTAGTAATCAGCACAAGGAGAAAACTTCAGGTATAACAGGGCTATTCTGAGCATTCATCTTATCTTTGAAAGTCCAGGAATTTGTAACTCTACTGTGTACACAGCTGCTACTGAACATCCTAAATCCAATATAGTCTTACCTCCTCCTCAGTATTTGGTGGTCCATTGTGTGTCTCCAACCCAGAATCTTTGTTCCTGTGTGTCTAGCATTTTTTGTCTTTAGTGGTTTTAAGAAGTAGTGCCTTCCTCTGTGCAAGACAGAGAAACCAGTCCTTTAGGAGTCCCCCATTCAATTGAGAGCTTACTTTCAAATTATTATATAATAACAAAATTAATATAATTATATTGCACATGAATATAATTATATAGTAATTTGCAACAAAGGACTGTATTGCTCCCTCTGGTTCAAGGAGAACAATTTAAAACTGGGTCACTCCTCAAGACACAAACTGCCCCAATGTACAGGAAGAGAGGTGAAGGGAAGGTAAATAAAAATGTCACAAAACTCATGCCAGAAATCTATTTATTTCAAAGACAATGTTTTTATCAATTAGACATTTGCTTCATTAATGCAGAACTTTGGTGATTGTTTTTCAGAGCTCATGCACCTAATGTGGTTCATTGTTTCTGTGGGAGTACAAGGGTTTGGAACTTCTGCATCTACTATTTGGCTGATGTCACTCCATGCAACAAGTTTTTATTTGTATATTTTTTTGTATTTATTTAGGAAATGGTTGAAGATATATTTAAATGTAAGACTCTATGAGGGTCACAACAAAAATTCAAGTCTCCTGACAAATTCCTCCCTGGTTGTGATTTCACTGCTGCGAGACAGCCATTTGCAAATCTTCTATTATTTTCTTCTGATATTATGTTCTTTCTAATCTAATCTATATTGACTGCCTTTTGTTTCTATTTGAGATGTACATATTCCCTGTCAAGTTCTTACTATAGAGAATTGCATTCAGCTTTTTCATAGCTCAGCTCTTCTACAGGAGAGCTACCCCACCTCTTTCCAGACCTTCACCTCCTGCCTCTCCATCCAGGCACTAAATAGGAGAAAAAGGGAGCAGGGATGTGAAAGTCAGAATGGGAAGGACCTCCCAGTTGAAGATGATGACAGGTGGACATGCTGCTCCCCTAGCAGAGCTTACTGAAAAAGGCCTTCAGGCCCCAGAGTTACTGGTCTCTGCAAGCTGGTGAGAAACCCAGGATATAAACAGGCACAGGTTCTCGTGGGTATTGCTGAAGTCTAAGCTCCTATAGAAAATGCCTGCACCTTCTGCTATGAGTGCTGAGACATTTGGGACAGTGGAATCCGGCAGTGTCATGTTGTTGCAGGTCAGACACAGGCCTACAAAAGTCTTTCCAATCTGAGGAGTAGGGGAATTTCAGGACAAAACTGGGTTACCCTCTGGGCCTGGGTTATGGCTGTCAAGGATTTTCTGATGTCAGTGGTGTGAAGGGCTTTTTACTACCCACAACACAGAGAGACCGGTAAATGGTGAAAACAAGGACAAGGGAGGGGCCAAGGCAATCCACATATCACACGCTCTCATGCTCTCATAGGCTTTTCCATACAAGACATCTTTCTCAATTTCAAGATACCAGAGCTGACACCTAGCATAACCAGTCACAGTGATTAGCTAGTACTGACCCTCAGTAGTGGAGGACCCAAGGCCCAAGTAGATACTGTTGGTTGGCCACCATTTCTTCACTTTGCCCTTTATTAAAGTCATTTCCCATGATGATCTACTGTGGTCAGTAGTATGGAGGGGGTGTGCTGAGAGTAGCTTGTTAAGGAGGCCACTGGACAGTGGGGAAAGGCACACGCTGTCACCTTCCCTCCACACAAGCACCTCATTCTTCTAACTCATATCTCTTTTGTCTTTAGGTCCCTAAAAATGGGAATTGCGTGGCCAAACGTTTGCCAGTTTGCAGCGGATGTGATAAACCGTATACAACAGTATGGCTTCTCCACACTGTAGCTCCCCTGTACTGTAGGGAAAATTCCTCTGGCAGGCAGAGGGGAAACCCCTTAGAATTATTGGGCAAGAGTGTCCATCCTGTAGAGAGACAGGAACTCAAGCTAGTGTTCTGAGCAGGAAAGCGGAAGAGCACACCAGTACCGTGGGGTCTTAGCATCATTTGCTGGGAGGCAGGGCATAGTGCAGAGACACAGTCTTCCTTCCAGGACCTCACTGGTTGGGAAAGAAATCAAGAGAGATGGAACAGTAACTGAGTCACTTGACATGTAGTTTCAGGATGCTCAGAGCCAAATAAAAAGGGCAGAGAACTTGCCATGGAAGGTTAAAGGTAAAACCAGGAATACCAGAAAGTCAAAAGTAGTTTTCCCCAAAGGATATGTGAACTTGACCTTGAAGGTCAGAGAAAAGTCAGGGTCACAGCAACCATGAAGATGACCTCTAGTGAGTGGTGTTCTGGAAAGGTTGGGAATTTAGGGTAATTTGGAGCAGGGCTTTGAGATAAGGCTGCACATATCAGCTTGGGGCCAAGGCCATAGGTGCTCATCATGCCAGGCCAAGGGAATTGGATTTCACACTGTGAGCCACGGGAAGTTACAGAAGTTTCATGAGCAGGAGAATGACAAGATTAACACTGTGCCTTGCTCAGCAATGTCTGATAACTGTTGGTGAATTCAGTCAGGAACAAGAGCAGGTGCAGTAGGGAGCTCAGCCAGGGAGGCGTGAAGCAACCTCACTAAGGAATCTGAGGGTCTTGGGCTGGAAGCACTGAGCAGGAAGAGGAAAAGGGCTGCCAAGAAGGAGAATAATTTCTTTAATTTTGGAGGAGGGAGGTGGGTAGGAGTGAAGAAGTGAAAAAGAATGTGACAGTAGAAAGGAGGTCAGGTGGGAAGGTAGGAAGGAAACCCTCAGTCTTAGAGAAATGTAGATGCCCCTTTGCCTGTACAGATTGTGTGTGTGTGTGTGTGTGTGTGTGTGTGTGTGTGTGTGTAGTGTTGGGAACATAGGGATGGAGCTAGATACCGTAGTGGTACTCTTTCTCCCGTGGGGCTCCACAATTTCATAGGTTTTAGAATCCTGCACCAAATTAAACTAAATACCCTGAGTCCCGTGGTGAACCCTAAAGTAGAAGCAACATGGTACGGGGTGGGGATTTATAGCACTCACTGTGGAATCGTGATATGTTGAGACAATGCATCACCTTCTCATGAGCACCTGCTTCTTCCCCAGCCCTCAGGTACGGTTTTCCATCATCACCTACTCCTGTAAGGGTAACGTCATCTTGCCACCCACCTCTGACAGGTGGGTGCTGCTTTGGTCGGCCAGACCTCCAGGGAGCTAAGGGCTTCCCTAAGGCCTTCATAAGGCTCCAGTTCCTACACAGGTGTGGGTTGGCCCAAGGATACTTCAGTGCCAATGCTGATTTCCAGCCCCAGTTCTCTAGGACCTCTGGGCCCCTGCTTCATGGGTCCCCAAAGACATCCTTCACTCTCTTTCCATCCCGCCCTATATCACTCCTAAATTTTATTGTTGGGACCTGACTAACAAACCCTGGGATCCAGGGTATTGATGAAGCAGATCAGGTTGGTCCCACAGGAACTCTGGCCTATGTGATACATGCTGTGAGCAGGTCACACTCTGTCCTGGGCAGGTGGGATGGGAGAGAGGCTGGGAATGAGAGAGATGTGCCACTTCTCTCTGGAAACTTCCTTTGTGGAGGACAGTTGGGTCCCCTGAAGGGACATAACAGGGACATCAAAACATTGAAGATGGACAGGGTATCTGGAGTTAGGGGGTAGGCACTGCCCAGGTTCCTAGAGATAAGCCAGGAGTAGGTTGTGGAAATAGACAAGTGAGCCTCAGATGAGGGGTGGAAAGACCAACGCCGGTGGACAGGTTAAGCCCGAGGTCTAGCTGGGAGGACAGGGAGCTTCCTGGGCACACTTAAGGCCTGGCTGGTGTATCCTGAAGTGGGATGTTGGGAATACACCTCAGTGGGTATGAGGTGGTCGAGAGGAAGTGCATGGGAAGGATGCTAGCAGGGGTCCTTGAGAGCCAGTGGGGCTGGGCTGGCAGAGGGAGGTACTGGGCTGGGCTGGGCAGGCCATTGTTTGGTGTTTCTAGGTCATGGTTGGGTGTAACCTCCTCATCTTCTGTGCATGGACAGACAGGGCCACGTTTAGGGTCCACAGATCTCACCCCACAGGAGCTTCTCTGCGTATGGTAGAAAGCCACCCTCAGTATTCATTCTCTGGGTCACCTTGCTGGCTCAGCCCATCACTCGCATTTAACTCAAGCCTCATTCCACCCCTTCCTTTGCCAGTATTGCCAACCAGAACCAGCTTACCAGCCTTAGTCCTTTCTGTCTGCTTTAACAGTCTCACAGGTCACATCGCCCAGCCAACCCACAGAGCACTGCTGGGCACTCTCCTGGGCAGTGTTCAGGGCCTCTACCCCTGGTTTAGGCCTTTTCCAGGAGCACACGAGGTCCTGGAATCCCAGCTCTAATTGAGAAGACTGGCTGCTACCTTTGGCAGGGGAAAGGCAGGGGAGGAGTCAGACCAGGGGTCTGTGGTAGTGGAGATGGGAGCCAGCAGAAGCTTAGCAACATGACTTTTTCCAAACTCAGCCTTCCCTTTGGAAGGACAGAGTGCTCAGGAAGAGGGTGTTCTGAGTTTTAGGGTTATAGATAGGAATACTGGTCCCACTGGTAGTGTCTGACTCACACACACTCTTCTCTACAAGGCTCCTGCTTTCACTAGGATCAGGTCAGGTGGGCCCATGCTGAGGTCTCCGAGTCGGAAAAAGGCAGATACTCCCATAGGACCCTCTAAGTATCCCCCTTCCCAACCTGTTCTGCCACAATTATCATTGGCTCAGAAATAGAGAAGGGCACAAAACTTCCTGTCAAAGGTCCAGAACCGTGTAGGGGTGACGGAGCTCTTTCCTTGATGTCATTTTATGTTTAGGCAGTCAAGGGGAAAACTTTGGGTTAGCTTGGGAACTGATTTGTGACGGTCAAACTTCCCCACCTCAACCTTTTTCAGAGAAGAAATTCGAAGAGCCTTGGAGAGACTGAATAATACTATGCTTGCAGGGAACATGCACATAGAGAAAGGACTTACTAAGGTATGGAGAGTCAGAGCTTGTGTATCCATGCTACTTCCCAAGTTCTTCAAGTAACCCTGTGGTGGTCTCACACTTGTCTCCCAACATTTCTTCATTTTTTTTTTGTAGGTACACTCCGAAATGCAGAAAACCAGATCAAAAGGTAAGTTTCCTGGAGCCTTCATCATGGTAAGTCAGGGCACAGAGTTGGTGCCCCTGGGAAAGGTCTGTGTGCAGAGCCCCCCTGGGCCTCTTCTCAGAATCAAATCTTGGGGCTCATTGCTCACCTCTCAGAGCTCCAGTTGCCCCATGTACAGTGAGCACAGCACCCCTGCTCAGATTTGCTTCTGAGAGGCACATGAAACCCTATGTGTCTATGTATGACTCTTGGTCACTCTGAGGTCTTGGTCTACATTTGAGCTCTGTGAGCAGAAAGGAGAAAAACGCAGGGGACTGAGAACACTGCGATCCCAGTGCGTGGAACCCACGGCTTGGTTTCCCCTGCCTGGCTAGACCTTTCTCTTCCTTCTCTTATCCATGTCTTCTTTTTCTGGACTTGCCTCCTGGACCAGTGTCTCAGACAGTGCCAACAACTTTGCCCATCCACAATGGACACGTGGGCTTGTAACTGCTGACAGGAAGAGGTGGGGCCTGTTGGGGAACAATATCGAGGGGGTGTTGTATCCTCTCCTTAAATTTCTATGACCAAGATCCCTGAACTGCTGGTACCAAAGCTGCCAAAAGTACTTTCAGGCTGTGCCTGGATCAGGTGCCTGCCCTCCACCAGCCGTACTAGGCCTTCTCTGCAGGTGGGTAAGGCTGCTTCTCCCTGTGTCCAGCTGAGAGGCTGGGGCTTGTGGACAAAGGGAACACATCCTGGGGGTAATTGAAGTATCCTGGTAGGAAGGGTCCTGGACCCCCATTCTCCTTGTCTGTAAAATAAATGGTTATGGGTGTAGTACCTTTCTGGCTTGGGGGTCTCTGAAAGGCAGTGCTGGTCTGGGCACCAGTCCAAGGAGATTGAGGTTTGGGGAGCACCCAGACTCACTGCAGTGGTCACTGCCTCTGGAGCCCATGCTGGAGTCTAGCCAACTTGGCCACTCTTTATTTGTCCTGCAGGCATCAGTGGCTCCAGCCTGGTCATTGCTTTGATGACTGAACCTATCATGTTGGACAGTCAGAAAAAGAAAGTAAAAGCGGAAGTGAGTCTAAGCCATCCTTACCCTTTGCTGCAATTTGTGTATTTTGGCAATTTGTGTCTAACCCCTTTTTTCTCTTAGGCTGAAAAGATTCGGCAATTGGGGGCGTCCCTTAATATCGTGGGTATAAACATAGTTGACACACTGCAGGTAACTCAACATCCCAGTGTCTCTCTGCAATCTTATTAGGGAAGTCTCAAGGGTTGCCTCCCAGGGCCTGGCAGAGGCTGGTCATCTTGACTGCCCTAGGGGACATGAGCCACTGCGGAAGGATGACCATGTAACTGAGTGACCCCCCTCCACCTCCCCATGTAGTGTAAGAGTGGCAGGTTCCTGTTCCCTGAGCCTGGGGGTGGGGGCAGAAGCCAGGATCTGTCCCCAACTGCCTAACACTTTACTGCCCTATGGCATGAGCGATTGATGCTTCCTCCTGAGTCTGGGGACCTATTGCGTCCTTGAGTTCCTAGCTGGGGAACTCAAGCCACATCCATGGTCTTTAGGTATTTGAAATTGCAGATAGATCAAAAGATGGATTTCCACTGAGACAAGGATTTCAACACCTGCCAACCATTGTTCCTGAAGTGAGTGGGGCTGGCTGTGAGCAGAAGTGGGTGGCATCTCACCTGTGCCCAAGGCGACAACACTCACCACCTTTCTCCCTTCTCCCTATTCCAGCTGGTTTCCCGAGTCTGTCCTAATTTCACATCTGTGGACAATGTCACTGTGTGTGTAAAAGGTCAGAGATGAGCTTGAGGAGTCACCACTCTGGGCCTGCCTATGTACCTATGTGTATAGTATGTGTGGGTGGTATGATTGTATAGTGTGGTGGTTTTAAATGGTGTGTGTGGAGTTGTGTGTAGTATGCAAGTGTTCAGCCTGTGGAGATGTTTTATGGAGATGATATGCATGTTTTGATATTTGAGTATTTGTTGCATGTGTGATTGTGTCTGAGTGTGAGTGAGATGAGTACATGTGAATGTGTAGTTTATGTGAGTGTGCACTACATAAATATATGATGCACATTTGTGGGTGTGAACTTAGGGGTAAAGATCTGGGTATATGTGTGCATTTACTGTTTTTTCCTCATTGAAAATTTGAATTGCAAAGTTACAGAAAATATATGTTAAAAATTCTCCAGGAAACACTACCAAATGGATGGAACAATATTTTAACAGGTCAATACATCAAAAATAATTAGGACTTATCCCAGAACATCCAGACAGATTCAGGATTTGGAATAACAGTGGACTGTAGATATTCACAAAATGGGCAATTAAACAAGTGATTATGTTAATGAATAAAGAAAAAGAATCACCCAATTAAACCCCTATCCTCCAACCTCCGACCAGGAGCAAAAGAAACCTCTTTGCCTTACAAAGGTCTCCACCCTGAGAGCCAGGGCTCATGTCACTCAGTGGGGAAAGGGCCACATCTGTCCCATATCCCCTAAGGCTGGACCACACCAGGATGCCTCTGTCCACTCAGCATTCCTACCTCAGTGTGCTGAGGACACAATTGTGTAGTACTGCCTCTCTTTGTCACAAACAAGCATTGTGTGCAACCCTGGCACCAAATGGTTGCTGTCCTTAACTGTGGTTGATAGAGACAGAGCCTTCAGCCTCCTTCTCCCGTGGTGACAGCTCAGCTGCTACATTGGCCTCCAGCCTAGGCAGCTGGGGCCTGGCCTCTCTGACCTTCTAGAGGAGGCTCTATGGCCACAGGCTATTGGCAGCAGCACTGTGTGCACATCTGCTACCTGTGGCACCAGGTCTGCTGCAAAGTGTGAGATATCTAAAATGGATAGAAATAGCACTGTCAGGACTGTCGGGAGACATAGATGAAGTGACTGGCTTAGCACCTGGGAGAAGGTGGGTCCTGAGATCTCCATCCTCCTCCTTGGCTCAGCACTCCCCCTGCCCCTGCTTGTTCTGAGCAAGAGTGGGGAGACTGCAGTGCTAAGGGGTGGAGGTGGACTCAAGGGCCCCATCCCCCATATAACATCTTTTACTTCTGGTTTAAAGCAGTCCAGGTAGGTGGCTGGTGCCTATGTGTCATCATGTGCCCCGCACACATAGGCCTTGCCATGTGAACAATTGGAACAAACCCTAGGTGTCGATGTAAGTTGCCACTCCTTCTCCCAACAGCTTATTCTCAATCAGTGAGCTGTTCATTTTCTGGCCATCTTGTGCAAACCTGCCACATTCAGAGTGACAGGG
Organism: Spermophilus citellus; assembly: GCF_964194105.1. Classification (NCBI taxonomy): domain Eukaryota; kingdom Metazoa; phylum Chordata; class Mammalia; order Rodentia; family Sciuridae; genus Spermophilus; species Spermophilus citellus. Next base: position 18,567,059 of record NC_138195.1, on the reverse strand, counting down.
TGGGAAGATCCCTGGTTCAGGTGAACCCTGTGGATCCACTAGGGTTGAGTATCTTTCATGGGCTTCTGAATTAGGATGGTGGGTCAAGAGCCCCTGGGTGTCCAGGACCCTCAGTTATACCAGATTGGCATTCTTCCTGAGGATTTCATAGATCTTGATTCAGGTCCAACTGCTGCCTCATAGGAAACCCCTGGAATATCCATCTTGGGGGTGGACCCTCATGAAAAGTGAACTCAGAGGAATGCAGTAACCAGATCTCTTCAGTCAGATGTTTGAATATTGTCCTTGCAGAACCCTACAAAATTGTCGTTCGTGGACATGGTTTTTTGTATGGCAAAGGCAACGACCGAATTATTTGCAGATTCAAGTTGAATGACTCCAAAGTTGTTGGTAAGTAGCACATGGTTCTCACGCTCCTCCTCTCTCCCTGCCATGCCTTCCCTGCCTCTGTTGATTGTTCCCTGTAGACACTCTGAGATTAGATACACTGTGGATGATCTGAAAGAGGGATATGGCTGAGATATCTGGATACATCCTCCTTCACTTGCAAAGCAGAGAAGTAAGAATTCTCCAATGCCACAGAAATATCTTGAAGAGAAGGCTTCACCCATAAGCAAGGCTAAGTTTGGGACTGTCCTGTCCTCACCAGAGCATGTGTCCCACGCTATCCTCATTTTCTTTCCCTTGAAAAACTACAGCCCAATCTTGTGAGTCTACTGGTAGGATAGGGCCAGATCCCCAGAGCTGAGTCTTCCCAAGTGCATAGGAAGCCTTCCTAGGGGCTTGTAGTAACCTTGGCTTGAGAAGGTATATTGGCTACCAGGCCTGAGTCCTGAAATTTGAGCTGGGGAAGACACAATTATGTGACTTTGGCCAAAAGGGTGCTTCCTTCTGACTTTCTATTTTCTCTACTTTAGAATGGAGCCACAATCTTAATTGCACTAAGTAAGGAATAGTGCAGGTACAGAGCAGTTGGTACAGAGAAGCACTTACCAGTTTTCTAATTCTTCTATTATTTGGTAATATTCAGGCATCAGAGGTCTCTTCTATGATGAGACGTGGCCTTAAGAAGCACATAGTCCAGGCATCATGCCGTTGGGGCTGAGGGTGGTGTCTTACTCGTGGAGTGACTGGGACATAGTTGAAATTTCAGTGCCTCCTTAGCTTTCCATTTAGCCTGTTGGTACATTAATTTAATCCAGTTATTTTATGTTCAATGATTTCTTATTCCAGGGCCAACTGGTCATTGTGGTTAGATCTCTCTTGTCCCAGGATGGTTCCAGTCCATGAGTATACAGAAAGAGGCCTGCTCCGTCATGTCCACAGTCTTAATGGACAGCACTACATACTCACAGGGCAGTGGGTTTCCATGGGCCTATGCCTCCTCAGGAGTGGCTTGTGGACTAAGCTTTCCTTTCCCACACAGTGTTGATCAGTGCTTGGCTTTCCTTGTACCAGATACTAAGAGAAGTGCCTTACATATGCTTTCCCCATGAGTCCTTGAAACAACCTCATTGTATTTTCTATGTTTGGATGGAGAAAAAGCCAGACAGGTAGAGGGGCTTGTCCTCAGCTGCACAGTGCTGCAGCAAGCTGAAAAGTCAACCCAGGAGACGATCCAAGTGTCCAGAGGGGCCTTCTGTTCCACTGAGATGATGGCTCTTGGGGGCAGATGGGGCCTAGCCTACTCCCAAGAAAGGGTTCAGATGCTTCTTGTGGAGCATTGTAGGTGGGGGGGGGTTTCCATTCTGCAGGTCGATGGCTTTCTCTTCAAGGAGGGCCTGCTCAAAATGTCATGCAGGAGAGCCCATGCCATAGTTCTAGGGACCTCTGCAAAGGCCACCCTGCTCTGGATGTGTGCCTGGGTCAGAAGTGGCTAAGCATGACTGGCTTGTGCAGGGAGCACTGGTACACTGATAAGGATGGATTACATGGTTTGGAATTGTATTTGACTCTCTCAAGAATTGGGGAATTGGGACTGGAGTTGTAGCTCAGTGGTAGAGCCCTTGCCTAGCATTTGTGAGCACTGGGTTGGATTCTCAGCACCGAATATAAATAAAATAAAGGTCCATCGACACACTAAAAAAATTTTAAAAAAAGAATTGGGGAATTATTTTACAAAATGGAAAAAAAGCATAAAGAAGAATTGTATGTGCTTCATTTTTTGTCTTTATTATGTCATGCTTTTATAACTGAAGATGGAACTTGTTATGATGACAACCAAGATATCCAGTTTCATCATTTAATCTTGGCTTGCAAACTCCTTTCAGCCAAGATATACTGGCACTTCTGCCCATCCTGATCTGGAGCCCCAGACACAGTTGTCTGGGTGCCTCTTAACTACTTCCACCTCAACGCACTGAACAGAACACCACCCATAATCAGTGCACACCTCTGTGTTTTTTTTTTGTTTGTTTGTTTTAACCAAAGTGGAATTCAGACATTCCATCCATAGAAACAAATCCTTTCCCCTAATAAAATTTTCATGATTAGTTCTCATAATCAGTGTCAATGAGGGCAAAAAAATGTTTCAGGAATTCATGCTTTATGGTTAAGTGGCCATTGAAAAATGAAAGTATTTGTGAGAAGAAGCCCTGACATAAAGTAGAAGGAAAAACATTAGAAACTATACAGAAAATAAAATTTTATTTATGAAAAATAATTTTTAAATTTTACTTCACAGCAATTTTAATATATTAGGAATTAATTTAATTTTAAGTATACAAATAATATACAGTAGGAAACAAAGAAATACAGAAAATATAATGACTCATGCCTCCCCTAATTTCAATTTCAAAATGAGTAGCTGTAGCAATCCTAATTACTCCATAATAAGTCTAATTTTACTTGAATATGATTTTAAAAGAAAAAAAAAGAAACTTTCGGACTATTCCCTGAAGACCTTAAAAGAGCGTACTACAGGGATACTGCCACATCGATGTTCATAGCAGCACAATTCACATTTGCTAGACTGTGGAACCAACCCAGATGCCCTTCAATAGATGAATGGATAAAAAAATGTGGCATTTATACACCATGGAGTATTACACAGCACTAAAAAATGACAAAATCATGGAATTTGCAGGGAAATGGATGGTACTAGAACAGATTATGCTTAGTGAAGATAGCCAATCCCTAAAAAACAAATACAAAATGTCTTCTTTGATATAATGAGAGCAACTAAGAACAGAGCAGGGAGGAAGAGCAGGAAGAAAAGATTAACATTAAACAGAGACATGAGGTGGGAGGGAAAGGGAGAGAAAAGGGAAATTGCATGGAAATGGAGGGAGACCCTCATTGTTATACAAAATTACATATAAGAGGTTGTGAGGGGAATGGGAAAATAAACAAGGAGAGAAATGAATTACAGTAGATGGGGTAGAGAGGGAAGATGAGAGGGAAGGGGAGGGGGGATAGTAGGGGATAGGAAAGGTAGCAGAATACAACAGTCATTAATAGGGCATTATGTAAAAATGTGGATGTGTAACCAACGTGATTCTGCAATCTGTATTTGGGGTAAAAATGGGAGTTCATAACCCACTTGAATCTAATGTATGAAATATGATAATGTCAAGAGCTTTGTAATGTTGTGAACAACCAATAAAAAAAAAAGAAAAAAGAAAGAAATTGTTGGGTATCTTATAAATATTCCTTCATGGTCCCAGGAGGTGTCCAAAGTGTAAAAGGGAACACAGAGGCACTCATGGGTCAGGGTGTCACTGACGATTTCTTCTGTTTGACTTTTTATCCATCTGGTCCACAGCTGAAGTGCCTAGCTGGTGACACCTAGATGTCTAATGTAAAAAATCACAGAACATTCCTAAACAGACACTTGCAACTGCTTTTTTGTTTTGTTTAGTTTTAAATCAAAGAGCAATATTTAAACTTAGTTCTGCTACTAGGGAGATGTCTCCTGAGAATATCTCAGGAGAATGGGCCCTCCACTGGCACAGTCTCCCTGCTGGGATGCCGGAGCATCATCGCTGCCCCCTGGTCCAGCCCTGGGCCTGCAGGTCAGTGAGGGGCCTTCTCAATCCTGCATCTGTGCTCACAGATTGATCAGCAGGGGCAGAGCTATGGCTCAGGTCTTCAGGGAAGGGAAAAATCCAGCTCCCAGAGCCTGAGGAAGGTGGAGACATGAAAAACGACAGGGAAGGGATTGGTCAAACTCTGAGAAGCCCAGATGGTAGGACTTCTGAGGCCATTCATTCCAGCCTGCAGATGGGGAGCAGGGACTGGAAAGCTAGAGCTTCAGGTGCAGAGCTGGCCATCCAACTAGCAGGGATGCACTTGGCTCTCACCTATTGAACCAGGCTCAGGAGGAATGAAGATTATCTGGGCTCAGAAATGAAAAGTGTCCACTACTGCAAGTTATGGAATTCTTGGGCTCCCAAGCTCCCACAGGAAAAATAGGAAACATACAAAAAAAAAATCCCTATTTTTCTCTCAGGCTTCCCCATCTCTGAAATGACACCACTGTCCACCTGTTCTCTCTGGTTTAAATCAAGAAGCCATGCTGATTCCACCTAGTTCATCTTCATATCCAGTCCATCAGCAAGTCTTTATGCCTAACCTATGCCCAGAGTCTGTGCAGCCCTGAAAGATCAATGTTTGCAGAGTAAAACCCCAAAGTCCTTCCCAGGGCCCACCCTGCACACCTCTCCTGTGTCTAACTTCTTCCCCTCCTGATCAAGTTCAGCAGTCCCTGCCTCAGGGCTTTGTCACATGCCATTCCCACAGCCCAGAACATTCTTCCCTCCTGCAGTCCCCTAGCTGCTTCTCCACCTAGTCTCAGTTCAAATATCAGCTCCTCGGAGAGAACACGTTTTTTAATGAACATGGTCAATAGCCTACATAAATAGCAAGAATTGTACATGAATTTAAAGCATCTACCCACTTAATCTCCATCATCCCCAACCCACACCACCTCTTTTCCCTGACAACATCACCACAGAGCACTTTCAATCACTTTCCAGACATAGCATCAGTTCGTGTGTAAATATTTGTTTACTAAAGGAGAAATTGTATCTCTGTCAAAAGGGACAGTGCAGGCATAACTCAGTGGCCATCCTTCCCCGGCATGCCCCGTCCCTTTCTCTGCTCATTGGTGGCACAGCACCATTTGTGTGTTCCCTGAGTTTTATTTTGTTGTGTTCCCATAGTTCCTAACAAGTGACCTTTAATAACAGGGGCTCTTACTCCTTCCTGTTCCCTTGGAGATGGGTGCTGCTCAGTGTTGGGCTGAGAAGGTGATGAGCAGTTATCTCTGAAAAGAATGAAGGCAGAGGAGAAGCTGCTCCTTAGGAAAAGGGTCAGTCCTGCTGGCCCAGGTCAGGCAGGGGGTGACAGGGTGGATACGTGTGTCTATTGACATTCACATGTCATTTTCTTTTAGATGAAAGCCCCATTTCTGTTGGCAAGTATACCCTAACTTGCCCTGGAGCAATATTAGAGCAACCTGGACAGTAAGTGCCCCTGGATGGTGGCCCAAATGGGTAAGATGCCAACTGGTCAGTGTTTTCCACTATTATGTGCATGAGTATGGGATGTCCATTTGACTATATAGCACCTGCTTCTGTGCTGGAGGGTAAGGGCACCTCCCCAACCTGACCTTAGTTCTGCTACTAGGTGACCTTTGAGGGGTTCAGGGATCCACTGTGGCCCATACCTTGCTAAGGGCAGATTGTGTGAGGTGATATACCTGAGGATTTGTATCTTTGCTTTTGAGAGCAAACTCTGTAATACAGAAGAATCAAGGTGTTGACACCAGGCAGTCTCCCCTGATCACTTAGCCCAGGGCCACCATGTGAAGCCATGAGGACCCATGCTGCCTAATTTACAGCTTTCTTGGACATCAATGCAAAGGTCATCCTCTTAACACCCACAACATTGAGCTCTGAGATGCATCTGCCCACTTTCTAGTAGCCTCACTTGGCCTGATTGATTGTCAATGCCATGAGAACCTTGTCTTGAACCATGTGTCTTCAGGCCAGTGATTATCTGCCTTTTCTTTGTGTTAGACAGGCATTTATTGAACTCAGCCTGAATAAAGGAAAAACCTTCCTGTCCAACAACATCAGCATCACCAGCACAGACTGTGTGAGTACACTGTGGGGAAGGTACCCCTCTCAGTTGTTCAGAGGTTGTGCCCTGGATGTCAGTATGCCCTGGGGAGGGCAAAATGGCAGAAGGTCCCAGGCAATCCTGGAAAACAGCTCATGCAGACAGGGTCAGAGGTAGCCCTATCCAAGATTCCAGCTGGGCAGAGTGAGAGGCTTGGAAGCTTGCTGCTAGGTACCAGAGTCCAGAATGTTAAGGTGCCCACCGTTTCCACATGTACTTCCCAGTGATAAGAATCTGAATGGTTCCACAAGCTGCATAGAGTGTGTGTGTCACTGAACCAGAGACCCAATTGCTGTTGTGACCCTAAACTACACTTGACTTCAACCTCAAAGCCTTCTTTGTGACAACTATGTCATTTGCAGTATTGACAGCCTCCTCTCTCCTCTTCTTTCCACTCCCAGCTGTTGCCCTCTCCCCTGCACTCCCTCCCCTGCTATTGGTGGCCGGCTGTCAGGTGTGTAACCTGGCTGAGCTCAGCAAGAAAAGCCTGGGGATGAGGGTACTTCTCAGCAGGTGTGGCTTCTCTGACCTTTCCATCACCCTGGCTCTTCAGCCCACTTCAGGTTAACAGGAGGGTGTGCTTTCAAAGAGGAAGTCCTTTATCCACATGTCATCCACCCTTAGGTCCAGTCTCAGCTCACGAGAAACACATGGGTTTGTTGACAGTCCCCTTCAAGGTCTGCATTGGCTTCTAGGTCTGCACATCCATGCACAGATCAGCAGGCTGAATTCACAGATCTGTCCATAAAGAGATGACAGTCCTTCCTGCAGCAGGCAGAGTTAGGAAAGAGAATAGGAGCAGCCCAGTGACCCCAACCTAACTCGCTACCATCACTGTCACTCTCCAGTGATGTTTTCTATGCTCAGCTACCCTTGGCCTCCCTGTATCCCTTCTGCAGCCTTCTGTGTGAGCAATTACTTGACTCAGGGAACAGTGGGGCAGTCTACGCCCATGAGTAGCCTGGGCTCCCTGAACTGTGAATGACAACAGGAGAATAGTCCCTGTTCCTGAAGTCCCAGATGGACCTGACCTTGAGCTAGGACAGTCTCTAAATTCTCAGACTCACAAGTGCCAATGAAGGAGGGCTGTTCCTTCCCTTTAGGTAGATGTGCAAACTAAGGTTCGGAGGGATTAGTAGGTAAACCATTGGCTGTGAAACCAGAAAAGGAGACAGGCCATGAGAGGTGATGCCAGGACTCCTGCCATACTCTTGGACAACTCCAGTGCCCCCAGCAGTGTGACCCTAAATTCTCTAGTACTTGTATTTGTGTGTGTGTGTGTGTGTGTGTGTGTGTGTGTGTGTGTGTGTGAGTTCTTCAAAAAGCCCTATTCTGGAGCAGCATTCAAATAGCCAAGACTGTTCTTCAGAACATAGAGGATTCTGGTCCTGACCTATCTGGGTTCAGGGCAGACCCTGTGGGAAGCAGATCCCAATTATGCTGCTCTCCAGGGACCAGCTTCATCCCCTAATCCCACTGTGGGTAGTCAATGCCCATCCACCTGTGGAGAAAGGGAATAGGTAAATGAGAAGCCAGCTAGGAACAGGTCATGCAGGACCTGTGGAGGCCTCTGCCATGTGTATTGCTCCTGGGAATGAACCCTTTCCCCTACAGAATGCAACGACTACAACACCTATTCCAGAAACAACATCTACCAGTGAAACAACTCAAACTGAAACTTCAACTACCAGTGGTGAAAAGCCGGTTGGAACAACCACCAGTATCCCACCTCTCACCAGTAAGCCAGTGAAAATTTATGTGAAGAACAAAAGATTCATTTTTATCCCAATCGGACTATCCCTGCTTCTGTCTCTGCTGCTGCTTGGATGCTTATGGCAGCTGTGCTGTCCACCAGTGAGTACCCACTGTCTGCCCACCCCCAAGGCCCAGAGGCATGCTCCTGTCCAAGGCACATGGCATGCGACAGCACCATGATCCAGCCTGTGGGCAGTTTCCCATGAGCTCTGAGGCCATCAGACTCTATTCTCAAATTCCAAGAAGCTAGACAGAGCCTGTGCTCCTGTGGTGCATCCTTCCCAGGCTTGTACACGGAATTGGCCTGGGACACCTGGATGCTGGTTTGAGCCCTGGGCCCTTGAGCCCAGGACCTCTGAGACTAGGGGGAGCTCTCAGCCATCGGACCTGAGCAGGCCTTGAATGAACAAGAACCTAGGGCTAGCCTCCTTATGGGAGAAGGAGGAGGAGACCCCATGAAATACTGGTGGCAACAAATACAGAGTGATGCTGGCCAGGGAGGAGTAGCAACCTCTGGGCCAGAGGAGCTGTTAAACCAACATGGATCTCTGCACCTTTGTAGTGCCATCTGCCACTTCTTCATCTCCCATGGTTGAGTGCCAATGATTAGAGGCCCATGATGGGCTCCAGAGGTAGAGAAAGGAAGCAGGTACCCTCCTGGCCATGGGGAGCTCCCATTCCTGAGCATGAGTGTGAGATATCATCCCGAATAAGATACAGTCAGGGTACACCAAAGCAGTAGCAAATGACTGAGACTGGCACCCTGAGGGCATGAGAGAAGGCAGGGGGTCTGGAGAGTAGGGTTGGAAGGAATGCTACAGAGAGGTAGAGGAACTGAACAGAAAGAACAGGTGTGAGAAGCAGAGAGCATGGAGCACAGGGCACGGAGCAGGTTGGTCCCATCTCTGCCCAGGGTAGCAGTGAGCAGAGAAAGATCCTTAACCACCTAGAAAGACAGAAAGACTAGTGAGAGCTCCAAAGACTAGGAGCTTCTCCCAGAAGTGGAGAGGCTAGAGTGTGCTCTGACTCCAGGTGAGGTTTGGGCAGATGTTCAGCACTCCACTAGCTGAGCCTTTCCAGGGACTGGCACCTTTGCCTGGCTTATCTTCTGCAGCTCTTCAGCATGGTATGAGGTACCCCTTTGGTCCAGTGGAGGCTGCTGGGCAGAGCACCATAGGCACGGAGAACCCCTGTTAACCCCCAAGACCATGTTCTGTTCTTCTGCTCCATTCCCAGGGTCCCCTCTGTCTGCAGAGCCCAGGCACTGCCCACTCCACCCACACCAGCCCTTGTTTGTGTCTGTTTAACATTCCAGACTGTCGAGAAGCCACCTCTGGTGCTACCGCCAGGAAAGGTACGTGGAACTTTAAGTACTGATTTAATCCCCTACCTGAGGAAAACACTTCAAATGAGGAGTCACGAGGGGTCTGGAAAGAACATAAGACTCACATTGATGTCAACCCATACAACACCCCTCCAGGCTCCTGGCAACCCTGGACGGTGGGTCTGTGTCAGAACTAGAACAATGGAGATCCTGTTTTACCACCTATGGTCATCCCTGCTAACTAACTGGGCTTTTTGTGGGATCCAGTGATTTCTCTGTAGGACGCTGAGAACTTGGGGTAAGAGTGGGGAGTTCTAGAAAAAGAGCCTGAGATTTCTGTTCCTGGTCCCCATCTCCAGGCTCTGGAGGTCTGTTTGGTTCATTCTAATGAGTCTTCATCTCTCTCTCTTGGCAGGGCTAAGGGTTGGCATGGGTCAACTTTAGGGACCCCATGACTGAGGAGGGGTACCTTGGCTGGACCTGAACTCTGAGACATACCCCTGTTTTAGTCAGCCTTTTCGCTGTTATGACTAAAGGACCCGACCAGAGAAACTGTAGAGGAGGAAAAGTTTATTTGAGGATTCACAGTTTCAGAGGCCTTAGTCCGTAGAAGGCAGGTTCCATACTTTGGGGCTTGAGTAAGGCAGAAGAGTGTGGCAAAGGGAGGCCTACATGATGATCAGTCAGCAGAGGTAGAGATTTCCACTTGCCAGATACAAATATAAGCTCCAAAGCCATGCCCCCCATTCCCACCATCTCCAGCCATACCGTACCACTTGAGTGACCAGTGCATCCTTGTCAGGGGATTAATTCACTGATTGGGGTAAGAGTCTCACAATACAGTCATTTCTCCTCTGATCCTTCTTGCATTGTCTCACACATGAGCTCTTAGGGGACATGTCACATTTAAACCCTAACACCTCCCAAGGTGGGCACAGACACCAAGACTGGGTGAATAGCCTATGATGTCGGGGTCAAAGAAGTGGCTGGTCTGGAATGTGGTGGGAAGTTAGCCTCCCTACCCAGATGGAACCTGTATTGGCTTCAACGTGGTCTGTGGAAGCTGCATCTGCACAGGGCAGAGCCAGCTTGAGAGAACAGTTACTAGCAAAGGCTGGGCCACTGGGTAGCCTCTGCTGGGCTTCTGCCAGTAAGGGAGGCAAAGACATAGAAATGAGGTTGTTGCAATTAGGGAAGAGCAAGATTGTCAAACCAGGGGAGTTGGGCTGTCCTCTTTCTGAAGAAAACTCTTTTTTTTTTTGGTCAGGGTGCAACTCCTGGGTCATTTCATACACCTAAACATGAGCTGACTTGTACCAGAGTGTTAGGTGCCTGTGCCATGGGCACCACGTCCAGCTCCCCAGCAACTGTAGACAAGGACACAGACAGACATTCTTCTCTCCTAGGTACCAAGCAAGAGGCTAGCATCTCCTCCACCACAAGCACCTGTGAACGTGTACCCCACCACAATAATCTGCTGCTGTGCCTGCCGTGGTGTGTGTCTGAGCAGAGACTCGAAGGTGAGAAGGGTACTGGATAGTCACATCTATGACCCCTGGCTGGGTTCAGGATGAGATGGAACTTGGTTCACACTGTAGTTTTGGGCCCGAGAGGGGACACGGCTTATCAGGCTACAATCGGATTCCTTGGTGGAGAACAAGAGTCAGAGGCCCATCCTGCCCTAATGGTCAGGGGATGTCAGCATACATGTGGGCTTATGCCTCCTCTGTAGGCCCATCCCAGTTCTAGAGGCTCCCTTGCTCCATTTCTTGATATCCAGGATTCTTTTTTTAAATTATTTATTTTTTATTTATCTATGACAGCAGAATGCATTACAATTCTTATTGCACACATAGAGCACAATTTTTCATATCTCCAGTTGTATACACAGTGTATTCACACCAATTCATGTCTTCATACCTGTACTTTGTTGAATAATAATGATTATCACATTCCACCATCATTAATTATTAACCCCATGTCTCCTCCCTTCCCCTCCAACCCTCTGTCTAGTCTAGAGTTTGTCAATTCCTCCTATGCTCCCCCTCCCTATCCCACTGTGAATCAGCCTCCTTATATCAAAGAAAACATTCAGCATTTGGTTTCTTGGGATTGGCTAACTTCTAGTAGCATTATTTCCTCTAACTCCATCCATTTACCTGCAAATGCCATGATTTTATTCTCTTTTATTGCCGAGTAATATTCCATTGTCTATATATGCCACATTGTTTTTATCCCTTCATCTATTGAAGGGCATCTAGGTTGGTTCCACAGTCCAGGATTCTTGATAGCTGGTAAGTGATAGCTGACTTCTAGCCAGACCCTGGTCCTTACTGACATAATCTTAGGTTCCAGCACTCCCTTGGGTATCAGCCTCTGGCCTCCAGGGCATGAATCAAAACCCCGTGAGGAACAAATACAGATAGAAGGTCAGGGACAATAAAAACTCTTTTTTTAAGATAGAGAGAGAAGAGAGAGAGAGAGAGAGAGAGAGAGAGAGAGAGAGAGAGAGAGAGAGAGAGAAGATTTTTCTTTAATATTTATTTTTCAGTTTTCGGTGGACACAACATCTTTTATTTCATTTTTTTTGTGGTGCTGAGGATCGAACCCAGTGTCCCATGCATGCCAGGCCAGCGCATTACCGCTTGAGCCACATCCCCAGCCCAACATAAACATTCTTGAAACACCTTTTGTCCACCATGAAAATTTTGAAAATACCAGGAGCACTAGGCAACTTAATGCAGAGGAAGGAAAAAAGTGACCCAGTGGCCTTACTGCCCACTGACATGTGGTGATGAGAACCACAGAGAGGAGGTGTCAAAAAGGACTCTTAAAAGTGTCACAAGCTCTACGTGTAGGAGTTGAGTCCTGGAACACAAACAGAGCGATTCAGCCCAAGGAACCCTTCTTTGTCTGGAAGTTCCAAGATCCATCTCAGTGAGGAGGAAGCTGGCTAGGCAGCAGCCATGGGCCCAGGACAGGGGTGATCGGGCTCCAACAAGTCTGCCGTTGAGAAAGAAATAGCCCCAGGTTTTATTGGCTTTGTCCTCCTCTTCTCGGGTTTGCCTCTGTCTGAGACATATTCATTCCTTCCGCCTGGAAACTTCTAGTACCTCTGTTTTCTCTAAGGCAACTGAGAAGCCATCTCTGCCTCTCCCATGACTGTGGGCCACAGCACAGCCAAAACGCACCCTCCAGAGAAGGAGGAAGTCACTACCCGTGGGTTGTTCCAGTTTGCAAGGCCTGGCCCCCAACCACCCAGGGCTCAGCGCATCCCGAACTGCAGGGTCTGAGGTGATGTGCTGCCTACCCCTGGTTACAGGGGCTCCTTCTGGCCTCCCCTCTGCCTTCCTCTTCTCTTTCTTCTGGTCTCAAGCTCCTGCTCTCAAGCAGAACATAAGTTTTCTTGTCTACTCTTCCTGGAGCTCCTGTCCTGGATCCCAGGTCTATCTCATGATCCCTGTTGAGGACTTCTGCTTGCCTTCCACACATCTCTCCCACCATTGAAGTTCTTCTCTAATGGCAGTTCCTGGTTTCTCTTCCTACCAGAAAATGCTGTGATTTTTTTTAACCTTTTTCATTTGTTTGTTTGTTTTACTGTTTGCAGTGGTAATTGCAATATAACATTGTCTGCAATATAAAATAAGTGAACTTTCTAAGTTTAACATTAAAATTTTTCTGTAGGAATAAATACAAACCAAAAATAAGTTTTAAAAATAGTGTAATGTTACTGAAAATTTAGAAAGTAAAGATATCCATATTTTTTCAAAGTTTGTTTGCTTTATGTGGTTACATGTAAATTGCATATTATCTGTGATTAAATATTTTACTTCACTTTCTTTAATTAGATTCATATCAAAATTATTAAATTTTTTAATTTTTTATATTATTTATAAAATATAAATAATATATATATAAATGTATATATTTATATATAAATATACATATATATATAATTTGTTATATATGACAGCAGAATGCAGTTTAATTCATATTACACAGATACAGCACAAATTTTCAAGTCTCTGGTTGTACAAAAAGTAAAGTCTCACATTTGTATTTTCATACATGTTCTTAAGGTAATGATATCATTCCACTGTCTTTTATACCCCCATGTCCCTTCCCTCCTACTCCCTCCCCTTTGCCCTACTTAGGGTTCAACTAATCCTTCCCTGCCCTCACCCCACATTATGAATCAGCATCCTTAAATCAGAGAAAATATTCGGCCTTTGTTGTTTTGGGATTGGCTTATATTCTCCAACTCTATCATTTACCTGCAAATGCCATGATTTTATTCTCTTTTAATGCTGAGTAAGATTCCATTGTGTATGTAGACCACATTTTCTTTATCCATTCATCTACTGAAGGGTTTTTAGGTTTCAAAATTTAGCTATTGTGAATGGTGATGCTCTGAACATTGATGTGGCTGAGTCACTGTAGCATGCTGTTTTTAAGTCCTTTGATTATAAACTGAGGAGTGGGATAGCTGGGTCAAATGGTGATTCCATTCCCGGTTTCCCAAGGAATTTCCACACTGCTTTCTATATTGGCTGCACCAATTTGCAGTCCCTAGCAATGTATGAGTGTACCTTTTCCCCACATCCTCGCCAACACTTATTGTTGTTTGTATTCTTAATAGCTGCCGTTCTGACTAGAGAGAGAGATGAAATCTTAAAGTGGTTTTGATTTGTATTTCGCTAATTGCTAGAGAGTTGAACATTTGTTGATTGATTGTATATCATCTTCTGAGAAGTATCTGTTCAGTTCCTTGGCCCATTTATTGATTGGGTTATTTTTTGTTTGTTTGTTTGTTTTTTGGTGTTATGATTTTTGAGTTCTTTATATATCCTGGAGATTAGTGCTCTATCTGATGTGCATGTAGGAAAAATTTGTTCCCTCTCACTGATTGTTTCTCTTGCTGAAAAGAAGATTTTTAGTTTGGATCTATCTCATTTACTGATTCTCGATTTTATTTCTTGAGCTATATATAGGAAGTTGGGGCCTAATCTAACAAGATGGAGATTTGGGCCTACTTTTTTTTTTCTATTAGGTGGAGGATCTCTGATATAATTCCTAGGTTCTTGATCCACTTTGAGTTGAAAATTGTGCATGGTGAGAGATAGGGACTTAATTTCATTTTGTTGCATATGGATTTCCAGTTTTCCCAGCACCATTTGTTGAAAAGGCTAGCTTTTCTCCAATATATGTTTTTGGCACCTTTTGCTAATCAAAGATAACTGTAATTATGTGAGTTTATCTCTGTGTTCTTTATTTTTTACCTTTGGTCTACAAATCTATTTTGGTGCCAATACCATGCCATTTTTGTTACTATTGCTGTGTACTATAGTTTAAGATCTGGTGTAGTGATGCCAACTCTTTTACTCTTCTTGCTAAGGATTGATTAAGCTATTCTGGGTATCTTATTTTTCTAGATGAGTTTTATGACTGCTTTTTCTATTTGAGTAAAGAATGTCATTAGGATTTTGATTGGAATTGCATTAAATCTGTATAGTGTTTTTGATAGTATGGTCATTTTGACAATATTAATTCGGCCTATCCCAGAGCAAGGGAGATCTTCCCATCTTCAAAAACCTTCTTTAATTTCTTTCTTTAGTGTTCTGTAGTTTTCACTGTATAGGTCTTTCAGTTCTTTCATTGATTCCCAAGTATTTTATTTTATTTTGTCTTATTTTATTTGAGGCTATTTTAAATGTGGTAATTTTTCTCGTTTCTCTTCCAGAGGATTTTTCACTGATATACAGAAATGCCTTTGATTTACAGATGTTGATTTTCATATCCTACTACTTTGCTGAATTCATTTATTAGTTCTAGATGTTTTCTGGTGGAATTTTCTGGGTCTTCTAGGTATAGAATCATATCATAAGCAAATAGTGCTAATTTGACTTCTTATTTTCCTATCTATACCCATTTAATTTCATTCATCTGTCTAATTGATCTGGCTGGTGTTTTAAGAACTATGTTAAAAAGAAGTGGTAAAAGAGGACATTCCTGTCTTGTTCCAGCTTTTAGACAGAATGCTTTCAAATTTTCTCCATTTGGAATGATATTGGCCTGTGGCTTAGCATAGATAGCCTTTACAATATTGTGATGTGTTCCTTTTATCCCTAGTTTTCTAGTGTTTTGAACATGAAGTGGTGCTGTATTTTGTCAAATGCTTTTGCTGCATCTATTGAGATGATTCTTATCTTTAAGCCTATTGATGTGATAGATTATATTCTTTGATCTCCGTATTGAACCATCCTTGCATCCCTGGGATGAATCCCACTTGATCATGGTGCACTATCTCTTTGATATGTTTTTGTACTCAATTGCCATAATTTTATTGAGAATTTTCCCATCTATGTTCATTAGAGATATTGGTCTGGAGTTTTCTTTCTTTGATGTGTCTTTGTCTGGTTTTGGAATCAGGTTGATATTGGCCTCATAGAATGAGTTTGGAAGTGTCCCCTCATTTTCTATTTCATAAAATAATTTGAGGAGTATTAGTATTAGTTCTTCTTTAAAGTTCTTATAGAAATCAGCTATGTATTCATCCAGTCCTGGGTTTTTCTTGCTTGGTAGGCTTCTGATGGTATCTTCTATTTCATTGCTTGAAACTGATCTGTATAATTTGTATATAACATCCTGGTTAAGTTTGGGCAAATCATATGACTCTAGAAATTTGTTGATGCCTTGGATATTTTCTATTTTATTGGAGTACAAATTTTCATAGTAATTTCTAATTATTCTTTTGTGTTTCTGTAGTGTCTGTTGTGATATTTCCTTTTTCATCACAGATGTTAGTAATTTGAAAATTCTCTCTTCTTCCCCTCATTAGCATGCCTATTCCAAAACCTGGAAACCAAGTAATACTATCATTATTATAAATTTTATTTTTTTCAAAGAAACAACTTTTTGTTTTGCCAATTTTTAAAATTGTTTCTTTTGTTTTGATTTCATTGATTTTAGCTCTGATTTTTACTTATTTCCTGTTCTTCTACTGTTTTTGATGTTTATTTGTTCTTCTTTTTCTAGGGCTTTGAGATGTAATGTTAGGTCACTTATTTGTTGACTTTTTCTTCTTTTAAGGAATGAACTCCATGTAATGAACTTTCCTCTTAATACTGCCTTCATAGTGTCCCAGAGATTTTGATATGTTGTATCTGTGTTCTTTTTTACCTCTAAGAATTTCTAAATCTGTTCTTTGATGTCTTTTGCAACACATTGTTCATTCAATAGCATATTATTTAGTCTCCAGGTGTTGGAATATCTTTTATTTTTTTTATCATTGATTGCTAACTTCATTTCATTATGATGTGATAGAATGCATGGTAGTATCTCTTTTTTTCTATTTGCTAAGAGTTTCTTTGTGGAATAATACATGCTCTATTTTAGAGAATGATCCATGTTCTGCTGAGAAGAAAGTGTATTCACTTGGTGAATGAAATATTTTATATATTTCAGTTAAGCCTAAGTTATTGATTGTATTATTGAATTATATAGTTTCTTTGTTCAGGTTTTGTTTGGAAGATCTATCCAGTGTTGAAAGAGCTGTGTTAAAGTCACTCAGAATTATTGTGGTTTGGTTTATTTGACTCTTGAACTTGAGAAGAGTTTGTATAATGAACATAGGTGCTCCATTGTTTTGGGCCTATATATTTATAATTGTTATGTCTTGTTGATGTAAGATTCCCTTGAGCAGTATGTAATGTCCTTTTTTTGTCCCTTTTGATTAGCTTTGGCTTGAAATCTACTTTATTTGATATGAGGATGGAAACCCCTGCTTGTTTCTGCAGTCCATTTGAGTAGTATGTTTCTTTCTCAACCTTTCTTTCACCTTCAGTCTGTGGATGTCTTTTCTTATGAGATGAGTCTCTTGGAGGCAGCATATTGATGGGTCTTTTTTCCTGATTCAATCTGCCAGTCTATGTCTTTTGATTGGTGAGTTTAGGCCCTTAGGACTCAGGGTTATTATTGAAACATGATTTGTATTCCCAGGCATTTTTCTTTTGTATTTTTGGTATTTAACTTGTTTTGGTTTCTCATTTGATCAGTTTTTCCTTTAGTGCAATACCTCCTTCAGCTGATTTTCATTGTTGTTTTTTATTTCCTGGAATATTTTGCCAAGGATGTTCTGTAGTGCAGGCTTTCTAGTTGTCAATCTTTTAATTTTTGTTTATCATGGAAGGTTTTTATTTCATTATCAAATCTAAAGCTTAATTTTTATGGATATAAGATTCTTGATTGACATCCATTTTCTTTCAGAGCTTGATATATGTTGTTCCAGAATCTTCTAGCTTTCAGGATCTGTGTTGCAAATTCTGCAGATTTCTGCAGGTTTCCCCCTATATGGAACCTGATTGCTTTCTCTCGTGGCTTTTAAGATTCTCTCCTTATTCTGTATGCTAGGCATTTTTATTTAATGTACCTGGTTTGGATCTGTTGTGATTTTTGTACATTTGGCATCCTTAATCCTCTTGTATTTGGTTTTTCAATTCATTCTTTATGTTTGGAAAATTTTCTGATATTACTTTATTGAGTAGATTGTTCGTTCCTTTGGTTTGGAACTCTATGCCTTCCTCTATCCCAATAACTCTTACATTTGGTCTTTTTATGTTATCCCATATTTCTTGAATGTTCTGCTCATGGTTTCTTACCATCTTCACTGTGCAATCTACATTCTTTTCAAAATTAGATATTTTTTCTTCATTGTCTGAGGTCCTGTCTTCCAAGTGTTCTAATCTGTTGGTGATGCTTTCTATTAATATTTTACTTTGGTTTATTGTTTTTTCATTTCAAGGATTTTTTGGTTTAATTTAGAACTTTTTCCTCCTTATTGAAGTAATCTTTTGCCTCCTGTATTCACTTTTGTAGCTCTTTACTGAAATAATCTTTTGCTGCCTGTATTTGTTCTCTTATATCATCCTTTAATTCATAGAACATTTTAACTATATATATGTCTTGAACTCCTTATCTGTAATTTCTTCTGCTGTGCTGGCCATGGATTCTTATAATGTAGTATCCTGATTTGTTTGGGGTACTTTTTTTCCTTGTTTTTTCATGTTGTTCAGGTGATTTCTCTTCTAGCACTGTGGATCTGTGGCATTACTTTTTTTTTTCTATAGGCCTCCCTCTACAGGGTTCCAGTACATTTCCCTTGAGGGGAAGGACAATGTTAACAGATCCCAATACAAACAATATACAACCTTAAACCAAATTGTTGCTATTAAGACATTTACAGTTTTGTCACAATACACAGAAATGTTAAGTTCAATTATTATCTACAATATAAACTGTATATTTGCAAAAGGGTTTTCAGTTTCTATTGGTGGACAAAGAACAGGGTGTGAAGTGTAGGATGAGATATTGAAGGAGTTGGAGGCGAGGGTATAGGGTTATTAGTTTTAGGAAGATTGAAATAGGAATCTAAAGAAGATAGTTAGTAGCAGGACAAGAGAGAGGAAGTGATTTGGGGTAGACAAGTAGGTGGGAAGACAATAGAGTACATAAAACAAACACTCAATATTAAGAAAAATTAGAAATGTAAAAATAAGAGAGAAAAAATATACAACACAACTGTAATATACTATTTAGACATCCCAGTCCTCAGAATCCTAATTCATGCAAAGTACTTGGTTTCACAAATGTTGGGGATGTGAGAGTGGGAGAATAGAGTGGGAAAAGAAAGAAAAGAAAATCTTGAAGGAAGAAACAAGGATTGTTTAGGTTGGAGATCAGTATATTTCCTGCTTCCCTTCTTATTCAATAGATGGGGTTTTCTGTGTTTGCTGGTATCTCCACCCTCAGGATGCTGAAGGTTACCAGGGTGGGAGGGTTTTGGTTCAGGGCAACTGGAATTGGGTATGACATCAGTTGGTCCCCAATGGAAGACTGCACCCCAAGGATCTCCTCTGGGGCCCCCTCATGTTTTGTGGGCACCTGGTATTGTCTCATTATATCCCCTGTAGATCTCACAGTTTCTGGTCTCTAATTTAGTCTCTAAACTGTATCTCACTCACTAGCTCCCTTTCTACTTCCTATTCGGAGACCTTTCTCTCCAGAGGGCTTGTGGGTTTCACTCTGAGTGCTGCACACCTGTCTTGGAAAGCTGTTTTATATCGGGGAGCCACTGGGTCAGCTGCCAGGATTTGGGGCCTATGGATACCTGTACAGCCTATGTTCCAAACTGGGAGTTGTGCCAACTAAAGAAGGTGATAAAGGTGTCCTAAGATGGAGGCTACTGCTTTCTGTGATGGACTGTCGGGTCTGGGGAGGGCGGCCGGTGGTGTTGGGTGATGTGTTAAAAAATGCAGCTCTGTGGCATGCAGTGCTGTGTGACTCCTGGCATCTCCGGACGAAGTGCAAGGCTCTGTGGGCATCAGTGGGTCTGACCTGGGCCTGCCTGGGCTCCACATGGGTCCCTGTTTTTGTTTGTTTGTTTTCAGATCCAAACATCCTTTGACCTCTCAGTGACCACCCCAGACATAGCAGTATACCAGGCCCTATCCCACGGGAGGCAGACTGAGCTTTGTCTCAGCATGACTCTGGGGATAAAATTGTCTCACTATGTCCCCAGATACAGGAGATGTGAGGTCTTGACACCTTCCGAAGGAAGACTCCATGCTGTATTACTGCCTCATGTCTTCATCTGCTTTTCAGGGAAACATAATCGTGTGTAACGATGATCACTCAAGCTGCTACCAAGAGTCATTGACATGCTCTCAGCTCGGCAAGCAGGCGAGTGGAACATGGGAAAGCTCCCTAAAGTCACAATGGGCACTATTTTGCCTTTGATATGTCTCTTCTGGGATGGTGGTTCAGAGCTATGACCAAACACAAGTCAGAGAGGATCGCCCAAGGCATGGCACAGGGTGCTCCTGAGCCTCCAGAGGATGTAGTCCTATTGCTGGCCTCCAGATGAAGAGGGTTGCTGGGTGTGGTTAACAGTCTATCTTGGACAACACTGGCTGGTTTACCAGGTTATGGGTCCCCTCCTGTGTCACTGCCTGATAATCATGGAATCCACAGAGTTAAGATTTTCATCTTTGGAATGCCCTAAGACTGATGGGTAATATTAGCAAGTCCTCTATGAACCACTCTCTGGTATAGGATTTTCCATATGTCCTTGTTTTAATACTCCCAGTAACTATACAGTGGGGCATTAGTACTTCTTCAACTTACCCAGGGCAGGGGGACTAAAGTTCTGAGAGACTCAAAGCTTGGGAGTCCTTAATCTGGACTTGCACCTGGGGCTGGCTTCCACAGTTTTGAATTGCCTGACAAGCCTATTGGATCATCCTTGTGACCACAAGATTGTTGAACCAGTGGAAGGCTGCCCAGCTCAGACTTAGTGGCCCCCAAGAGCTCTTGCTGTCTGGCCTGGAGCTGATCTGCCTGGTCTCCCCAAGCTCCACTTCTCTGCAAATTGGACCCAGGAGGATAGTTAGTCTGCTGAGTCTATGTGAGGGCTGCCCTGGCTTGTTCCTGAGTAAGGACAACAGAGGATAGAAAACAGCAACCATCTGGGAAGACCCTGCTTGGGCCCAGGTTGGGGTCAGATGCCACCCATGTGTTGGAAGGAAGGGAATTGAGCCCTTGAAACAGCCTTCCCAGTGGTGGCTGAACTGTGACCTGTCATGTCCTCATGGTTTGTCCTGGGCTCTCTGACCAGCTGACTTGGGGTGAGAGGCAAAGCCAGTAGTGTGCACTGTGGAGCAGGTCTGAGATATGAGGACAGGAAGAAGTCCTTCGCCTTTGGGGTTAGGACCAGACCCAATCTTGTGGCTCTTACTCTAGGCTCAATCCTGAACTGAAAAAATTACCTGGTCAGGGGGTGGAGGGACAAGGGGCCTGCAATGTGAACAAGGCTCTTATTTAAAAGAAAAAGGGAAAGATAATGAGTGTGTGTGTGTGTGTGTGTGTGTGTGTGTGTGTGTGAGAGAGAGAGAGAGAGAGAGAGAGAGAGAGAGAGAGAGAGAGGTGGGGGGAAGTACCACCCTGAAAGAGCCTGTGAGTGCTGCATCCAGGCCTGGCTTGAGGATGGCTGCTTGGCCAGGCACTATCAGTACTGAGGCTCATCCTGGGAGAATGAGTGAACCTGGACTCACAAATAGGGAGTTAAGAAGGAGTAGTCCCCAAGACCTAATAACAATTCAGAGCAGAAGACATGGGAAGGCATCTTAATGGTTGGAACTCACAAAAGGAGGAGGAAAAACAGTCCAAGGAGTGCAGTCCACTTGTAGATATTCCCTTGAACCATTTAAATCACTACTCATTGTGTGGACAAGATGGAAAATTCATCTTTATGAAGGCAAATCCGGGATCCCAGCCCCGCAGGACCCACCTAAGTGCTGGAGTCCTATCCAGATGGGAACAATAGCATGTAGGTAGATCCTGTCTTCCTTGGCTTGGCTGTCATTTGATGTTCAATCTAGCTCTAACATAACACTGCACTGACCTGTACATTCCACCTCAGAACTAACACCCTCTCTTTCTCTGTACCCACCAAGTGCCTCTGCATCCAGAAGACTGAAATGGATTTGCTGAGCTTGTATCCAGGGGTATCTAGGGCCACATCCAATAATCCAATTCCTTGCCCTTTCCTTGGCTGGCTTCTGCATCCTCACATGGCCTTCGACTCCTGCCTCAAGTCTCTCCATCTCCCTCATATGGGAACGCTTGGCATCACATGACATCCACCCAGATCATTCAGCACATTCTCCCCATTCGCACAGCCTTACCTTAATCACAGCCACAAATCCCCGTCTGTCAGGTAATATATTGGAGCCAAAACTCCAAAGTTATGGCCTGCAACTCCTTTGAGGAAGTCTATTTTTCAACCCCAAATGAGACAGAAGCCTAAAGTCTGAAGTGAGTCTGAGAGGACCAGCAGAAGCTGTAGGCAGCAAACAGCAGGGAGCAGGAGCTTCATCAAGACCTGTCCTTTAATCCTGATGGTCCGGACCTGAACCCTTGAGTCAGGCAACCACAACAATTTGGGTCCAATTCTAATAGCCTCTCTGTGACTTTCTCTCTCTTTCTTGCCTACAGGGGAGGTATTCCAAATTTGCCTTGGGGAAGGCCCTCTGCACACAGGATCCCTGCAGTCCAAAGATCTGCCTTGGTCCAGGCCAGGAGTACCTCCCCCTTGCCTACTGCTCCCAGTGCCATCCACTCTCAACCAGGTGCTCCTGGTGTCCCTTGGGGATGCAGCCATCTCTCCTTCCCCCTGCCCAGATAAACCGCAGAACTGTACTTTCACTACCACCTCCATAGTCCAGTCCAACCCCCAACCACCAAAAAGCCTAGATTGCACATATGTATCAAATCTTCAATTATAATAAAAGGTTGGGATTTTTTATTGATCAGCTTTTGTCACCCACAGAGATGCTCCACTGAACGGGGTGTCTATGCTACACATTCCAGGATAAAGCACTCAGTGGTCCCATGGACTCTGGGCATAGATGAGTCCCCTCCAACAGCTCTCTGAACAGCCTGGCACATATGAGGACTCATGCCAAATTCTCTATGGAAAAGCATTTGATTCATCTTGACAGTAGATGAAGCATTTACATACTTTTTATTTGAATTTTTTCAAGGCACTTAGAAGTGAAAATATACTGGGTCTGGTTTGTAATTAATATGAATTGGATAGAGAGTGACAGCCATGCTGTCTTCCATGTCTCCAAGTAAAGAAGTCTTTCTGCAATGACTGGTCTTATATGTGTTTGTAGTGGGGAGGAGGGCGTTTTGAGGGTCTCCCTGGGTGCAATAACTTCAATCTTGTCTACATTCATTCCAGAAATGAATGTACAGGTGATGCTGGTATGCTTGAATAAAGACCTCACAGGGACCTGACTGAAAACCACATATCTGTTCATGAAAGGGTTTGAGAGCCTTTGTACATTAACCACCATGAACTAGAACTAGGGCCTTAACTGGAGGAGGAAGGTGTAGCTGTTAGAAATACTGAGGTGCCACAAGAAATCAAACATGTGCTCAAAAATGGATGGACAAGGCGAACTACTTCTGCCATTGGAGCATGCGGCTGGAACCAGGCTAGCAAATGCACCTGGGCTGGCAGTTCATCTGATTTTATCCGTAGCACAGCGTTGCCCTACACTCTGACTGGAACCACTTGGGTTCCAATCTGTGTTACCTGATTTTCAAATTGGAGCAGGCAAAGGGAAGGGCTACAATTACAATGGCTACAATTGGATCCAATTAAGGCTGAATACTATGTTCTGAAAATTGACCACCAACAACCACCACCCCTTTTATACCATTTGGTTTCATCTTTATTGATTCCTTTGGTATTATCATCTATTTCAGATATGTTCACTTTTTGAGCTGGCAATCACTCATGAGAATGAGTTCTCCCTTTTTTGCAGTTCACATGCCATCCTACTGATTACAATATTTGGTAAAGTCCTTTCCAGCTTCATTGAAGCTTGACTTCTTCCCAGGTCTTGATTAAAAGCAAGTCATCAGGCTGGAAGTGATGGACTGCAAACTCTAGAAGGGGAGTCTGAGCAGCAGTCCATAATAACCATAGCGTATACACACACACACACACACACACACACACAACAACAACAACAACAACAACAACAAAGGTCAGATAGGTCTCAAATGGACTCAGAACAAATTTGACAGGACCTCTGAACCCCTCAACCCTCATGTTCCCTATTCACTGCTAACTAGTCAGCCTTACTGGGCTTGCTACCTTCAGCACTGCAGCGACCAAACCTCCCTGGTTATTTGGATGCTGTGATACCATCCCGCTGTCTCTTCAGGCTCGAGTTGGTGCTGGGTTCTGGAGCCTGCTGCACTCTTAGGGGCATTCTTGCCCACACCTGTGGCTTTCAGACGTGACTGTCCAACTCCCTGTGGCTCTCAAGCCAAGCTCCAAGATCTCTCTATTTTTGGATTTGTGCTGCTGTAATGCCCAGATGTCTGTATGCCCAGTGCCTGGGCATCCTGAGGACCCCACCAATGCTCAGATATTCTTCCCACTCATGCCCTATGGCCACAGGAGTCACATCTCCCCAATACCTGGGAAGTCTTCTTGTTCTTCATGGAAGTGGTCTGGCTGCCCCTCTCTCTCTCTGCCTTACAGAGAGCCTCCCCAGTTGTGGAATAGCCCCATTGTGCCAAAATTGAGGCAAGTTCTGTGACCACTGGATATCTAAAGGTGTCCAGAGTAGCAATGGCTGTGGCTGGTGGGATGGGTGAGGAAGGAGGCACAGTGCATGGAATGCTTTGAGAGAGTGCTATATTTTGTGCCTGAACTTAAAAGATGGAGACTGCCCCCACCCCCTCAGCCCCAGTGCAGATTTGAGGAGGTGAGGGTGGAGTCTCAAGAAAACAGAATGCTTGGTGAGTTGCAGTCAGGTATGGATCCTGGCTTGGAGCATGGGGTGGGGTGGTCTTCTGGGTTTTCCTTCTGGGAATGGCAGAATCCTTGATCTACCCTGAGTCCCTGCTCCCTCATTCATTCACTCATTCACATACATAATTAATGCTCTTATACCAGTGGGTGGTTGGGGATGCAAAGATAAAAGGTAAGGAAGCTCTGAGCTTTTGCCCAAAGTTTTGGAGACTCTGTTATGGTGATAAAACAGCAAAGACTAAAATAAAACCTGAGATGGGGAAAACTATTCAACATCCATCAAAACATCTGAGAATATTTTCAGAAGCAAAATTTCTTTATGGAACAGAGCCATTGATGAATATAGAAAGGAGTCATCTGTTTCCAAATGTGAGCACCCCCACATACCTTACTGAGATTGTAAACATCAAGAAGAGAGAAATTTTAAAAGTCACCCGCTTGAAACACAGGTGTACTCATATGAAGAACTGACAGTCTAACCAACAGTAGAGTTTTCATGGGCACCAGGATACCTTTTCTCCATGGTGCCTCTAAAATAATGTGTCCATTTACAATTGTCCATCTAAATGAAATATTATTCATGACTGAGTCTAAAATAAAGATGTTTTCAGATGCGCATTGCCCAAGTTTACCAGTTGCATATCATTGATGTAACAAATACAAAATGTGAAGGATTAAGGTGAATAACTAAATACAGAAATTAAGGCCAATCACCAATATCTTTGAAAAGAAAAAAGTAAATGAAGTCAGCGGGTAAAGAGGAAGAAGGTAGAGCAGGTGCAAGAAAGTCTCAACCAAACAGATGGGGAGTCCCTGAGCCACCAGAGAAGTCTGAGAATTCCTGCGGGGGCCTTCAAATCCCTGCTGAGTTAAGTCATTGGTTAGAAGCAGCATGGGTGGGGGGTTGTCTTACTGGGAACTTGTCAATTGGCATTAGATTCTTAGAACATCTCCCCCCACCAAAACAATGATACCCTTTCAGATCTGAATAGTGAGGTTCTGTGGTACCCACACTGTCAATGAACTTAATTTGCCAGGTAAAACTTGAATTTGTAATTGTTCAACCCCAGGCCTGCAAAAACCCAGGAATGCTGTTTATTGATCTTAAATGAAGAACTTAGAGGAAGCAGTCTCAGGTAGGCCAAAAGAAATGTGGAGTTTTCAAAACAGAAAAACACTTTTAGGGTTAAAGACTTTCTAATGATAGTATTCCTTTCTCCAGAAAGCTCCCCAAATTTTAAACCTGCACATACATAATATTTTTTTAAATGATATACTATAGGGAGATACTGTTAGGACCTCTGTTATATGGAGAAATTATAATGTGCATATTTCAATAAAACAAAATATTCCTAAATTTAAGAATATTTAGACAACACAATTTATAAACTTGGTTTAATGGGCTTATAAAGAATCCTCTCCTAAATAAAGTAAATTGACTTCAAAGAATAGTACCATACAGATCATATTCTCTGATCACAATACAACTAAGTTAGAAGTTGATGAAAAGGGATTTAAAAAAAATAAAATTTAAACCATTTATATGAACTATATAACAAAGAAGAAATCACTGCAATTAAAATAGAAAAATGTAATGATAATAAAATATTACATCTGAAAATTTATGGAGCAGAGTGAAAAGGGAAATTTGTAGGAAAAAAAAAGGCTAATGTTGCCAAAAAGAGGAGGTGAGAATGAGTTAATAATCAAAATAAAATTATTAGTAAATGAGTAGCAAGATAAACACATAAAGTAAAAGGGAGACGCTTATAAAGAAAGAATGGATGAGTTAAATTAAGAAGATATAATAGAGAATAATGATCCCCAGGGACATGCCTGAGTTCCAGGAGTTTCTGCTGCTACTAAGGACTGGAAAAGGCACAACTGGATCCAGAGGGCTGCAGCTCAGGACCTATCCTGGGACAGGACATCTCCAGTATGTACTTTGTCCTGGGCAAATTAGTGGCCCTTGTGGTGCTGCCACCAGATGCCTCCAGTTTTCAATCACCCGAGCCTCTTTGTGATGTTCAAGTCTCCCCACGAGCTACCTCGTGGGGACTCCCCTAGTCTGCTCTCCTTGTCTGTCCGATGCACAGAACCTGTGAGCACAATAAAAAGGTTCTTGTTTTACATCTCCAAGTTTGGATGATTGTTATGCTGCAGAGGATAATGGGACTGTCCCTTATTTATAGAGAATTTAGGCAACAGTCTTCATCTCTTAGATCTTCCATGACTCCAGCATTCACAAAAATGGCCCTTCTGTTTGCAACTCACTGAACTCCCAACCCCTGACTCCTCACCTATAATGACATCCTGATCTCAGCCATCTCCACCCTCCTCTATGGTTAATTAAACTTAGGGACCAGGTAAGAGGGACTGGGGTGAAGGACAAAGAGGTTTCATCTTACATGCCCTCCAAGAGTCTGGTGAGTGCCACTTGTTATTGTCTACATGCAGGGCACTGAGCAGAGCTGCAGGTCACAAAATCACTACATCAAGTGAAAAAGGGCTGAGAATTTTGTCCCACAGTTGGGGAAGAGCTATGCAGGTAGCTGGTAGGAGGACACCTAGAGCCGTTGATATCACAGTCTCTGTGTTTGGGCAGAAAACATGCTGGACAATCAAAGTGAACAGTACTGATAGGGCAGAAAGGCCTGTGGATCCTGGGCACAGGCAGAGGCAGCAAAGAGGCCAGAAGTGTCCTGTGCTCAGCTTACCTGTGACCCAAGAAAGAGATCACAGGAAATTGTAAGAAACAGTGAAGCTGCTCTTATCTAGTGCCTGACTTTTCATTTTCCTGACTCTGCTGTCTCCATCATCGTTCATGTCATGGATCCCCAGGAACCAAAGTCCTGACTGAAGAAACTCAAATGTATCTGGCCTGGTGTTATGGTTCAGCTGTGGTGTCCCCCTAAAGCTCACATGTGAGACAATGCAAGAAGGTTCAGAGGAGAAATGATTGGATTGTGAGAGTTGTAAACCATTTAGTGAATTAATCCCCTGATTGGGATTGACTGAGTGGTAACTGAAGTGGTAGGATGTGGCTGGAGGAGGTGGGGAATTGGGACGTGGATTTGGCATATATATTTGTATCTGGAAAGTGGAGACTGTCTATCTGCTTCCTGATCATCATGTGAGATGATTCCCTCTGCCACACTCTTCCTCCATGATGTTCTGCCTCACCTTTTGCCCTGAGGAATGGAGCCATTTGAGCCCTTGAATAAATGTTTCCTCCTAAAATTGTCCTGTTCAGATCTTTAGTCACAGCAGCAAAAAAGCTGGCTAAAACTGGTCTATAGAAGTTCTCAGAAGGACAAAGCACAAGGCATAACTATTGCCTAGGGAAGCAGTACAGTTCAGTTTCCAAGATGTCTCGGGACATCTACTTTATTCTGGACAAGTGAGTGGCCCTTCTGTTGCTGCCTCCAGGTGGCCTTAGAGAGCAGCAGAGCCTCAGTCACTGCAGGCAGAACATGGCCTTAGGGGACTGCAGCTTCTGCAAGAGGACAGGCAGGGCTTGTCTGTGGCCAGACACCAGGCATGATCCTCAGGAGATTACTTATAACTCACAAAGAGGAAAGACAACAGAGGAGTCCTGGGTGGATCTGTCCCTCCAGCGATCTGACCCATATCTGTCCCTCAGTCAGCTGAGGAATAGGCGCTGCCTTCTCAGCTGTGTGGGACGCTGACTGCTGGCTTCTCTGGAAAGAGTCTTCTGTGGCCCCTGCAGTTCAGTTTCCCAGTGCCACGGCTCAGAACCTCGTGGGTTTTGCTTCTTCATTCCCCATATGGACTGCCAAGGCACCATCCCTGCACTGACAGGAGCAGGTGGCTTTGCTTCAGTGTGGCTCTGGAAAAGCTAGTTTGTGCCTTAGGCACCTGCTGGCTGTCACGGAATGGAAGAGAGGTGGGTGTTTGGTCCTGAAGAGATGGCCTCGATTCCATTCTCAGCCCTGCCTGCTGGTCTAGGAATGAACATGTACTTCACCAGAGCAGTGGGGGTAACCCTCCAAAGCTTGTGGAGGCACTTGCTGGTCTCCAAGCCCTTCTTTCCCCTGCATGCTGGGCATTTTCTAAACAGCCTGATGTGTAGATGTTTTCTGTCTGATGTCCCCATCTGGAGTGCACTCCTAGGTTGATCACATTTCCAGAGGCTGTTAGGGGTGATAAGACCTGGGATGTCTGGGCTGTGCTCTTTTCACCATCCCAGTCTCAGCTCCTCTGATATTTATCTTTCTCCATGGATTCTAACCATTCCTTGAATATGGCCCCTTCCAGCACTTCTAAGCCAAGTCAGTCACCTAGGGAGCCACCCTGCCCACAGAGAAGAGAATCCCTCCTTGCTGTCCAGCCTGGAGTCTTCTGAGATGCCCTTTGATTCTTAGCAAAGACAGAGGTTGGTGGTTTCTATTTCAGCACTGGGATTAGGAGAGGGATGGTCATTATGGAATGACAGTCTTTTTGGACCAGTCCTTTCAGTGAATGATTATTATTCCTAAGGATCCTCTCAGATGCTATCCCATTGCACCTGACCTGCCCACTCCCCTACCAGTCTACTGTGAGATCAGTGAGATCCAGGGCAGCTCTGGGGTAGATAGAAAGGGCTTTGACACAGGTGGCGGATATGAACTGATATTAATTGAACTGAATATGTATAATTGCTCTGGGCATGTCTGTACATACCATAGGTGACATGCAAGTTCAAGAGCAGACTGAAGATAATGGGAATGATCCTGCCAAATGTTCCTTTAGTCCCACGCTTGATCAGATATCTTTGACCCGTCTCTCTCAACCCTGCTGCATCATAAGGCCATATACTAGGCCCTTGTTAACCTGATGACCAGGCTCCATTTTCTCTTGGCCAAACTATTCTTATTTGTCCACTGGCATCTGGGACTGATGGGTGAAATCACCCTCCACCTTTAGGTCTCTATCTCTCATATGAATGTAAAAGGAGAAAGGGAAAAAGTCAGGCTTGTCACCCCGAGGGGCAGTCAGAGTCCAGTCCAGCCTTTGGCTCACATTTAAGAACCCTGACCTGAGACACTCAGATCCCCTACAAACTATTTCTGATCCCTTGCAACATGCTGTCAAGTGCTAAAGGAACTTTCCTCCCTTCGGAACCAATATTCCTGATGAACATCTGGCTCTAAGACAAGGCAGAAAAGTCTATCACCTGAGCCCTAAGACCTGTCAGTATGCTAGTCACTTTTAACTGGGTAGCAAGTTGTTTAAAGAAAACAAAAATAAAAGAGTCCAAGAAAAAAGAGCACAGAGAGGATAGGGACAGCTCTCTTGTTCTTATTACTCGCCACTCCAGGGATCCCGGACAAGCGCCTAAGATGCAACACCGAGTGTGGCTGTCAAGTGAGCTCTTTGCCTTGTGAATTCAAAGAATGAGATCCACAGACAAATGGATGACTGGTGAGATTTATTCAAAGCAGAGAAAGGGAGGGCAGCCCTGGGACTCTTTTCCTGGGGGGTTTTACATGATTGCTGGGGGCTGTAGTAATGGGTGATGCTAACATGGACCAAGGAGCTCTTGAAGCTTTGACTTTAATAAGTCATTAGAAGTGCATAATTTCAATCCCTTATTCACATATTGAAGAAGACAGGTCCAACTTTGTGATTTGACATGTCTGTGGGGGAAAGGAATTGCTTTAGGAAAGAGTAGATTTGGAGGTCAGCTATTGCTAGGGGTAGGAGTAGGGATAGGAGTAACTATCCCACAGTAGACAGAGCTACTGTGGTTGAAACTATTAGGAACAGCAGCAGGTGATAAGGAGCCCTTGCAGTTGCAGCTGTCAGGGGCAGCAAGTAAGAGGATGTGTCTAGAGCCTAAGTCCCCATCCAGGATGGCCTGATGTTCTCTACCCTATTTTCCTTCCTGAGGCATTTATCCTGTCTTCCTGTGGAAGGTCTAACTTCTTACCTCATTTTCTCATTCCCTGGGGCAGAACCATTGTGCAGGGCCAGGGATAGAGTACACCACTTTCTGGGGACCAGCCCAAACTCTATTCCCACTGTGGTCCCTTGAGGACAGACAATATAGACAGAAGAGGGAGTGGATCAATGGGAACTTTAAAAGGTCACTCCCAGGTCCTTTCCAGACATCTGCCACTAGAGCTATGTGCTGGGCACTGTCACATAGTGACCTCCTTCTCCTATAGATAGCAGCCATAGTGAACACATGTTTTCTACATGGGCTCCAGCTCACCATCAAGAAAATTGCAACTTAAGAAACTTCTCTGAACTTGAAAACTACTCCACCCTGGACACCATTCTACCCCAGAAAATGTTCCACCCCAGAAATTGCTCTACTCAAGGCCACCAATCTACCCTAGGTACCACTGTCCCATGGGTTGGGCCAAGTCAAATATTACTGCTTCTCACAATTGTGCTGACATTGCTATTAAACCCTATGCTTAGGTGGGTCTGGGGGATATGTTGAAAGATGCTAATTACCCTTTGCCCAAGCAGGGATAGGACGATGATTCAGCCTGTGGGCAGTTTCCATCTGCATTAAGGCAGCACAGACACAACTTCCATCATCACAAACAGATCCTAGACAGCTTGGGCTCCCATGGGGCATCTGGCCCAGGCTTGCACAGGGCATTGGCCAGGCATGCCTGGACTCTAGTTGAGGTCTTCCCTAGAGAGAGGCCACTCCAAAACCCCTGGAACCAGAGCTATCTCTCAGGTTCTAAAGTTCTCAGGTCAATAAGGACTCACAGGTGGGCTCTGTGGGAAGTGAGGAAGAGAGGGTCTCTCATGAAGCACTGATGGTCTCAGGTGTGGGGTGACACTGACCAGGAAGGACCAGTAACCTCTGAGGCACAGGTTCTGTCAAAATCAACATGAATCAGTACACATTTTGAGACCTTCCAACATTCCTTCATCTCCTTACTGAGCTCAGCCTTGACTCAGGAAGTAGATGAATGAAACATCTGCCATCCTAGGGGGCTCATCATCCTGCAATTATACAGAGAATGAGAGTGAAATGCCAGCAACCTAGGATGCACCCACTATCCTAGGTAAAGGTGAGCAATACCAGAGGATGGAGACTGGCACCTTGGAGTCAATGAAGGAGGCAGAGGCCCAGGTAAGCTGGGATGGAGGGGAATATTCCAGAGAGCTGGAGGACAGAAGCATAGAATAGGACACAACACCCAGCGCAGAGCATCTCAGCCTAGGGGATCAGTGAAAAATTATTTGACTATTCTGAAGGGCAGGGAGGCCACTGAGGGCTCCAAAGACTGCGAAAGTCTCCCAGGGAGGGGAGGTGGAGTGTGTTCTATCTCCCAGGGAGGGGAGGTGGAGTGTGTTCTATCTCCCAGGGAGGGGAGGAGGAAGTGTGTTCTATCTCCCAGGGAGGGGAGGTGGAAGTGTGTTCTATCTCCAGGTGGCCTTGGGCAGATGGACAGGACTCCAGCAGCTGAGGTTCTCCAGGAGCCTGCAACTTGCCATGGCTCATCCTGCATGACCCTATAGGTTAATTGATCTGGGCACAGCATCACAGGTGCAGGGAGGCCACATGGACACCCCTGAGTGTGTTCTGTCACTGCTTCTTCCTGTCTCCAGGACCCAGCCTTTTGGCACTGGAATAAATGTCTGAGATAATCACCTTAAGAAGAGGCAATATTTATTTTGACTCAAGCTTTGTATCTTTCATTCCAAGTCCATTTGGTCTGTTGCTTTTCATCCTGGTCGAGGCAGCACATCACAACCACAAGATGTGTCAGAGAAAGTCCTTACCTTATGGCTGACACTGAGAAGAAGAGGAGAAGCACAGAGTCCAACAACCCCCACCCCCACCCCCAGGGCTGGTCTCCAGTGACGCACTTTGTTCCCATTAGGCCCCACTTCTCTAGGGCTCAACCACCTCCCAAGGGCACCATGCTATTGGAACAAGTCTTTTGCAATGGGCATACTTATTCAAACTGTAGCAGCATCCCAGAGCCTCAGCCTTATTTTGTTTCTTTAACATTCTAGGTTAAGCAGCCTTCTGTGCCTAAGCCAAAAAAAGTGAGTAATTCTTTAGAGCCTGACAATGTCACATGCCTGAGGAAGGATCAGCAAAGAAGAAGCATCTTGAAGCATCATGAAGCCTGTACCCAGAATTTCCCACCTCCTGTGGCAAAGGAAAGGGACAGTGTCAGGCCCCTCCCACATTCTTTCTTGGGCTAGGTAAAGAGTAAGCTTGGGGCATTTGCAGCCAAGATGTTGAACAGGGGTGGCATCTGTGACCCTGTGCTGGGCTCTAATAGACAGTACATTAGGGCACATTTCAGAAGCCCAGGACTGAAAAGATATATCATTTGTAGCACTGGGCTTAGATTTCTTGGTGCTTGAAGACAGAGGCCTCCCTCAACTTCAGGATCCAAGTAGGTCATCACATGCGAGAGCTCACTTCCAATATCTGCAGGCCTGTCCAGCCCAGGGGCCCCTCTTTCAGAACAGTGACCACTGGCTGGCCTCTGGCCAGGCCCTGGTCCTCATAGACTTCTTCAACATGGCAGTATCTTGGGTGTCAATCTCTGGCTGGTAGAAAATGAATTAAAAAAAATGGGCCAAAGAAGTTCTAAGTATTCAAGGACAATAAAAACAAAAAGGATCAATTCCAATTTGTCCATCATGAAAAACCAGTAATATCTTTGACCCCAGCCAATTCTAGCTTGCAGTTTTTTGTGCAGAGTGAGGAAACACTACCCGAACCCCCCCCCCCCCGCCCCACGATCCTGTTGCCCAGTTATGTGAGGTGACAAAAGCCACAGGGAGGGGGAGCCACCGTGACAACACTAAAAGTTGTCACAAGCTCCCTGAGCAGAAGTTAGGGCCTTGGAAACAAACAACAATTTATCCAGAGAAACCTCCCTTCACCCAAAAGTGTCAGGGCCCATCTTGGTGAGTAAGAAGCTGGCCAGGCAGCAGCCAGGAGCCCCAGCCAGGGATGCACCGACTCCACAAGAATGGTGTTCAGGAAGAATAAAAAAAAGCAGTTTTCACTGGCTTTGTCCCCTTCATTGCTGGTCCTGCTTCTGTCTGAGTTGTATCTATAACTTCCTGCTGGGACCTTCTAGCCCCTCTGTGAGAGCCAGTTCTGCACCTCCCCTGACTGTGGGCCAGACAGAAACCAAAGCACACTTCCTGAGCGGGAGAATGTCACTGCCAGAGGGCAGTTTCAGGCAACAGGCTCTGGCCCCCAAACACTCAGAGTGCAAAGGGGCCTGAGCTTCAGGGTGAGGATATGTGCTGACTACCACTGGGCACAGAGCCCATTTCTGACCTCCTCTCTGTCTTCCTCTTCATTGCCCTGGTCTCAGGTACCTGTCACTAAGCAGGACATGAGGCCCCATTCTGGTCTCTCCTTTTGATGACCCCTAAATGCAGGCCCCATCCTTTTCCTGGAGCTCCTGCCCAGGACCCCAGGCTCACTCCATGTTCCACACTAAGGACTTCTGCTTGCCTGCCATACATCTCTCACACTGTGGAACTTCTCTTCTAATGGCAGTTACTGACTCCTCCTACCAAAAAGACTGTTTTGTTCCAGATCCAAACACTCTGGTTCTGTCAGTGATCACCCCAGACATACAAATATGCCAGGTCTCCTCCCACAATAGGTAGTTTGAGCTTTGCCTCAGTATGTCCCTGGAAACAGTGCGCCCTGGAGGTATGAGGTCCTGGCATCTTCTGGAGATAGAATCCATGCTGCTTTACTGCCTCATCTTTTAATCTACTTTTCAGGGTAACATGACCTTTGGAATTTTGATTATCCAAGCCTTTACCAAAGTCATTGATGTGGTCTCAGCTCAGGCAGAAGTTGAGCTTGAGGCAGGGATGATTTCTGTGGGTGGACATTTTCCCTTGACATTTGCCTTCGGTGATGGTGCTTCAGAGCCATGGGCATCAATGTGTTGAGGAGGAATGCCCAAGACATGGTGATGTGGCTCCCTGGCCACCAAACTGTGCATACATTCCATTGGTCCCTGCCAATAAGCAGAAGGAGAACAGTGAAGTGGTAGTGGTGGCCTGGGGGTGGGGGTAGCTGAAGCACAGGCAGCAAGCATGGGATGCTGGGGGGAGCCTGTCACACCAGTTTAGGCCTGAGGTGCAGTCAGGTGAGCCAACCTGTCACCCAATGCAGCCCAGCCTGCACATGGTGTATATGCCTGCTGCAGAAGGGCATTCCATGCGACATCACTGCAGCTCCAGACCCCCCAGAGAGAATACAGAATTCAGTGACTTCAGGGTGAAAATGAAACTGGGACAGACCTGAATAGAAGCCTGTACTCAAGAGTGGAGCAATAGAGTCCGTACTTTTCCACACCCTAAATAGCTTACATTTGTACCAATAATGTTGGTAATTTTCAAACCCTAATGTTTGGACAACTAACAGGTGACCCAAAGGCCACATAGAACTCTAAACAAGCACAGGCAGGCAGAGAAAACCTGCTATCAGGTCCTATCTTGTACTGTGAGAATTTCTGTTCCTGTTTCTATTCTTCAGTAAATCCTACTCTTACATTCAGTCATTCTGGTCAGTGGATTTCATTCCTTGAAATCAGGAGAGAAGAACTTAGAAGGAAGAAGAAATTGATGAAGCAGAAGCAGGCAGTTTAGTTTCATCTCAAAACATTACTTTCAATGGCATAGGGTGCTGCTCAGTCTACTGAGAATTCAGGAGGTTTGGTGTGTTGATAGACAGTGGTGTCTTGGCCAACACTGATTGGATTACCATTTTGAAGCTCCCCCACCCCTGTGAAATGTTGACCATGGGAAAAAACGCATCATTGGGGATGTCCTATTTGTAATGTCCTAATACTAGTTGGCTATCTACTAATACTTTGGTGTGGCTACTAATCTAATGACTTTCCATGTGTCTACATTTTAATCCTCTTAGTAACTGTACAGTAGACACTAGTATATTTCAGTTTAGTTACCTCTGAGAGGTTAAGTGATTAGTCCCAGGTTAAAATCCTAGAAGTAATATAACTGGGTTCTGTTTATGGGTCCAGATCCTACATTTTGTAACACTGACACCTGTTGGTCACCCTTGGGAACACATGATGGCTACACCAAATACTTGGAAAGGCAGTCAGCTCAGACCCAGTAGCCCCAAAGGACCTGTTCCTAGATAGCCCTGGACTCATCTACCTGGCCCCTTTATAAAAACGAGCCTGGGGCATGGAAAATGGTAAGTCCTCATGGTCGCTGTGAAGATAGCCCTGGCCACAATCCCTGAATCAGGAAAACCCAGGACACTGGACAGCACCACCCAGCTGGGAAGCCCTCCTTATTCCCAGTTTGAGATTGGGTTCCGCTCAGTGTTGGAGTATGGGGATATTGGGGCCCTGTAACAACCTCCTCAGTGATGCCTAATCTGTGGCCTAGGATATTCTGATGGTGTGGCCATGGCTGTGAGCCCAGTTGGCTCATGGTCAATGAGGCAAAGGTGGTTAGTTTGCACTGTGGAGGCTGCCTTGAGCCCTGAGAGCAGATTGAATCAGGTCATCCTGCCCTCTTTGAGTCAGACTCTGGTGAATCTTGTAGCTATTACTGTGGGCTCAACCCTGAACTGGTAAAATTATCTGGGTCAGGAAGGGAGAGAAAGAGATAAATGATAGATAGATCAATCCATAGATACATAAATAGATAGATAGATAGATAGATTAGATAGATAAGAAAGAAATTTTTAAAAAATTGAAGAAATAATCAAGCTCAAATAATCTGGATTTGGGGAACAGAATGCTCCTTCTAGGCTGGGTTTGGAAATAGCTGCTTGGAACCACCAAATTGAGGCTTAGACTGAGAAGAAGGAAGAACTTGCACAAGTTTACTGGGAGCTGAGGAGAAGCCCACAGAGGAACACACAGGGTACAGGGAAGACAGAAGCAACTTAATGCTATAGATTAAACTTGTAATCCACTTCAGAAGTAAAAATTCCAAGGATTGCAGTCACCTTTTAGATAGGCCTTCGGGCCATTTAAGTATCACTCATAGGATAGGTGAAATGGAAAATTCATCTTTATGAAAGCAAGGCACTATAGTATCCCCATGATCCCAGGCCCCAGGTCCCACCTCAGCTTTGGGGTCCCCTGCACACTTGGGACAATAGGATGCTGGTAAACCCTGTTTTCCTTGACCTGACTATAGTTCCATTCAATCTAGATGTTACACAACACTGTATTCACCTGCAGTTCCTACCTCACAGAACAGACAGCCTCCATTCTCTGCACCTGTCAAGGGCCTCTACATGCAGAATTGTGAAATGGATTTGATGAACAGAAATCCTGAACTACATCCCTGCTGATGTTCTGGGACAATCCATTTCTTTGCATTTCCCATCTTCTAGAGCTGTAGTACCAGCATTCCTTAGAATGTGTTCCTGCCAGCAAGGTAGCAAACATCTCCCTAAGTGAATGCATACATGGCCTTCTGCTCCTGTCTTAAGTCTCCCTCAGGATTCCTTTACATGGACCCTTGACACTAATGCCATCTACCTTGATCATCCACCATAATCTCCAGCCCTAAATACTTATGTTAATCACAATAACAAATGTTGTTCTTCCAGATAATGAACTGGATCCAAAAATTCATAGGATTAGGGTCCACAAATCTTTTAGGGCCAATGTTCAGTTCCATACAAGACAAGTTTCAGTTTCCTGAAATGAGTCTAGAGGAGCAGCAGATGTTGAGGACCAGCACCGAGTGGGGAGCAGGAGCTTCACCAAGGCCTATCCTCTGGTACTGGTGGTCTTGACCTGACTCCTGGAGCCTCTGGACCAATTCTAATGGCTTTCCTTTGACTTCGTCTCTCTTTTATTGCCTACAGGATTGTTATACTAACTTGGCCCTCAAAGAGGGCAGGATGGCCTGGTTCAAAGTTAGTTGTACTAACTTTGGCCCCTCTGCTCACAGGCCCCTCTGACCCAACAATCTGCATTCAACCCAGCAAGAAGTGCCTACCCCTGGCTCTGCTCCCAGTGCCACCTAGTCCCAGCCAGGTGCTCCAAGCAGGTTGCTTCTGTTGCTCCCTCCCCTGTCCTTCTCTTTCTCTGCCTTGGAAAACCTTTAGAACTGCATTGTCACTCCCACCTCCAAGCCCAGCCCTATCTTAAGCCTAGATTAAGAGGTAAATTTGCTGAATTTCATAAATGTGTGGAGATTGGTATTAAAACAAAAATGGGGTGGGGTTTGTTGTTGATTACAGTGTGTCACCTGAGGATATGCTTTACTGAATGTATTGATGCTCCACCTGTGAGGACTAAGCATCCTGTTGTCCTTGGGACTCTAAGAATGGACGCGTTCTTCTCCCAACAGTCCTGTCACCAAGTATAGGCACGCAAAATGACTTATGCCAATTTATTTATAATAAACACCTCTAATACATCTTCACAATAAAATGAAACTATGGTTTTAAGTTGAATTTCTTCAAGCCATCTAAGGGTTAAAATATGTACGTTTTGTTTATAATCCTTATTGATGAAATTAGGTGGAGAGGGACCACTTCTGCAAGGAAAAAAGGCTTGCTGGGATGGCTTCTCCTTTGCGTATTTAAGAATTTTTCTTATGCAAGAGACTTTGGCTTTCACAACATTCATTCTAGGAAATGGTATATTTTATTTATGCCACCCCACATCTCTGTTTTGCATCTTCTTGAGCTGCCATCGTGTGACCCATCACTGGATGCTGTAACCCAGTGGTGCAATCAGTGCTTTGATTTGGCCCCATCATTTGGAGATTCATTTTCAGAACAATAGTAGGTACTTTGGAGAACCTGCAGCCCCTCAACTCTTCACTATCTAATATTTGTCCTGGAATAAGAGACCTACCTTCAACACATTTTCTTTTTTGTGTTGTTGTTATTGTTCTTAAAACAGATTCTGCTTTGTAAAGAATAAAAGCCCCTGGAACTTCAACTGCAGGGATTTTTTAAGAAAGAACTGAGCATTTCTAATTTTCTACTGGACAGGTAGAAGTATTTAAGTTAATGGCACCAAGAACCAGTCAAGCAGGTGGTGCGGACCCCATGTGTAGGCAATGGGACCGAGTTCAGGAAGTGGGTCACAGATGCTAGTGCAGAGCTGGGGTGGGATGGACATCTCCTAGCAGTCTAACCACAGGCTCAAGATGGCCTTTGCCCACCTGCAACAGCATGTCAACTATGGTGACCTATGGATGAGCCCAGAGTAACTGCATGCAGCTTACAGAGGGGGCTGGGACTAGGTCTCTTGAGACACAGGGAATAAATTTTCCTGGTATTCATGACACCAAAAAAAGCGTGGACTTATCTTGAATTAGGCAGACAAGGAGTGAAAATAGCCAGCTAGTGTAAGAGGGAAATAATTTCTTTTTTAAATGCGGAGGATGTGCGTCCTTCCTAACTCGTGGAGAGTACTGTGGTTAAGGTTTAACCCATGTTTTGAAGATTAACTTTAATTCCTGCATATCCTCATTTGAAAGAACCACAGTGCCTGCTGCTCTAGGAGCCCTATAGGAGGCCATGCATATGTACTTTAGTAAAGAAATTGCTGGGACCTGGCTTAAATGAAGACATCAGTTCATTAATTAGGGTGAGAGACTTTGTCATATAGCCACCATGAACTAGAAATAGGGTCCTACATGGAGGAAGATGGTGTAGCTCAGATGGATAGATCAGACAACATCCAGAAGGGCGGGCCCCTCCACCCTGGCATTTGCAGGGATCCATATCAAGTTGTTTATGGTGAACTGTGACCAGTGAGAGGAGCAACAGGAAGAGGACACCCTAAGCCTAAGCCTTCCCTAAGCTCACCATCACCTCCAGCAAGGCTCCTCCATTCTACCATGCCTGGTACTTCAGTGATAGCATAAATCATGGTGTTCTGCCCTAAGGGAGAGGAAGGGAGAGGGATCTGGGATGAAGTCTGTTCACACCTGACTTGCAGGTGGCTGTATTTTGCTCTACCACCTTCCCTCTGAGTCCTTGGATAGGCAGAACAATTTTAGAGAAAAGTTTCATATTGGAGCTGCCACAAACAGAACTGGCAATACTTCTTCTTTTTTCATTTTCCTGGTCACTAGAGATGCCCTGCGGACCCTGCAGACTCAAAAGAAGCCAGCATGGATTAGGTAACCATGGTGGAATGGACACATACAAAAGAAAGAAGGACTCTTCTCACTCAGGGAGAAGGAAGGGGTTCCAGGACACCAGGAGTGCTGTGCATCCATTGGACTGTCAAGGAGCCAACATGCAGGGGACAGCTCCGCCACAGGGAGCCATCTGAAATGGCCTTCCAGGCAGCCAGAGGGAAAGGTCAGACTTGGCTGGGTGGTGTGCATGTCCATGTTGCCCTGCGTTGAGCTCAGACAAGCCTGCTGAGCTGTTGGAAAGTCTGCCATTTAGTGAACTTGAGGTCCAAGAAGGAGCAAAGGTACATTTGTGGGCAGTTCCATTCTGGGCCAGAGCCCCAGTTACTAAGAGCAAGGGACCTGGGGTTTTATGTCCCCTGGTATATTCCTGGTCTCCTAGGGAAAGGTGCCTTGGTGGCCTGATCTGCACACATGTATAAATTTATCATCTTAGGGTGACTTAAATCTCAATCCCTCCAAGAAACAGACTCAGGGAAGATTTGAAGATCCAAGCTCATGCAGACCAGAATGTCAGCAGTTCACCTCATGTATGCAAAGTGCCCTGGTAGTTTAAACTCATGAATTTAATTTTAAAACATGGGATATTCCAGAATCCTGAAAATTTCGTGTCCTATTTCTCTGCTCTGTGTCAAT
Source organism: Spermophilus citellus (assembly GCF_964194105.1). Classification (NCBI taxonomy): domain Eukaryota; kingdom Metazoa; phylum Chordata; class Mammalia; order Rodentia; family Sciuridae; genus Spermophilus; species Spermophilus citellus. Next base: position 18,526,701 of record NC_138195.1, on the reverse strand, counting down.
GGTAGGTGTATCCCAGGAAAGAATCTCTGAGTCCGCTTGCCAGTGGCCCTGAGAGGGCCAGAGATGAAGGATCATTTTGTAGAGACCTGATCAAACTAGCAGCAAATGATGGCACTCAAGGGGCCCCTAACACGTGGCACATGCCTCTAGGCACCTCTCAGTCAATATGTCTAATACAAACTTCACAATAAATAAATATGGCACAAATCAATGTCTTTTTCAATTGATAATGAAGGGGAGGCACAGGTAGGCTAGCCAAGTGCTCAGGGCAGGTACACTAATAAGTCTAAGGTTTTGGGATAAGGCAGTGAACAAAATTGCAGAATCCCATACATGGAAAATTGTGTTTGTGTGTGTGTGTGTGTGTGTGTGTGTGATTAAGAACAGGTTAAGTTGTAGTTTGAAGCAAGGAACCCAGGACAGCCCCTAGTTTCAGATTAAAGAATGACACACGATACCCCATGACCATGCTCAAAATAGGACCTGAGAATTAGTGGTCAAGGGGTTTCATCTAGAAACACTCATCCTGAGAAAGGGTTTTGGAAAAAAACATGAACTTCTCTGAGCTAAGCTCCTTCTGCAGATAGATGAGATTTAAGTATTTATATCCCATAGTACTGTTGGAATAAAATGATTGAAGAATGTGAAGTGCCTGGTGTGGACCTCACAATGAGGCCCCTTTTTTGGTCTTTCCTGCTCCACCCAAGCACCACAGAGGAGGACAGATTTTATAGCATTAGGCACCTTCTGCACAAGATCTTTCTGTGGACAGCTTCTGCCATAGGCAATACCTAATGGGGCTGGAGGTGCTGAGCCTTATGGATTCATCAATGAGCAAGGGGCTTTTGGAATGTCACTTGGGAATAGAGGGGATACATTGACCCTTCAGAAGCATCCAGGCTCCTGAAGGTGGCGAAAAACATGATCTGAGAGGGTTTAGTCTGCATTCATAGGATGAAGAGGCAAGAACTAAGCTGCATCCCTGCTGGCTCTCCCCACAGAGAATCCAGCTTCCCACATCCCTGGTTTCCCTCTGTAGGCTGGAACGAGTGACCTCCAAGTATCTCAGAGGTCCCACCATCTATGCTTCTTAGAGGAGAGTACATGTCCTGGCTTTCTGGATGATTCCATCTTCTTGAGGCCTGGAGAATTGGGTTTTTCCTTCCCAAAGGGCAGAACCACAGCTCAATACTTGTTGACTCCTGGGCAGAGTTGTACCACAGGCTGGGTCAGAGGCTGCCATCTGCAGCAGGGGAAGCATGCCCAGTGGAAGCTCCATGCTCCAGAGACACTCTCAGGAGACACTTCCCTAATGATGGAACTAGGTTTAATGCTTGCTCTTCAGTTTTTGTAAAAACAGGCTTGTTGTCTGTTTAAAAATGCTCTGTAGTTTTTAAAGGAGAGGCAACTAGATGTCATTCCTTGCCTACTTCAACTCTAGAGAGCTCTCAGATCCAAAATCAAGAAGTAGTCTTCAGTCACATCTCTAACCTCAGTGTCTCTATAGTCTCCTTGACATCTAATGGCACCTTCTTGGAACTAATATGTCTCATGAAGAACACTTCTGTGACAACCAACAGTTTCTTCATCCCACTTTAGCAGTTCTTTTTGACCATCTCATTTAAATAAAATTAAACTTATTATGGAGTATTTCCTTTTGGTTTTAGGCATGATGTTCATTTCTGTACCATCTTTGTTTTCTATGTATCATTGTCAGTAAAAACATATAAATTCAAAATAAATGGAAAAGTAACCAAATAAAATTTTACAAGCCAAATTCTCATTTTTATGTAAAAAAGAATTTCTATTATTGTGTTGTTTTCACGCCTCAGAAATCTTTACCAACCACAGGTATAGGTCCCTAATTCAGAACTGTCCACAGTGCTCAGAGGTAGGGATTTCACTCTTCTCTCCTCAGCACTAAAATGAGGACATGTGGTCTTCTAGCAGGTGGAAACATTGGGTGTCAGGATGCTTCATGATATTAAAATAAAATAATAATCCACATAAGAAAATGGTTTATTCACAACATAAATTTATGTATTGCAGAGGCTTAACAGATTTGATTTCATTTAGTGTTCAAAAAAATGACACGAAAGAAGTTGTGTATCTGGATTCGAGTACATTGATCTTCATCTCGCCACATGAGTTTTTGCTAAAGTCAGCACAGCATACCAGCTTTCTGAGACCACTATGGACACTATGAAATTCAGAGCTAAGGTAGCCTGTCGAAGTCCATGCTCCACAATGATTTAATACATGCTTAGTAAGATGAAAGAGGAGGAATCAGAAAAAGGGGAAGACACAGATAAAACAATTAGCAAGGATGGTGGAATGTGATAGACATCATCATCCAAAGTACATGTATGAAGGCACGATTTGGTGTCAACATACTTTATATACAACCAGAGATATGAGAAATTGTGCTGTATACATGTAAAAAGAATTATAATGCATTCCGCTGTCATTTATTTTTTTAAAAAAATCAATAAAAAAAGAAAAACAGGAGACAAGATAAAATACTAACACTGAGAAGTGAGAAGAAGAAATAAACAAAGAACTAATAATAATGAAGATTAAGAGGAAGAAAATGAAGAGTATATATAGACTGGCTCAAGTGCTTGTCATTCAGGACCTCCCTGAGGGTCTCCTCTGTCACATGCAACAGGTAAAGTCATTCAACAAGTACAAAGGATGTCTTCCAAACTCTGTCTAGGGGCCTACTCTAAACTCTGTCTACTCTGACAAACCGCACGGAGAAACTGATGTGAGTCTGATATGGCGTGTTTGCACATCCTAATGCTCATCTATTCCTTGTGTAGAGACTCTTGGTCCACTTTTTTTTCTAGAGTTCAAAATCAGACTTTTGTGTTTCTTCCATCTAGAGACTTCATCCAGATCTGCCTTGATCTCTGTGGCCTCTCTGTTGACCACTGCAGATGCTGAATCTTATCTCCAGTCATGCTGCCTACTGGTCAATAAGTTTTCTAGGTCAGGAGCCCTGACCACTCACACCGTGCTCAGTGCTGCCTTTCTCTCCTTTCCTGATCAGCCACCACCCTAGCCATCTGCAGAGTTTTTCTCTAAACAGACTTCCTCTCAGAAAGAACAAGCTTCTTCCTTCTCATCCCAGACAAACTACCTTCTCTAGACATGACCGGAAGCAAGAACCAGCAGCTCTTGCTTCTAGCACACTTAGAGACTGAAAAAGTAGATCTCAAGTCAATGCTCACAACTCTATTTGCTAAATACCTGGAAAAGACCCTGGGTTATACTTCAGACTGCTTGGTCAGACTCTTTCCCTTGGCAGCGGTAGCATCATCAAAGGATAAAAGGACAACAACATCCTTCCAGAGATGTAGACTACTTAATGAAAGAAAAGAAGTTTCAAAGCATTGACACTGAAGAGTTACTTATTTTTTTTTAAATTTGGTGTGGTTACATGTTGTAAGTAAATGTTGTCACCTACTCTATTTTTTAAAAAAAAATTATTTGTTTTAATTAGTTATATATGAGATTAGAATGCATTTGATAAATCATACATAGATGAGTATAATTTCTCATTTTTCTGATTATACATGTTCTAGAATCACATTGGTTATACAGTCATATATATACATAAAGTAATAATGTCTGTTTCCATTCTATTATCCTTCCTATCCCCATATCCCCTACCCTCCACTCCCTTCACCCCCCTCTACCTATTCTAAGGTAACTCTATTCTTCCCTAGTGACCCTCCCCCCAGAATTGTGAATTATCATCCACATATTAGAGAAAACATTCAGTCTTTGTTTTTTTGAAATTGGCTTATATCGCTTAGCATGATATTCTCCCACTCTCCATTTGCCAGCAAATGCCATAATTTCATTCTTCTTTAAAGCTGAGTAATATTCAGTTGAATATATATGTACCACATTTTTTATCTATTCATCTGCTGAAGGACACCTAGTGTAGCTGTTGTGAATTGAGCTGCTATAAACATTGACGTGGCTGCATCAGTGTAGTATGCTGATTTTAAGTATTTGGGGTCTAAACTGAGGAGTGGGGTAGCTGGGTAAAATGGTGGTTCCATTGCGAGTTTTCCAAGGAGTCTCCATACTGCTTTTCATAGTGTTTGTGCCAATTAAACATCTATCTCTTACCCTGCACAAAAATCAACCCAAAATGGATCTGTTCTAGTTAGGCATTAGAACAGAGACCTTGCACCTAATAGAAGAAAAAGTAGGCTCAAATCTTCACCATATCGGCCGGTCTAGGATCTGACTTCCTTATCAAGACCCCTAAAGTGCAAGAAGTAAAATTAAGAATCAATGGCTATATATGAGATTAGAATGCATTTATGCATTTGATACATCATACATAGCTGACTATAACTTCTCATTTTTCTGATTGTACATGTTGTGGACCTCCATCCTATTTAATTTCTGCTCCTTCTGTGTAGTTTACTGATTGCCTATCTGTATTAAATAAAAAGTTAAATTAGGTAAATTATCATTAAAATCACAATAAACTATAAGATTGAGATAAATTATTTCTGAAAAACAAACATATTAAGCCTCAACTGGTAATGAACCTCTTTAAAAGCAAACAACATATATGTTTGTGTTGTTTTAAAATGTAAAGGTATATATTGTAAAATATATACCACAAAATTACCATCAAAAATGAAATTGTGTCTAACAAGATTAAAGTTTTAACAAGGAACAAAATGTGGCCTCATATCCATTCCTTCCTTATTTCTCAAAAATTCATCAGACTTGCTTTTCTGGAATCTTTTCACTTAGGATTTGATTGGATAATCTTTCATATTAATATGAAATATTTGCACATTTATCCTCCTACTGAATGTATACAAAATATTAATTTCAAAAGCCACATTTATTGCTATGAAATATCGAAAGTCTAATTCAACAGTAATTATGTCGTTTAATGTCTGTACATTGGTGGCACTGACAGGCATTTATTTTAGAAAATTACTATTATTCTCCTGATACTCATACCCCAAAGCTTCAAGTGCATAGCCCAGGATTCCAAGTGCCTTCCCACAACCCATCTGTGAACCCTGTTCCCTCAGTGCCCCATAACATGGCACTGCACAGCCGTCCCAGAAGGCAGGAGTGGGTGCCAGTGTCTCCTAACTGTTCCTGCAAAGATCAGCTTATTGGTGCCCTGAGAGAGCCTAGAAGGCAAAAAGTTAAAACAAACACACAAAAAATTCTATCAACATTTTGTCTCCAAAACCAGGTTTATTTTTTGTTTTCATTTTTATAACTCAGATTTATCATTTTATCATTTATACATTTTTTCCCATGAGAGGCACTGGACAGATCTTTAGAAATAATTTAGCTTCATCTGGATCTTGGAAATAATCTGTTGACAAAAGGATCTTGGTCAGGTGTGGTGTTCTCTTCCTAGCACCCACACAAGTCCTGGCCGATAATGGGGAGCATGCACCATGAGTAGAGGGATGCCTGCCTGGATGGCTGGATGCAAGAAATGTAGCCCAGAAAGGCAACTTAGGAGGGAAAAACAAAGAAACAAACAACAACAAAAAAAAAAAAACAAAGAAGAATTTCCATGTGCTGAAATGAAAATAAGTGACAGGAGAAAAAGAAAGAGAGGAAGAGAGAGGGGGAAAGAAATGAGATGTATTCCGCTGCCCACACCCCTCTATTGGCTCTGACAGGCAGCACCCAAAGGCACATCTTTCTTGGCTGCTCAGTCAACATCTTCAAGAACAGAAAGGAGACTCTGAGCACACAATTTGCACTTGGCCCAGGAGCACTCTCTCAGGTTGGTCAGGACCCTCCTTCCTGGCTCTTCTCACCTCCAGGGTGGTGTTTCTGAGCAGCCCATTGGTCTACGGTCTTTGCAGCAGGACTGACTGGTGAGCAGAGCCAGGCAGAGAGACTCCAGGATCTGGGAACCCAAAGTTCCCTATCAATGTGGGGCAGTGCTCCCTTGACTGCTGATCTAGCTTGCCCCAACACACAATTCTTGTGACCCCTCTTGGCCACTCCCAGCAGCCTGGAATCATTGTCAGAACCAGATGTCAGTGGCACACTTAGGTGCATGTGAATTCAGTTCACAGCTATGGAACCTGAAGACCACCCTTACATCTTTTCTTCTGACCCGCGCACTTTTACCCTAGGCTCAAAGTACTATGGTGCCCCTGAGCACCGTTGGCAACCATTTTTTGGTGCAGGCTGACCCCTACATGCCTCCCAAGGGCAGCAGAAGTTCTCTATCCTCCTACACAGACTAAAAGGAGTAGCCTGGGGAGCTGGGTACAGGTCTTCACTGAAGAGATTCTGCTACTTCTCAGCCTCTTTCCAGTCCCATTTCTACCCCACAGATGTGGCATGGCAACACTTTGCCAGATTGGGGCAAGTTCCATGACCTAGGATAATCTGAAGATGTCCAGAGCATAAATGCCTTGGGAAGGTGGGATGATGTCAGTGTGGAAAATAACAATTTACTGCAATTTTTTATTGGCTATTACCTTCTCAATATTGTAACAAAATACCCTACAGGGAGAAAATGTTCATTTGGGCTCACTGCTCTGGAAATTCCAATCTGTGATCAGGTGGCCCAAAGATATGAATGGTATCTGGTAAGGGTAGTATCTGATGCATTGGCTTACACCATAAGCCGGCAAAAGTAAGGAAGAGATGGAGGTCCCACAATCCCCTTCAAAGGCCTGTCCATAGAGACCTAGTGACTCCTACTAGACCCAACCTACTGAAGATTCCACCACCTCCCAATAGTGCTGTCTTAGAGGCCAATCTTTTACCACTTGAATCTTTGGGGGACATTCACCCCAACAATGGCCTTCTGTATTAAAAGTATTTTTTTATTTCAAAATTATAAAGTGAAAAAAATATGCCACACACTGGCAGAAAATATTTGCAACAATTGATAAAGAATAATTAGTAACAAAAATGCATATGTTAATGACCAATATGAAAAGGATAAACACCCCAGTCAGAAAAGGGACATAAAGCCATGGATAGGCTTTGAAATGAAGAGGGAAACATGAATGACCAAGTGTCATGCAGTAGACCATCAGGAAGTAGGAAAGACAAATTCAGTCCACAGTGAGATGTCTAATCAAAAGCACAGTCTATGAAACCATGACAGTATCAAGGCTCATTACATGTGGAAAACAAGGGGACCCTGAGATGCTGTTGGGGGAATATACCAGATTTCATCAACTCTAAAATATTATTTATTCAAGATAGTTTGTTCTTTTAAAGTTAACACAAGAGGAATAAACAAAAAATCCTCAGAACTCAATGTTTTTATCACTTGTTAATTTTATGTTATGCACATTGAAGTCTCTTTTTTCAGGTATTAAGGAAGGAGTTTTTAAACATAAATCATTTTTATGAATATAAACTCAAAAAAAAATAAAATTGAAAAAGATATTTCTAAGATTGTTTCCCTTCACGATCTGCGGTTTTGGAATTCCTTTTCAATGCGATCACTGCACCCCTGTTTCCCCACACTGTGCCTCACTCCAGGGTCCAAGCACTGGGTGTGTCCTTCCACCTCTTGTGCCTCCTTGTGAAAGCAGGGGTCTGTGTGGCTCCATCTGAACCTTGACAGGTCAGTGACTGCTCTGACCAGAGTACAGAGGAAGTGGCAGTATGTGACTTCTGAGGTGATGTCATAGAGGGGGCTAGAGTTTCTGCCTTGCTCCCTGCAAATACTCTCTGAGCTCTGAGTTCAGACCTCTGAGCCACCATGAAAACAGTGGACTCACCCTGGGAGCTCATGCCAAGAGGAAGATTGAGTCCTGAGGAGAAGCCACATGCAGGTTCTCCATGATCAGTAGAAGGAACCATCCTGCCCAGGTGTCATACCTGGGGAAAAGGGTGTGGAAGCCACCAGTTACCTCCAGTCACCAGTCACCCATGTCTTTCCCTGTGCTCAAGTCTCCCCACAATGCACCTCATAGTGACCCTCCCACTTTGCCATCCTTGCCTCTCTGCACAGAACCTGTGAGCACAATAAAATGGCTCTTGTTTTATGTCATAAAGTTTGGGTGCTTGGTACCAGGCATAATGGGCATGGCTCCGATTCTCAAGAGAACTTAGGCAACTGCACAGTCTTAATCTCCATCTAGATATTTACCTCCCACTGCTGATTTCAGAGTTCACATGAATGTCCCCTTCACTTCCTTTGCCCACACTAGCCTCCCAATCCCTGACTCTTCACTCACAGTGACATTTTTAGCTATCCTTCTTGCTTAATTAAATTTCCCAGTTTTTTTAGGTCGCTTAAGGACCAGTTGTGAGAAACTGGGCTGAAGGACAAAGAGGTCTCATCTGACATGCTGTTCAAGGATCCAGTGACTGCCACTTAGTATTGTCTACATGAAGGGCATTGAGCAGAGTTCAGGTCACAAAGTCACCATGTCAACCTTCCTGTCAATCATAACTACAGGGAATTCTGTCCCAGGGTGGGGGAAGGGCCATGCAGGCAGCTGGTGGCAGAATACTCAGAGCTGCTGCTTCCCCAGTCCCCATGCCCAAACAGGTTCCTGGTAGAGGGCTACAATGATTGTTGGTGATAGGGTGCCAAAAGGTTGTGGCCCCTGAGTACAGGTGGAGGTGGCAGAAGAAGCAGCCAGAGGTGGCAGAACAAGAAGCCAGAGGTGGTCTGTGCTCAGCCTACCTGTGACCCTGTACAGCTCTCTAAAAGCTAGAAGGATCACAGGGACATCAAGAAAATGGTGATCCACTGTCCTCAAGTGCCTTGCACTACACTCTTTCTGCTACTGCTGCTACCTCCATCCCTTTTGAGATCAGGGAGCCTTCAGAACCATGGCCCTGGCTGGAGAATATTCCACCACCTGGGCAAGGGCTCAAGAAGCTTCTACAACCGCCGTGATCCAGGTGCAAGGCAACGATGGTTCCCAAGGCAAGCGGGAAAGGAAAGCAGTTGCCAGGGGATCTTCGACCTCTACTTTATCTTGGACAAGTGAGTCACCCTTCTGCTCTGTCCCCAGATAGCCCATGGGGATTAGCTTTTAGCCTTAGTCACTATGGTCAGAACATTACAGATCCTGGAAGAGGACAAGCAGGGTTGATTACAGATCCTGGAAGATTACAGATCCTGGAAGAGGACAAGCAGGGTTGTCTGTGGTCAGACCCCAGGCATGGTCCTCAGCAGCTTACTTACTGCCTACAAGGAGGGACACCATCACAGGGGTCCTGGATGGCTCTGCCCCTCCAGCAGATCTCACTAGCCCAGATCTTGCTCCTACCTGCCTCTCAGTCTGATTATGGTTAGGATTCACCTTCTCAGCCATGTGTAGGGCTCACTGCTGACTTTTCTGGAGAGAGTGCTCTGTGGCCTCTGCTGGGCTCTCTCCCAGTGCCACTGCTCAGAATGTCCTGTGCTTTGCTGCTTCTCATGTTTTGCTTCTTCCTTCCCCACATGGACAGCCAAGGCACAGTTCCTGCACTGGCAGGAGCAGGGGGCTCTGCCTCAGTGTGACCCTGGGGAAGCTGGACCTTGCCTTAGGCTGGCTGTTAAGGAAGGAAAGGAAGTGTGGGTGTTTCTGTTCTGGGTTCCATTCTCAGCCCCTCCTGCTGGTCTGGAAATGAACACAGTACTTTGACAGAGGTAAGGAAACCCCAGAAAGTGGTGGAAGCATGTGCTGGCCTCCAAATCCTTTTCCTCCCTAGCATGTTAGACATCCGCCAAACATCTTGAGCTGCAGATAAGCAAAGGTATTTTTTTTGACATATGTCCTAGTCTGGGTTTGGCACCTGGATTGGGAAGGTGCCCAGAGGCTGCTAGTACTGACAATATCACCAGAAAGAGGATCAAGGAGGTCCCCATAAGGGAAAAGAGGAACCTCAACTTAGCTCTGGAAGATTGTTGACTTATGCCACAGGAAAAAAATCAGCATGTTTCAAAATAGCCACAAAGATTTATTTTAAAAAGCAAAGAGAATTATTTAGTAAAGCAAGCAAAGGAGCAGGCTGCCCATTCCAAGAGAGAAAGAATGTGGACATTTGAGAATGAAATGCACTTTGGGGGTACTTGGGGTCTTCTTTTATAAGAAATTTTGTAAATATTGAACATAAGAAGTGTGTAGGGGATGAGTGATATCAGCCCAAGAGCTTAATTCTCTTTAAGGAGCAGGGTGAAGGTTATGGTTATCTGGTTCTTTCTGGATCTCTTAGTTGACATCATCCAGTTAATAATATAAGGAATACCATTTTTCTGGGGCAATATTATCCTTGTCTTTATTTATTCTAAAGAAAAGGTGTTGTAAAAATTGTATAAACTAGTAATGTAGGTAGGAATTAATCATCTGGACTCATTATACCATAATATTGAAGGGCTTCATAAAAATTGAGATCTGGAGGAAAACAGAATTGGGGGGTAAATTTGAGGGGTTTTATGGAGCTTCTTAGATTTGAAGTTACTGTTTCTTTTCCCTTCCCTGTTAGTCTCCTTTCTACCTTACCCTGGTGTATTTTATACCACCTCAACAAAACCTGGGCTTCCTGGGCTATTCTCTCTTCATTGTCCCAAATTTAGTTCCTCACATTTTTTTGCTGCTGTAACCTGAAAAAAACTGTAAACCCCTAAATAATTTTTCTTCGACTAAAAAAATTTTCTTGTTTGAATCTTTTGTTCACAGCAGCAAAAGCAGCTAACTAAATCAGCCTCCTAACATCTTGAGGAGTTAGGTTATCACTGCATCTTAGGAGGGTTAAATTTAGATTGGAAGTGAGCTGATGATTTGCTCAAGGTCAATCATAGCTTGATGCAAATTATCAGAAAGTGAAAGAGTCTCCCCTTTCTTTTCTGCAAAGGCATGAATGGGGTAGGGGGCCTAGAGAAGACCAGAGAAACAGTTTCTGAGTCAAAAATGTTGCCACTTGTCAACCCTCCTCCTCACCTCACATGGATCCCCACATGGCATCTTCAATGCTGGGAGACAGGGCAGGTAATCTGGCCAGACTTGGCTGGGGCTGGAAAATGAGCTGAAGACTAGGAGGCCAGGAAAGAAAGGGAGCAGCTTGAGTCCCCTGAACCCCAGGTCAGGGTGCAGAATTGAGGCTGGTCTGCTGGATCCCCCTCAATTCCTAATGACAGATTTGCCAATTGTCAATCCTACTGGCCTCAGCAAGATCCTGTTGGAATTTGCCCTTAGGAAGAGTCCTAGAGGAGCCCCTCCACCACCATTTCCCTGTGTTTTGTTGAAGTTTTGTATCTATATTCAGAGGGAACATTGGTCTGCACCTTCCTAGAATATCTCTTTCTGACTTTGGTGGTAGGGTAATGCTGCTTCATTGTATGAGTTTCAGAGTTTCTCCTTGTCTTCAATTTTTGGAAGATTTTTTAAAAAATTGATGAGATTTCTTCCTTGAAAGTCTGCTTGAATTCACCGGTGGTAGAATTCATCGGTGGTTTGGTTGGTAGATTTATTTTATTTTATTTTTTACAGATTTTAATCTTTTAAAAGTTAAATTTCTATACATATTTTCTATTTACTTTCATCATTTCTTTAGGTAGATTGAGTATTGCTAGGAAAAAAAAATCTATTTCATCTAGGTATCCAATTTATTAGCCAAAAGATGTCTGTCCATGGCATGCCCTTAATTTCCACAGAATTGGCAGTAAAGCTGACACAGATTTTAATCATTGTGTTGTCTCTCTTTTATTTTAGGTCAATAAAGATGAAGGTTTGCCAATTTTATGTTCCTTTCAAAGAATAAGGTTTTGGTTTAATCAAAATTTCTCTACATTTCTATTTTCTATTTTATCTCTTCTATAATGTTCTCTATTTCCTTTCTTCTGCCAGCTTTAAATTTAGCTTTTTTTCCCCACAAGAGGAAAAGTTGATTTACTGATAGGTGTTTCTTCTTTTTAATATATTTTTATAGCTATAAATTGTCTCTTAGCACTGCTTTAGCTTCATTCCATGTTTTTCTATGTCACCATTTCATTTTTATTTGTCTCAGGTATTTTCAACCTTTCCTTGTGATTTCTTCTTTGATAATTTTGTCCTTGACAAAGTTTGTTGTTTAATTCCCACCTACTTTTGAATTTTTGAGTTTTCATTGTGGTTGACTTCAAGCTTTCTTTCATTGTGATAACAGAAGATACTTGGAATGATTTCAAACTTTTACATTTGTTTAAAGATTTGTTTTATTGCCTAACACATAATCTACTAAAAAGAATCTTCCACATGAATTTGAAAAAAAAAAATGTGTATTCAGTTGTCAGGTAGAGTGTTTTGTACATACTATTTCACACAGTGTTTTTCCTTCTTATTGGTGCATTATAATTACACATAATAATGAGATTTATCATGTCATATTCGTGCATGCACATAACATAATTTGAACAATATCATGCCCCAGTATGGGTATAGTTTTTTTAAATAATTATATTAGAATATTCTATTTTCTCACTTCTCTATTTCCTTATATCTTATATAGTCATATTTATGATTGAAAATGACATTTTAAAGTCTCCAACTATAATTTAGAACTCTTTTTCCATTTAACTTTGTCAGTTTTACTTCATAAATTTTGGAGTTCTGATTTTTGATGCAAGTCTATTTATTATTGTTTTATCTATTTTTGTGAATTGACATTTTTATTAAGTATAAAATATTTTTTGTCTCTTCTGTCTGTTTGTACTTAAATTCTAGTTAGTGGAATACCCCCAGCTCTCTTTTGCCTTACGTTGCATGAAATATGTTTTCATCCTTTCACTTTAAACTATGTATGCCTTTAGGTCTATCGTGAGTCTCTTGTAAACACTAGACAGTTAGATCATGAGTTTTGTTTGCTTTCTTTATTTTAAATTCCATTCTAACCATCTATTGCTTTGGATTAAAGATTTTAATCTGCTTATATTTGAAGTAATTGCTTATAGGGAAGGGATTTTGCATTATGTTTGTTTCCTGTATGTTTTCTGCCTTTTCTGTTTTTCCTTTTCTCCATGTCTCTCTTTTTTTGTGCTTAGTTGATTTGTAGGAAATGACACGTTTTGTTTATTTTCTCATTTACTTTTGTGTATATTCTATTTGGGGCATTTTCTTTATGATTACGTGTGGATTGCAGGTACCTTCTAATGTTATAGCAACCCAATTTGAATCACTGCCATTTAAATTTTATTACATACAAAAGCTCTACATTATGCACCCTTTTGTTACAATGTCATAAATTACATCTTTATATGTTGTCGTCTCAAAAACGTATATGATTTTGTGCATTTGTCTTAAAATTCTGCAGAAAATAAAAATAAGTTAGAAAACAAGATTACAACAATAATGGAACATATATTTGCTCTTGTACTTATATTTTCCAGAAATAACTCTATGTTCATATGGCTTTGAGTTATTGTCTGGTGTCTTCCATTTTTGTTGAAAGACATTTTATCATTTCCTGGAGTTCAGGTCTAGAGCTTCTCTTCTGGTTCTTCAATAATCTATTGTACATCTCCACCCAAAACCTTTGGCCCAGAGCATCTATGATTTGTTGACTCCTGTGGCTTAGTTGTAGCCATTAAGTAAAGTGCCCGCCTCCTTTCCTACCTATGTTCCAAGTTATGCAAGGAAAAGTTGAGAGGGAGTCCACCCATGAAGTATCCCCAAGACAGGTGAAAACAGATGTATTCAATAATTTGCAACTGCTCCTTTTAATTGAAGAACAATATTTTTAAAATGGGTCTACTGCTCAAAATCAAAACTGCCTATATACTGGAAATGGAATAGTCGAAGGGTTAGCAAAACAGCACATTCACACAAAAAATTTCTCATACTTTGAAGATGACATTTTCTCAGACAGGCACTTACAATATTGCTGTGAAATTTTTTCCAGAGACTTTGCAAAATTGGCCCAGAAGCAGTTGGGTTTTTTGTTTGTTTGTTTGTTTGTTTTTGTTGTTGTTTGTGTGTGTGAGTTGGAAAGCTTCCATTAGAAAAAGGGCATTGAGATTTAAAGACACCATTTCTCTGAAAAAAAATTCATGCTAGTGGTTTTTAATTATAATTCCTTTTTTTAATCACAGAAATACTTGAAGATGCATTGAAATGTCAAGCATTCAAATGAGGCTCACAACGATAAAAAAAATTAATAAATAAGTACTCCTGCCCAATTCTGCGAGACTACAGATCCCACTCCCTAAGGCAACCACTTGCAGACTTGCTAGCTTTCATTTGTGATATTATCTTTCGTTCTAAGAATAAGCTTGTTCTGGCAAGCGTTTCTTGCTTTTTGTTTCTCTTTTCTTACTATAGGGATAAAGCATTGGCTTCCTCATAACCAGCTTCCATGCAGGTTTCTGTAACATCTTCTTCCATCCCTTCTACATGATGATTCAATCAGTGATACAACTGTGATGTTTTGGTCTCAAACTGATATTAAAAGTGTCCTCAAGAGTGTAGTGATCTTGTCTCTCGTGGGCACTAGCCTGATTGGAGCCCTGTGTGCTGGAACTTCATACAGTTTTCACTGTTCCTTGTTGTCTCCTTTCTAGGGAAGGAAATCTTGGTCCCTGTATTCCTTTACTCTTTCCCTGAACACTCCCTTCCTTCCATGTTCAGAATACACACCCTCTTTGACAATCATCTCAAAGTGAAACTCTTACAGAACATGTGAGTGTGTTGAAGACTCTGACTCCCAATGAGTCTTCAGTGGAGGATACTCCTTTCTACAGGGGAAAAACAGGAGAAGAGTAAGAAGAGTAAGAAAGAAAGCAGACAATGTTACCTTTAGTTAGGAAAAAAAGCTGTCTTGCACATTAGCCTGGGAGCTGCAGAGCACAAAGTTGGTGTTATGGATGGGCTGGCTGTCTAGAGCTTAGTTAGCCAGCTAATGATGGATACCACAGCATCATTCAGGTATGTCAGTGAAACAAGCGGTGTGTGGGATTTGAAGAAATATCTTGGTTCCGAAACATGCTAAGTATAAATATTGTCAAGAATTTCTTGACCATTCAGTGCCTCAGTTTTCTCAATTGAGAAATGGGAATAAGTTGGTATCATAAGGAATGCATGCATAGCAGGTTCCTAGCCTACACATTCTCAGTGAAAGTTGAACCTAATATTGTTGGGGTTATCTAGATCTTATTTTGTCATCAGCTACATGTAGTTTTATATGCAGCCTAGAGGAGGTAATAGGATGGTATAGAGAGAAGGCAGTTGCTATTAGTATGTGACTCAGCACATATAAACATGACCTTCCAGAAACTCACATTTAAGGACACAGTGATACCTGGAGAGAATAAATGTTGGCTCCTAGTAAGGTTTCTGTCTCTCATAACACATGAATCACATGAACCACCATGGATCCAGGAAAAATGTCTGAGCAAGTGCACTAACTTCAGTTTTACCATGGACCATCTCTCAAAACTTGGACAGAAAGCATAGCAGTTAAGCTTGACATTTCTCTTTCATGCTTAGAATCTAGTTGCTGTCCCTTGGTGCAGTGGAGGCTGATGGAGATGTGGAATTGCAAACACCTTTGACCCTGGGAAGTAGCACAGATGGGAGTGATCCCCACAATGTGGAATATCAGAGGTTCGAATTCCCTTTACCTCTTCCCCAGAGATCCAGGGACTAAATGTGAGAAAAAGGGAGCAGGGACCTGAGAGTCAAGATGGAAGGTCCTGTGCCTTTCCCTCCTAGTTGGAAATGATGACAGCTGGACATGCTGCTCCTCTGGCAGTGCCTACTAGAAAAGGCCTTAGTACTAAGAGTACTGATGAGCTGTGCAGGCTGATGGGAAACCCTGGGTATAAAATAAGCTCAGGTTCCCATCTACACAAGATGAAGTTTCGATTCCTATTGAAAATGACTCCACCTGCTGCTCACAGTGAGCTCTGGGAAATTTGAGTCAGTGAGTGGAATCTGGCAGTGTCATGGGGTTGCAGGTCAGATAGGCCTGAGTAAAAAAATCTCCAGTCTGAGGGGAAGGAGAATTGCAGGCCAGGACTTGTCCCCTTCTGGGATTTGACTATCCAAGTGCCTCTGATCTCAGTGATGCCAAAAGCCCTTCTCTACCCACCCATAGAGAGAGCAGGAAATGGTTAAAATAAGGGCAAATGGCAGGGAGTTGGGTGGGCAAAGGGAACCTGCAAATCAGAAAAGATAATGGACTTTTCCATCCACAGATCCCACCTAGCATGACCAGCCACACTGGTAAATTACCAAAGTTCCCTCATCTTGGGATGTCCTACAGTCTCAGGCCGAAGGGTCTACTTGACCAACCTCTGCTACTCCTGGCCCTGATTAATGTCACCTCTCAGGATGATGCACTGTGGTTCTTGGTGCTGGGATGCACTTGTTAAGGAGCCTGCTGGACAGCAGGGCAAGGCAGAAACTGCACACCCACTGGATATGCCATATCTCCCCAACTCTTATTTCCTTTTTTTCAGGTCTGCCAGTGTGAACAACAATTGGATTTACGTTTATGAGTTGGTGAAGGATTTGGTAAACAAATTCAAAAAGTACGGCTTCTCCACACTGCTGGCTCCTCTGTGCTGCGGGGAATAGTCCCTGGCAGGCAAAGGGCATGACCGTTAGATTTGGTGAGCGTGGGAGCACCTCATGTAGGTAGCACAGAGCCCAGGGTGCAGGGCAAGAAAGGAACAAACCACACTGGACCTGTGGGGTCTCAGCAACTCTGGCTGGCCCCTTCCTGGGAGACAAGGTATAGTGCAGAGATAAGGTCTTCCCTCCAGGACCTCATAGGCTGGAAATAAGTCAAGACAGAAAAGGGCTGGGGTTGTAGCACAGTAGTAGAGTGTTTGCCTAGCAGGTGTGAGACACTGGGCTTCATCTTCAGCACTACGTATAAATTTTAAAAATAAGGATATTGTGCCAATCTACAACTAAAATATTATTTTAAAAGAAAGTACAGTAACTCAGTAACTGGTAGAAAACTTGACTTCCTTGGAAGGTTAAAAGACAAAGCAGGAATACCAGAAATCAAAGATAGTTTCCCTCAAAAAAGGTGGATATTTGAACTTGATCTTGAAGGATAGAGAAAGGGACAGGGTCACAGCAACCATCAAGGTGACCTCTAATGAAGAGGTTCTGGAGAGGCTAGGGAATGAAGGAAACTCAGAGCCAGGCTCAGAGATGAGACAGCACTAACCAATTTGGGGCCAAGCTATAGGGACTCATCACGCCAGGTCAAGGGATTTAGAATGTACCCTGTGAGCCATAAAGAAGTCATTGAAGATTCATGGATTTGGGGAGACAAGATCAAGATTGGGAAAAAAATTCAATAACTATGGGTGAACTGAGTCAAGAAAAAACAAGACCACTGGGGAGTTCAGCCAGAGAGGCATGTAGCAATCTTATTATAAGGTCTGAGGGTCTTGAGTTATAGGGCACTGAAAAGAGAGAGAGAGAAAGGGGAGGCAGGTGTGCAAATGGCTGCCAAAAAGAAGATGAACTCTTTGAGCCAGGGAGTGAAGTGGGGACGAAGATACAAGCAAGGTGACAGTAGAAGACAGTCCAGGTGGGTGGGAGGCCCTCATGGAGGAGTGTAGATATGTCTGTCTCTTTTCATGTTCAGTGGGTGCATGATTGTGGGATGTGTGCTTGTGTGTTTGTGCGTGTGTGCATGCACATGCATGTGTGTGCAAGTGAAAGAGAGTTGGGGTGTTGGGAATACAGAGCTGAAGCAGGAAACCTTCAGCACCCTCTTTTTCCTTGGACACTTCATCTCCATAGTCTTCAGAATCCTTCACCAAATGCTTCTGAACCCCTCCTTATCTGAAATTACCCCAGTGCAGAAGAGACGGGTGGGGATCAGGGAAATATGCACCTCCTCCCTGGCTGCTCACTGATATCCAGTAGAACCAGTTCATTGGCTTCTCATGAGCTGTGCTTCCTCCTCAGGCCAAATATGCGGATGTCAATCGTTCTCTACTCAAAGGGTGCAGAAATTTTCATGCCGCTCACTGGAGACAGGTAGGTGCTGCTGTGAAGCCCAAGGCAGGCCTGATGAGCCTGGCCACATGGAGCTCCAAGGTTCTGAGAGGCTCACTGAGAGCAAGGTGGGCTGGTCCTGACAACCTTAAATACCCACATTGACCTCCAGCCCTGGCTTGCCAGTCCCTTTCTGTCGACTGCTTCATTGATACCTACAGATTCTGTGCTTTCAGAAGTTCGTCTACCCTGCCCTTTATCAGCCCTGAATTCTTCCCTGGAGGCTGGCTGTGTCAACCTTCCCCATCCCTATTCCAAAAATCTCATGGGGCAGATAGGTAGGTCCCACCAGAACTCTGGCCTGGGACCTTCCATGGCAGGTAAATGTCTGCCCAGGCCAGTGAGGCAGGGAGACAGCCTGGGAACCAGGGGAAGTGCTTTGTAGAGGGTCTAGGCCAGGAGGGGCCCTGAGTCCAAGGCAGGGATGGGTGCTGCAGGGAGGCATGAGGAGCAAGCATCCAGGGTGTGGAGGGTGGGGCACCTGTGCCAAGGGGCCCAGAGGTGGGAAGTTGTGGAGCTTCTGACTGACTGGGAGGTGAGGGAGAGCTTGGGATGCAATGTCCAGTGCTCTGCACAGAGTAGGACAGGCACAGAAGAGAGGTGGAGACACTGAAGACGTCTGCATGTTTGTAGTTGTGGGGCATCTCTTGTCCAGTGTCCCCCACAAAAAAAGCCAGAAGCAGGGAATGAGGAGGGACAAGCCAGCCCTAGGCAAGGGGAAGGAGGTCAAGGGCATGTGGACAAGTTGGCCCCCACGTATTGTTGTGGCGTGTTTTACATAAATCACAGGGTCAGTCTTGAAGCCACACATAGAAACTATTTTCACTGGCGGGTCAGAAGGGCAGCAGACGAGTCGCCTCTACAACCTTCCACCCCTTGCAGAAGGTAGGGTGAGTGCACTCTTATAAACAAAAACACCCAAACCACCAGTAATTCCAAACCATAGCAACATAGGGAATGGGTCTGAATAATCAAGTACAGTCAGGGTACATTTCCAAAGAAAAAATGGGAACAAAAAAGAGAAAAATTTTACATTGTATAGGAACAGAAACATTTTCCAAGGCCGTGAATTTCTAAGCAGGCTGTGTTAAGCAGGATCAAGTTGACAGAGGCAGAGTTTTCTCAAAGGAGAAGCATTTCTTATATGAAATGGAGTGTCAGGGTCCAATGGAGTTTGTTTGGTCAAGACACATATATTCTGGCCCATAACAGTACAGTGTCAAGGAAGACAGGGAGGGGCTGGGTCCGTGGACACAGGGAAGACCTGGGTTGGTATAGGTTTGGGAGAGACCTGAGTGGGTGTGAGGTGGTAGAGAGGAAGGATGTGGTAAGGATGCTGACAGGGGTCCCTGAGGGACAGGAGGTACTGGGCTGGGCTGGGTGGACCCTGGTTTGGCATTCCCTGGGCAGGGCTGGGTATGGCCTCCTCATCTCCCTTGGCAGGGTCAAGCTTAGGGCCCTCAGTTTTCAAACGTGGAACTTCTCTGCCTGAGGTGGAAAGCCACCCTCAGGGTCTATTCTCTAATTTTGCTGACTCAGTCTGTCATGTTTATTTAACCCAGGCCTCAGGATGCCCCTTCCTGTATCCTTACTGCTAACAGAGCCCTTTCTGCCTGCCCTAATCCTGTCTGCTTTAACAGCACCTGACAGGCCAAATCCCCCAGCCAGTTCATGGAGCTAGGCTGGGCACCCTCATGGACAACGTTGAGGGCTGCTACCCCAGCTTTGGGTCTTTTGTTTTAGTAGGTCCTGGAGCCCAGCTCTCTAATTGAGTAGACTGGCCAGAGGTCTGTGGCAGTGGGGGGTAGTAGCTGGCAGAGCTTAGCCACATGACCTTTTCTCAAGGCAGCCTTCCCTATGGAAAGCAGAGTGTTCAGGAGGACAGTGTTCTAAGATTTAGAGATAGAGGCAGGAATGATGAGCCCCCATGGTGTCTCTCACACACAAGCACATCCCTGTGGGCCTCCTCCTCTAACAAAAATCGGACCAGGCAAGCCCATGGTGAGCTCCCTGAGGCCTGAATACCCTCACATGAGCTCAGAAAATGGCCTAGGTTCTCAGCAACCATGATGCCTCACCTGACCTGCCACAGTGCTCATGACATTAGGGTCAGAGAAGGCTGTGAAACTTCCTGTCCAAGACCCAGTGCCCAACGGGGGTCACCATCATGCTTGCCTTGTGTCCTCTCGTGTCCAGGCAATTCCACGGTAGACAAAGCTGTGGGACAGTTCATAAGTTGGTTTATAATTGTCAGTCTTCCTCACCTTAATCTTTATTTTCAACTTTTTTTTTTTCAGAAAAGTAATTGAAGAGAATCTCAAGAGACTTGAGAGAGTGGTGCCTACAGGACAAACCAACATGCATGAAGGATTTAAATTGGTACGAATGGCTGGGACCTGGAATTGAGGCTCCCGGTTCTTAGAGTATCACTAAGGCATCTCACTATTATTCTCCAATGTTTCTTCATTCCTGGGCAGGTAAATCAACAGATGGAAAAAGTCATCGCTGAAGGTAAGCTGCCTGCTTCCTTCTTTGTGGTAGGTGGGGCATAGAGCTGGTGCCCCTGGGAGACATATGTGCAGATCTGCTGGGCCTCTTCCAAGCTCCTACTCTTGGAGCCAGTTACTGGAGCCAGAACTGCAAGACCAGCCTGTGCAGTGAGCCTTGTACAGGATGGTTCTGAGATGTACCTATATTTGAGGCCCCAGGTATCCATGCGTGGATCTTGGTCACTCTGAGGTCTTTGACCTACACTTGATCCTAGTAAACAGAAAGAAGAAAAACTGCAGGGACTTTGAAGAAACAGACCTCTTTGTGAAGCTCCGACCCACAGATTGTTTTTCCCTGCCAAGCCAGCCTTCCTTGTCCTTCTCCCATCTGTGTCTTCCTTCTCTGAAGGGCCTCTTGGACCTGTATCTCAGACAACGCAAACAGCTTTGCACCCCCAGAAAGGATGTCCCTCTGGACTGTAGGCTTGCAGCTCCTGCCAGGAATATGTGGGGCCTGGTGCAGAAGAGCACTGAGGGCATGTGGGATCCCCTCCCCTAAGCCCAGTGAACAACAGTCCTAAACTACCAGACCTACAGATGGCCCAAGAGTTCCCACAGATTGTGCCTGAATCAGGTGCCTGGCCTTCATCAGCCTCACGGGCCTCTGCAGGAGGGAGTGTCTGACTGCCGCTCCCCTCACCCAGCTAATAGGCTAAGCTTATGGAGGAATGGCCGGGCTTGCTCAGGGGAAAGTGTGCACAGCCTGGGGGTTAATGAGAATTCAAGTCACCTTACCCAAGATGCTGAGGTGAGGGGAGCACCTGACCTGTCTGCTGTGGTCAGTGCAGGGCCCTGGAGGCCCATGGCAGCATAGACACGGATGGACACTTGCCAACCAAGCTACACTCTTCTTGCTTATTCTGTAGGCAGTAAAGCTACCCCCATGATTATTGCCATGACTGATGGAAGACTGTTACCAAACGTATTTGAGGAGACCAAGGAACTGGTGAGTTCAATCCATGGTTCCCTGCACCGTGCCCCGCATAGTCTGATGATTTACTCTTGACACCTTTTTCTTAGGCTAACAAGTCTCGGAGTATGGGGGCAACCGTTTACACTGTGGGTGTGCTGGATTACCAGAAACACCAGGTACTTCAGAGCAGGTGCCCAGGTGTCCCTCTGCAGCCTAGTTGGGGAAGGTCTCACGGGTGGCTTCCCAGGGCCTGGAAGAAGCTGGTCTTCTCACCTGCCTCAGGGAACTTGCACAACAGGTGACTGCGGTGAAAGGACAACCAAAGGGTGTGAGTCACCAGCATCACCTGTGCTGGGTGGGTGGGGGGAGCTTCCTGCTCCCTACGCCTGGGCTGTGGGCAGAAGCCAACGTCTGACCCCAGTTCCTGACACTCCACTAGCCCCACTGCAAGAGGGCAAGACACTCTGCCCTGGGTCAGGGACCTGCTTTCTCAAGACCCTGGGCTAGCTGAGGGGCTCAAGTCACCTCTTTTCCTTTGTAGATGGCAGCAGTTGCAGACTCCCCAAAGCACATGTTTGGGGTGGACACAGGCTTTGCGAATCTGAAAACCGTTGTTGAACCAGTGAGTCTGGCTGAATGTGAGCAGAGGTGATCGGCATCTCTCTGGAGCCTGAGGATCACACTCCTAGCCCCCTTCCTCCCCTCTCTCTTCCAGCTTGCTTCCAAGACCTGCATTGAAGTCACATCTGTAGAGGCTTCTGATCGATGTGCAGGAGGTAAGACAGATGGTTTAATTGATGAGTGTGCACATTGCATGAGTATGCATGAATGGGGTGATTGTGTGAGTGATTTGCTTGATATGTGTGGTTCTTCCATGGTGTATGTTTTGTGTATATGGTGTGTGAGATGTGTATATGGGGATGTGTGTGCATCAGGGTGTATGTGTATGATATGTGTGAGTTTTGAATTTGTGACATGTTCACAATCAGTGAATATATGTGTGACTGAGTAGGAGTAGGAAGGTGTGTGAGGTGTAGTATTTTTGACTGTGGGAGGATTTGTGAGATATGTATGTAGGGTGTGCAGTGTGTGCTATGTGTAGTATGTGTGAAGATATCTACACGTAGCTGGCCAGTAGTGTGTGTGGTGTACATATTTGTAGTGCAAATGCTGTGGTATGTGGGGGAACTGTGTGCCATGTGCAGGTGTTGTACATGTGTGTGTGTGTGGTGAGTATGTTGTGCAGGAGGTGAGAGGGCATGGTGTGCATTGTGTATATGGTGATAATGGTGTCTGATGTGTGTGGTATATGTGTGGGGAATATTTGGTGTTTTGTAGTGTGTAGGAAGATATGAGTGTATATGTACTGTGTGGTGTTTATGTGATGTGTGGTGCATCTCAGAATTTGTAGAATATCTTTGTGGTGTTTCCAGTCTCTAAGAGTAGTATATGCTGTGTTTTTCATTTGTACATTGTATTGGTGTGTAGGTATCTAAGTGCATGATTTGTGTGTAGTGTTTTGTAGTGTATGGTGTTTGTGTGGAGTTCTTTATTGTGGTGTATATGTTTTGTGCACATGTGTGGGTGTGAACTGTGTGTATAAATTATGTGTGTTTTGGTATAACTTTGTGGGGTGTATATGCAATATATATGTGGTGTGTGTCATGTAAGTTTGTAGATTGTGGGTGGCATGAGTTATGTTACAACAGGGAGTTTGGTGTTTGTGTATGTTTATGGTTTCTGCCTATATAGATCATGGAGAATATGCATGTGTACACAGTGTTATATGGTATGTGTATCAGAGTATGTTGTATGTGAGAAGAATGGTATTTTGTGGGGAATATACTTGTGTTGTGGGTATGTGGAATGTGTGTGCAGGATATGTGTGATATATGTAGTGTTTAGGGAATGGTTTGTAATATGTAAGGAGTATTGTATGTTGCATATGTATGGATATTTGTGTGTGTGTGTGTGGTGTATGATTTAGTGCCTGAAGGTGGAGTGTTTTTATATGGTATATGGAGGGGTAAGTGTGCATGGGGTATACAGTATACACATGTGTATATGTGTGCCAAGATGTGTGTTTTGTGTTTATGTGTGGTGGAGTGTTTGTGGGTGAGTGGATGTTGGGGGTATGCATGGGTGCATGTGTACAGATATGGTGTATATAAAATTTTCCTTCCTGGGGGGGGATGTGTGTTAGAAAGCACGGTGTGGGTATGTGTGCAAATATTATCTAACACAAAATGTTTAATTGCAAAAGTAGAAAAACATATTTTTAAAAACTTTCAAGGAAACACTAGCAAATGGAGTGAGCAACATTTAACAGGCCAGTAGGTCAAGAGAAATCAGGGCTCATTCCAGGAGGACCAGGCTGATGGGGGATTTGAAAAATGTGGAGTTTGCACATCCACCAAAAGGGCGTGATTATATCAATGGATGAAGAAAAAGAACTGGACATAACTCAACTTCCAGTGTCCTGATGGGAACAAAGGAAACCTCCCTACCAAATAGAGGTGTCCACCTTGACAGCCAGGGCTCATGTCACCCACGTCAGTCCATTGTCCCCTAGGATGAGACCTGACCAGAATGCCTCTGACCACCCTGCATTCCTGACTCCGTGTGCTGAGGACACAATTGTGTGGTCTTGGGGACGGCCACCTCTCCTCGTCACAAACCCTCTATGTAGCCCTGGTACCACAGGGTTGGTGTCCTCACACTGTGGTTGATGGAAACAGAGCCCTCAGCCTCCTTTTTCCCCTGGTGGAGCTTAGGTGCAACGTGGACTCCAGTCAGGCAGTCCTGGCCTCCCTACCCTCCACAGGGAGGCTCCCTGGCCACAGGCTGTTGGTAGCAGAACCGTATGTTCATCTATGCTCTGCTACCTGTGGCACCAGGCCTGTGGCAAAGTGTGGCCTAAAATGGATAGAAATGGCACTGTCAGGACTGTTGGGAGACACAGAGGAGGTGACTGGATCAGCACTTGGAAGCTCATGGGTCCTAAGGATAGTGGCAGGTCCTGATATTTGCACTTTGGTTCTTGGTTCAACATTCCCCCTGCCCTTGCTTGTGCTGGGCAAGTACTAAGGGGTGGGAGTGGACTCAAGGACCCCCATTCCCCCGTATGGCCCCTTCTGCTTCTGGTTTAAAGCAGCCCAGGTGGCTGGTGCCTGTGTGTCATTATGTGCCCTGGACACACAGGCCTTGGCATCTGAACAGTTAGGACAAACCCCAGGTGGGGATGTGAGATGTCACTCCCTCTCCTAGCAGCTCTACCAGTGTGACAGATGTGTCCAAACACAAGCTCAGCCAGTGACCTGTTCACTTACTGGCCATCTTGTGCAACTTGCCACATACAGAGTGACAGTCACTCACATGGGAATCCCCAGGCAGAATCCTTCGAGCCAAATGAAACAGACCAGATCAGTTCTCATTTTATCCTTGAGAGTCTGATGAAGGAGGTCAGGTGAGGAATAAAGTCCTTGGTCAACCGACCTGGACTGAAGTGCTATTCCATACTGGAATGAGTCAGACATGGGTCAGGAGGTGCCGTGCAGGTGAATAGGCCTGGAATCTGACTCCTTTGGAGCTGGACACCCTGCCCTCCTCTCTGTCCCTTGTATTGGCCTCAGGAGAAGGAGGCTACACACTGGTAGAAGGAAGTGCTCTATGCTATTCAAGGCGGGTGGTTGTGCTCCTAGGTATTTCATGAAGAGACCGGGATGAGGGATGATGTGCTGGCCTCAGGACCCACAGTTGGGAATGGCACATCCTGTGAGGAAACCTCCTGGGCAGGGTAGGGCCTCTCCTGTGCCACACCTGTGTTCCTGCCCTGCTTCTAGGGTCTCCACTACCACAGGCACAGAAACACAGGGAGGAGGAGGAGAGAGCGTCCCTGGACATTCAGGAGCCCCACGGGCATAAGGCAGGGCTTCTTCAGCCTGTGCATCAGAGCTCCTCTCTGCCTTCCATATGGGAGGGCCGGCTCAGTGCACAGCCTGGGGCCCTGCAGCTTAGGAAGCACTGGAGATTTTGGGGTGTGAAGACTTCCTCTGAGCTGGACCTTGTGCATGTACTGGCGTGGGCTATAATCATGAACTTTTTGGATTAAGGGTGATGGGAGGAGGACCACCAAGTGTGCAAGGCCCTTCAGCCACCTCAGCCACACCAGATGAGAATGTGTCCAAAGAGACTCACGGATGCTGATTCAGACATACCTGCTGCCTCATCAGGGCCTTGTGGGAATCACACCTTGCGGATTGGACCCCCATGAACAGTGAGTCAGAGAGAATGCAGCCCTCAGCTCTTCCTCACTCAGATATTTAAATGTTGTTCTTGCAGCTTCTTATGATGTGTTCATTACTGGACAAGGTTTTCATAATGCAAGAAGTAAGGACCAGATTATTTGTAGATTCAAGTTCAAGGATAAAAGTGTTGTTGGTAAGTACCCCCTTTGTGCCTCAGGCCACATTTACTAAACAACAGAGCCCCATCCCTCAACCAGCCAGTTCCCAGTCCCTGCTGACCATTCTCAGTGGGTATTGTGTGGTTAGAGGCAGTGTGGACAAGTGGAAGGAGAGACCTGCTGGGATGCACGGCCACCACTCCTTTCATCTAAACATGGGAAGTAATAAATCCTCAGCAGCCCAAGAGTGTCTTGGAGTAGGGATTCACACCTCCACAAGGATGAGTTTGTGCTGGGCTTCCCCCACAGCAGCATTTGCCCCACAGTGTCTTCAGCTCCCTTTCCCTGATGGCAGATGACCTGAGCTCAGGAGGCCTATGGTAGGAAATGTAGCAGCACTTAGACTCCGAGCCTGTTCAGGTGCAGCGAGCAGCCTTTCTGGGAAATTATTCATTCCTGCAAGCAGAGGAGAAATCATAGACCTTCATGAAACCCCAAGGCTGCAGACACAGAGTGGGCAGCCCTTCTTGGCTCTCATACTTGATCACAGCTAAGTAAGTATAGAGAGGAATTGGGCTCAAGGCAGAGAAGGTTCCATAGTTGCAAGTTATAAAGCTCTTTTCAGGCTCTCTAGAGAAAGAAAGGAAGCGAGAGGAGAGGAGAGGAGAGGAGAGGAGAGGAGAGGAGAGGAGAATAGAGGTATGAAGCTCTTCTCAGTCTTCCTAGAGAAGGAAAGAAAAGGAGAGGGGAGGGGAAGGGAGGAAGCCCTATACCTTCCTCAGTTTCCCCTTCTCAGATGGCACTACCATCCACCCACTCCCTCTGGTCGAAAATCCTAGAAAAACCCAGTGTCATCTTTGATTTCTCTTAGTTCTATCCCCATACCCAGTCCACCATAAAATCTTGCAACATTTATAGCTAAACAATGACTAGAATCTATGCAGCTCCTGCAAAATCCATCAGACTTGAAATAAAACACAACCTCTTCCCAGGTTCTTCCCACTCACCTTACCTACCTCTCTTGGCTCATTCCTTTCCAACTCAACAAGCTCAGTAGTTCATGCCTCAGGTCCTTGGCAGATGCCACTCTCATAGCACAGAAAACTCTTTCTTCTGCTGTTCTTTGGATGCTTATTGTCTGGTTGGTCTCAGCTCAAATATCAGCTCCTCAGAGAGAACTTTTATTTTTCCTTTTAATGAACATGGTCCATAGCCTACATAAGTAGCAAGAATTGTCCATGAGTTTAAAGCACCCACCATCTAATCTCCATCATACACAACCCACTCCATCGGGTTTCCCTGACAGACTTGAGGTGACAAATTAGAGGTACAGATCCATTGACATAGTCGTGTCATTTTCTCTTCAGATAAAAAACCCAAGGATTCCAATGAAACTTCCATAACTTGTCCTGGAGCAGAGATAAAACAACCTGATGAGTAAGTACCCTTGCTTGAAGGTCTTAGGGTGGGAGATCAGGTGCTCAGTGTTTACCACCACTATGTGTAGAGAATTTGGAATGGCCCCTCTGCCAGGATGGATGTCTATCTGGGAGTGGGATCAGGGCACCTTCACCACCTGCCCTTTTTGGTGACCAGCAAGGGGTTCAGCGATCCACAGTAGCTCAAGCTCTGATGAGGGAAGGATGCAGGAGACAATATGTGCAAAGACTGTTACCCTTGTTTCAATTGCCTTGCAGAGCAAAAACTATATATTCTGTAATAAAATTAAGGATGGTGACGCCATGCACACCTCTCTGGTTCCTTAGTCTACGGTCATGATGACATCAGATGCCATGAGGACAAATCATGGTCTGACCCATAGTCTTCTTCACATTGCTGAGGTCTTCCTCTTCATGCTTTGTGTGATGAGCTCTCAATATCCCCCTATATACTCTCTGGGGGTCTTAAATGCTGAAATGTCAGATTTATTATCATGAGGATTTTAGTGGGCTACGGTTCCCCAAGGGCCTGAACTGAGTCTTTCTCTGCTGGTTCTCAATATCTGCCCTTTCTGTGCATTAGGGAGGTATTTGTTGAAGTCAGCTTGAACAATGGTGAGAGCTTCCTTGGGAACAAACACAGCATTAACAGTACTAAGTGTGGCGTAAGTACCTGGGTGGGGATTCAGCGCCCCTTGTGCTGTCCAGAGCCCCTGTTCTAGATGCCAACGCACCCTGGACAGATCAGAGAGGCAGAAGGTCCCAGATAGGCCTACAAAGCATCTTGGGCAGACAGGTTCCTCCAAATTCCAGCTGGGCCAGTGTAGGAGCCTGGATGATTGCCTGTTACATGCTAGAGTCTATGACATCTAGGGTGCCCACCCATTCCATGTGGGAATGCCTAGGCACAGGGATCTGGGTAGTTCTGCCAGCTGAGGTAGGATGTGTGTGTGCACTGAATTGGTGCCTCAGTCATGGATGTGATACCAAATTCATTCTGGACCCGGCCTTGAGGTCTGCTCAGTAGCCCTTCAGGCATGCCTGGGTCCTTAGTTCTCCTCTCTGCCCCAGCTGTCTCCCTCTGTGGGCTCCCTCTCACCTGCAGTGCACACTTCCTCCTATCCCACCCCACTGTGGTTGTAAAACAGCTACCAGTTGTGTGTGGCCTTCTCAGCTCAGCAAGAGCAATCTGAAAAACAGGGTGTTACCCACCCAGTGTGTCTTTTCTGAGCTTCACATCATACCAGCAATTTAGCCAAATGTAAGATAATCGGAGGCCAGGAAAGAGGAGGCTTGTGCCTACTTGTCGCTCACCCTGACATTCAGTGTCAGCTTGTGAAGACCCTACAGGGTTGACAGTCCCCCTCAAAGTCTGCCTTGGCTTACTCCCGCACATCCATGCATAGATCAGCAGACTGAACCCACATCTGCTCATCAAGAGACCACCTGTTCATAGCCCTTCCTGCAATAGGCACAGTTAGGAAAGAGCACGATTAGCAGTCCAGTGACTCCAGCCCAGCCAGTGCCTATCACTGCTGCTCTCTGTGTTGCTTCTCCTTTCAGTCACCTGTTTTCTTGGCATAGGCTCCTCCTCCCCTGTATCCTCTCTTAAGCTTCACTCTAAGCAATCACTTGACTCGGGAGATAGTGGGGAAGGCTGTGTTCCCAGAGGGTAGCCTGGGATCCCTGAAATAAGAATTAAAACCAGAAGAATAGCCCCCACTTCTTAAACCCCAAGTGAACCTTAGCCCAAGCAAGGATATTCTAAACTCTCTGAATTGACAAATGCCCATAAAGGAGTGGTGTAGCTTCCCCTGGTGTAGATGTGCTAGCTGAGGCTCAGAGAAAGGAGTAGGTAAGGTTATGGCTATAGAGCTATGAAGTTGGGAGAGTTTATACGTTGATAGACAGCTGTCTCCTGTTCCTATCTTGTGTCTGTACCTCTCTGGGGTCCCCTATCTGGGCACTTGTACTTTCTGTCATCTTTACAAGGTCCTGAATTGTAAACTGAGGTGAACAGTGAGGGCCAGGTTCATCAGATGTGAAGCTTCTGGGTTATTGAATGTCCAGAAAAGACATCAGATACCATGAGGACAAATCATGGTCTGACCATACTCCCCTTCACATGGCTGAGGTCTTCCTCCTCATGCTTTGGACAATGAGATCTCAATATCCAGAAGTCTTTCAGCAGGACCAGACGCAGAGTCTACAACCCTCTATGGAACTGCTCACCCCCTTCACCCCATGATATCCTTGAAGGTCAGGCAACCTGAGAACTAAAACTGGAACAGATGGAAAGCAAGGGGGTGGGCAGTTAGGAAAAAGCCCTTAAGTCTTTCCCGGGGACCCTGCCATTAGTATTATCAGCTACATTATTTTCTTCAGGGTGGCCAGGATGCCCCAGTCAACACTGAAAATACTGTCACCGTTATTGAGAAAAAAACCTATGACCTGCGGTTTCTTGCCTTGCTGCCACTCTTGCTGCTGATCCCACTGTTGCTGTACTGTTGCTGGAAACTATGCCTCACAGTGAGTATGCCCAACCCCCAGCACATACCCTCTATGCAAAGGAGTTGCCCATGAGTTCTGAGATGTATGCAAGGTCCAGTGGAGGCACAGACTAACCTCACATTCCCAGACTCTAGACACAGCCTGGACTCATGACATGATTCCTTCCCAGGCTGGCACAGAGAGTTGGCCTGGGACACATGGATGCTTGTTTCAGGCCTGCCCTAGGCCCTGGAGAAGGATATAAGAACCTCTGGTACCAGGGGAAGCTCTCAGAAACTGGACTTCAGCAGGCCTTGGATGGACAAGGCTGGCCTCTGTGTGGAAGAAAGAGTAGGAGAGGGAACCCAGGAAGTGTTGATGGCCCCAAATGCAGAGTGATGCTGGCCAGGGAGGAGTAGCAACCTCTGGGCCGAGGAGCTGTTAAGCCAACATGGATCTCTGCACCTTTGTGGTGCCTTCTGTCACTTCTTCATCTCCCATGGCTGAGTGCCAGTGATTAGAGGCCCATGATGGGCTCCAGAGGTAGATAAAGGAAGCAGGTACCCTCCTGGCCATGGGGAGCTCCCAGACCTGAGTTCATTCAGGGCATGAGAGTGAGATGTCACTCTGAGTAGGGTGCAGTCAGTGTCCTGAGTACAGCAAAGCAATAGCAAAGAACTGAGACTGGCACCCTGGGGGCATTAGGGAAGGCAGAGGCTCTGGAGAGCAGGGTTAGAAGGAACATCACAGAGAACTAGAGAATGGAAGCAGAAAGAGCTGGTGTGGGAAGGACAACAGCCAGCACAGGGCAGGAGGGTCCTCATTGTGCACAGTGGGAGCAGTGAGCAGAGAAAGCCTATGACTCTCCCAAGGTGGGAGGCAAGTGAGGGCACCAGAGACAGAGAGGATCTCCAGAGGAAGAGAGGCCAGAGTGTGTTCTGGCTCCAGGTAGGTTCTGGTTAGATGTGCAGCACTCCAGCAGCTGAGCCTCTCTAGGGGTAGGCTTCTTGCCTGGCTCATCTTCTATCACCCTTCTAGGAAGCATGAGACACCCAATGGATCAGGTGGAGCCTGCTACGCAGAGCACCATAGGCACAGGGAACCCCACCACACACACACACACACACACACACACACAACCAAAGCCAAGCCATGTTCCATTTCTTTGCTCCATCCCCTCTGACTGCAGAGCCCAGGTAGAATCCATGACACCCCCTCCAGTTCCTGATTTTTGTCTGTTTAACATTCCAGGATATCATGAAGCCACCTCCAGAAAAGGTACGTGCAGGTTTGAATCATGACTTTGTTACTTACCTGAGAACAACACTGACTTTCAAAAGAGGCATCAGGAAGCCTGTGCCCTGGAACTCAACCTACCTGGGGAAAGACAATGGGAACAGAGGGTCAAAGAGGGATCTGGGGAGGACATTGACTAGGTTGATATCACCCATACAACACCCCTCCAGGCACCCAGAAATTCTTAACCATGAATCTGTGCTACAAAAATAGTGCCTTGAAGGCATGTTCAGAAAATGTGATGATTTCTACTAAAATAAGTGAGCTTTTTGTGGGACTCAAAGGACTTACTGTAGAATGCTGAGTAATCAGGGAGCCTTTTGCAATAGGAACCTCAAGTTTCAGGTGCTCATTCCCATCTGCAGACTCTGGAGGTTGGTTTGGCTCCTTTGAATGTGTCTTCATCCCTGTCTCCTGGCAGGGCTGAGGGTGGGTCTGGGTCAGGGGCACCTGGGACTGGAATGTGGAAGGAAGCTGGCCTCCCTGCCCAGGTGGAATCTGTACTGGCTTCAAATTGGCCTGGGAAGGCTGCATCTGCACCTGCCATAGCCAGCTGGAGTGGCAGGCATCTGCAGAGGCAGGGCCACTGAACCACATCCTCCAGGCCAGGCTTCTTCCAGCAAGGGAGTATCTGAGAGCTAAGAACACAGAAGTGAGGTCAGTTTGAGCAGGAGCCAGATGTACGAACAGTGGGAGTCTAGCTGTTCTGCTTGTGGAGGGTACTCCCCTTGCTAATGGGGTACCACTTACTTGTCTTTTCATGTATCCCACAATATTAGCTGAGTGGCCCCAAAGAGCCAGGTGCCTATGTCAGGGACACCATGTTCAGCTCCTCAGCACCTATAGACAAGGATGCAGAGATGTGCTTTTCTCTTCTAGAAGCCAAAAGAGAAACCACCCCCTCCACCACCAGCGCCACCACCTACAAATCCTTGCCCCACAGTGATCGTCTCCTGTTGTGGGTGTGGATCTGGCATAATGGAGGTAAGAAGGGCCCTTTGGTGGGGCTCTTTTGACCCCCTGGTTGACAGGGTAGCTAGTTTATTTCATAAAATCCTGAGCCCTGGATAGGACTTGGTTTTGTGGAACTGGTCCTGGATCATTTCATGCTAGAGGATAACCAAGCCGCAAGCTTCTGGCTAGGGAGGCCAGTAGACACAAGGGTTCACTCCATCCCAGATGACTTATTCCAGCAACGATGGCGTTTTTATCAGCATTCAGAATTCTGGACTATGGCCAGTTGTTGACTTCTGGCCAGTCTCTGGTACTCAGAGACCATGTCCGACTCTGGAAGTGGTTTTGGTGTTAGAGTGCCAGTTCATGGTAGATGAGTCAAGACACAGTGAATCACAGAGAGACTTTCAAGGTCAAGGACAATAAAAACAAAAAGGACCAGTGCTGAGCCACCTTCTTCCCACCATGAAAACTCCAGAAATGTCATTGTCCTCAGACAGAGCAAAGAAAAAGCACAACGCATTGACTCTGCAGCTCACTAAGATAGAATGACAAGAGTCACAACAGGAAGAGGCACAGATACAGGCCCTGAAGGGCATCACAAGTTCCCTGTGCAGGGTTGAGCCCTAGGATAAAATGTCAAATCCTGAGGAGCCCTCCTTAGCCCAGAAGTGCCAGGGCACATCTTGGTGAGGGAGAAGCAGGCCAGGCAACAGCATTGGGCCTGGGACAGGGGTGCACAGGCTCCCACAAAAAATGGTGTTGAGGAAGGAAGAGCACCCAATTACCACCAGCTTTGTGCTCCTCCTCCCTGGTTCTGCCTGTCTTGGTTGGATACATTACTCCTCCCGGGAGCTTCTAGCCCCTCTAAAGCCTCACAGACAGCTGGGAAGCCAGGCCTGCAACTCCCCTGATAATGGGTCACAAAGAAGCCAAAACATGCTCTCCAGAGGACAAGGCCACTACCAATGGTCTGTTCCAGTCTGCAAGACCTGGGCCTATCCACCCAGGACAGAGAGGCCTGGACTCCAGAGGCCATGTGCTTGAGGGCCTTCCATGAGTCAAGGTCTCCTTCTGGCCTCCTCACTGCCTTCCTCTTCTCTCTGTCCAGGTCTCAGGTACCTGATCATGAGAAGGACATTGATACCTCTTTTCTACCCTCTCCCTGTGTGCCCCCTCCCTTTCCTGGAGCTTCTGCCCAGGACCCCAGACCCACCACATGTTTCCCTTTGAAGACGTCTGCTTGCCCACCACACATCCTTCCCAATATTTGCTTTTCATGGCAATACTGACTTATGATGCCAGTATTTCCACCCAAGCTGCCGCCCAATGCCATTGACTTGGTATCATCCCAGGGACCAGGTGAGCCAAACATGGGGATGCTCCCAATGGGAAGAATGGCCACCGTTTTGGCCCTTGGACAGTTGCCTCAGAGCCTCAGAGCCTCAGAGCCATGACTGGGCCTATGCTAGAAGGAATGCCTAAGACATGGGACAGGTCAGGTCCCTCATGAGTTTCCCTGACAGTGTCTGTGCATGGCCCCTGTGCAGTCCTCCTGCTATTCACTGGAGACCAGCAGGGCTGGTGGATGTGGTTGATAGTGCTGCAGGGCCAACACTGACCCCTTTACCAAGTGTTAAAGCTCTGGTCTTCTTTTATCATCTGGTGACACAGGGAAAAAACACATCACTTAGTTGTCTTCCTAGGAATGTCACAATACGGATGGCTGTTATTTAGTGAGTCATCCTGTGGGCCAAAGGCGAGCCTCAGAACTTTCTCTATTTTCATCATCCCAGTAACTATACAGTAGGTGCTAATAGATTTCCAGTCTGACCTGGGGAGCTAAAGCATAGAAAAATTGAGTGACTTGCCCATGTTCAAACTCAAGGACTCAGAGAGTTGGACTTGATTTGATGTCTGTTTCACTTCCTTCCCCTGCCCAATCCCCTATGAGGTCTGCTTTATGACCTGGTGATGTTACATTGATGAGGTCACTGGAAGGCTGCATTGATGAGGCCTTACCTTTGAGAGTCCTCCCCTGACTGCCCTGGGACTCATCTTCTTGGACACCCCATTCTCAAGCTCTCCATAAAGATAGGGTTCAGAGCTTGGAGGATGATTGTCAGTGCCCAGAAATTGTGTGATTGCTACCCAGGTGAAACTTCCTGAATCGAGTCAAATCAGGCCCTCATTGGCTGGTGCTTTGTGCATATTTAGTAGGTCCATGCTGGCTGAAAGCTTCTGGATACTACTGATAAGAAGTGGATGAGGAGACCTCTGTTGCCTTTTGACATGCAGCAAGGTTGTGGAGCCTCTCCATATTGCAATACCGCCTCCCCCCCCCCACACACACACAGCAGTCTTGTGCTCTGAAGAAAAGGAGACACCCACCCTGAGAATTCCATTCAGACAGAAGGGTCAGAACTAGATGAACAGCTATAAAAATGGGGCACCTCAAGCTGAGAAAGGGCCAGAGGCCAAAACGGGACATAGAAAAGAAGCCAGAAATTACTTCCTGTCCAACAAAGTATGGGTTGGGGATTGGTCTGGCCTTTGAACAAAAATTTGGAGGACAGTGGTCAAGTGATTGCATACAGAGAGCACTTAGAGCAGCCTAGCTCTGTGAGACTCCTTCACTATCATCTCAGCAGGTCCACCCTGAAATCTTATGGGTAAGAATGTCCATCTGGTGACACTCAGGTCAAAACAGATGCTCACCTAGAGAGAGCCAGAAGTTTGGCCACAGCTACTCAGTCAGTAGAAACATCTAGAGTTATGTGAAATCAACCCCATCTCTCACCTAAACCCAAGGAGACCCATAGCTATGCCTTACAGAAACCCCCTTATGGCTCTCTACCACTGTCCATTTTGACATAGCCCCTCCCAACCACAGACCCACTGAGTGCCATGTAAGGCTTCTGTTGGGTTCCACGTAGTTGGGGATGTTGGGAGGATTTCTAGGTCTCTCCTTTCAGCTTTCAGTGTACTGGTCCCAGGGCTTAAAGTGAGCCAGCCAATGAAGTAGATGAGTGGGTGTCCAGGTGGGATCTGCAGTTCTTTACAGGGCACAGGCAGCCTTCAACTGCAGTCCTGCATATATAGAGTAAGACATGGCCCAGCCTGCTTGGCAAGTTCATCCTGGTCCCTCCTTGAATCCATCTGGTAATATATCAAAATTGCATGACCTTTCTGCATGAGCAGGAAGAGAGCCCTTCTAGCGGAAACCTGCTAAAGATCAGTTTGAGTGACTTAAATCTGGCTCAGTAGCTCAAGTCCAGGTGTTATATATGGGGGTACCAATCAGGGGTCCTGCCTGGGACAAGTGTCAGCTATCTATCATTTCAAGCCAACCTATGTCCCCCTTACCTCTCTTCCTGAAGTTCCTCTCAGACAGGGCTTCAGAAAGGCCCTTTTGCAAGGTTTGGCAGGAAATGGAAGCAGTAGTGTTAGAATCTGATAAAACTAGTGGTGCCCTCCTTCCACCCACATTCCACCCGGAGGGAAGGCTGTTTCGAATCTCCTCTTCTTGACATGGAAAGGCAAACAGGCCTGGGGAGATGAATGAGCTCAGCTCCATCTGAACAGATGGAGCTGGTCTTGAACTCACAGGAACTGCTATCTCTTAAAGCCTCATTTATCTGCTTCTTTCAACAAATCCAGACATTTTTGCACTTCAACACATCATAACCCAGGAAATTCTAAGAAGGCTCAATTTACCCCAAACCTTTGCATTTTCATAGTGAACGCAGTCTATCTTGTTTACTTTCAACTTTTTTTTTTTTTAAAGTGTGTCTCTGCCCCATTGCCTTCAATTTCCCAAAGGAAGTTTTCTAATTGTAACCCCTTTGAGACCAACTTTTACATACATACAAAATGAAGCAACAAAATTCAGTTCCATTTCTTAATCTTGAGCCAAATCATGCCTCCCTTCAAGGGTGAGATTCTCTTCCTTCTTTGCCTTATATGGCAGATCATTAAGTTTGTCGAAAGTGTACCTCCAAAATCAGTTAGGAAAATCAGGCTAATGTGAAATCTCACTCTCGCTCCCTGAGTAGAATACCTATAATAACGGCACAGGCTTTCCAATGAACACCTGTCCTGTGCCTGTCACTGAAGGAGGCCTTTCAGGATCTGGATCTCATTTCATTCTCACAGCAGCCCTGGAGGGATAGGAGCTGTATTGATATAGGCACTGTTCTAAGTACTCTCCACAGACTGAGGCTTAACCAAACCAGCCACTCTATTGTTGGAAGGAAGCTACAGGCCCTACAAAGTCAAGTAACCGGGTCACAGCCATGCAACCATGAGGCAACAGGGCCAACATCCAATGGCCTGACTCCAATCTATTGGCCATTTATGTGACTCCATCTTTGTCCTTGGAAATGGTTACTAGTCTGCATTTTTCAATGGTGGAAATAGAGACTCTAATGTTTAGTAATGGGCTTAGTATGGCAGGGTTTCTAAATGGTATGACTAGGTTGTGAAGGGACCCCAGGGTAGGCTCACTTCCAAGTCCTGGCTCAGGCATGCTTCAGCCGCAGTCCTGCATATATAGAGTAAGACATGGCCCAGCCTTGGCAAGTTCATCCAGGTCCCTCCTTGAATCCATCTGGTAATATATCAAAATTGCATGACCTTCCTGCATAAGCAGGAAGAGAGCCCTTCTAGGTGTAAATGAGGCTTTAGGAGACAGCAGTTCCTGTGAGTTCAAGACCAGCTCCATCTGAACAGATTCATTAACTTGCTGAGCTCATTCATCTCCCAATGTCATCTCATTCCAATGTCGTGTTATCAGAGTGATCTATGGAAATGCCTGGAAAGTGCATCTTTTTTGCAGTGCTAAATGTGAATGATAAAAAACATTTTTGAATAATCATACTTCAATTTTCACATCACTTACCATGCTCCTTTATAAACTTGAACTCATCCATGTCTGTAGGTTAAAACTGATGGTCTGGGTAGCAAGGTGAGCTTGATAACAATGGGCCATGGGATGCATTCATGCCTTCTCTGCTGTCTGACTCTGACCATGGAGGAAGCTAAACCAAGGGGCAGGTGTGATAAAGCTGGAGTCGGGTCTCAGATTTCCAGGACTCTTAACTTAAACACCTGTTCTGTAGGAAAGTCTTACTTTCTAACTTTGGGATTGTGGTGGCAAAGGTTGCCCTCTTACTCCTCACCACCCTATACACATACAGGTTCCTTCCTATGAAATATCAAGAAATCTAGAAATAGAGCTGAAACTCAAAAACACTGGCAGTAATGACTATTTATCAAACATTTGCCAAACACTTTGGGAAATGCCCCTTCATTGTGAAGTGGTTAAGCCAATGTGATAAATAATTGGTTTCTGGCTTGGATCTCTGAAATCAACAAAGATAGCAAGAAACGAAGGCACCCTCTTCACTTCCTGACACCTCCTTCATCCCATTATGCTTCCTTCATAGATTCAGGGTCTCTGTAACTGACTAGACTCCATACTCTGCTGTTTGGAGTCCCCTGTCTCCTCTCCATCCGTCCACCTGCTGATCCATACCTCAGTACTAGTGCCCCGTGAAAAAGTCAAATGCCTCCCACAGAAGATGATGAACACCTGAACCGTAATGATTGCTCATGCTCTGGAGTAAATGCAGGGAGGGGGGAGCTAGGAACAAACATAAAAGATTCTATTCTATTCATAGGAAAAATAAAAAAAATTAAAAATGCCTCATATAAGTATAATAAAAATATACCTACCTATGATGAGAAGAAACCACAAAACTTTATTTGTTGTTTGTGAGAGGAGATTGGAAAATTTAAAATCCTGAACCACAATGTTGACTTTTCCTCGAGAAATTCATGCACATAATTCTACTGTAGCAAAATTTGCAATGAAGCATTCTTAAGAAATTTGTTCAATATGATTACAAAATTCACCTGAAATTCTACAAAATTAAGAATAGCTAAGGAATTTTTGAAAAAGAAGAGCAGAGAGAGAAGATTTGCCTTATCCTACAAATATTAAGCCTCAGTAATTAAAATAACTAAGACAATGGGTGCATGAAATGATGCCCCAAACCAACCAAACACTACCTGGACCAAATAGATTGTGTGACCGTTGTCATGGCGCTCAGTGGTGATTGTGGGCCAGAGTGTGCACTCAGAATCTTGTAAACTCCTGGGGAAAAGCCCAAATTGAAGTCTTATTCCATGACATACTAATATAAATTCTAAATAATTAAAACAATTAAATATGTAAAACCACCACTAATATTATGTAAAATCAGCATACTATCATAATACAGCCACATCAATGTTTATACATGCAATTCACAATAGCCAAGTTATGGAATTAGCCCAGGTGTCCATCAACAGATGAATGGATAAAGAAAATATTCTATATATACCCAGTGGAGTTTTACTCAGCCATAAAAAAGAATGAAATTGTGGCCTCTGCTGGTAAAAGGATGGAACTAGAGAACATCATGCTGAGTCACATAAGGCAGGCTCAGAAAGTCAAGGGTCAAATGTTTCCTCTCAGATATGGAAGCAAGGGGAAAAAAAAAGTGGGGGCAATCCCATGAAAACAGTAGTGACATCAGTAGAGTAAGGGGAATATATTTGAAGGGAGGAAAGAGAAATGGGAGGAACTGTGGGGTGAAATTGACTAAACTATGCTATGTGCATATATTAATATACCATAGTAATTTTTATCTTTTTGTATATCCATAATATATCAATTAAAAAATAATAAAGACCAGTAAAATAGAAGAAGGAGAACAGAGCGCGATGAGGGAAGAGAGAAGGGAGAAAGGGAGCACAGGAATTGAAATGGAGCAAATTACATTCCATGCATGTATGATTATGTCAAATGAATCAGACTATTATGTGTAAATACGGTGTACTAATAAAAACATTTAAAATAGAAAAAAAAGTTTTAAATAAAAACATTTAAAATTTTAAAGTTACATGTAAATATTTGATTTTAGCACAGCAGTCAAGAGAGTTGCGGAAAGAACTCACAAAGAAATAGATTCACAGACTTAATTATATCCATTAACTCAGCCAAGATGATTCCACAGCAGGTGTTGGGGAGATGGAGTGAACCAGAAGGATGTCATACCATCATGACATTCTTACATTTTCTTTGGAGAATGACAAATTCTATCCAAAAAAATTCAAAGTCATTAATATGTCAGCAAATATCTGGTTGACTAGAGAAAACTGAAACAAACTGATAAGAAGTCAGTGAAGAGAAAAGCAGAGGAATTCCTTCCAAGCAAAGGAAACAAACACTGAAAATGTCCTGGGGCAACCTGGACCTGGTGAAGCACAATGCAGAAAATCAAATACTATCTTTATCAATTCAGTTGTAAAGCTGTTTGTGACAGCTCTCATTGTTGCACAGGTGTGGACTGTGGGAGACAGACAATGTACCAGCCTTGCAGGTTGGACTGTTAACAGAAGCAAGATGTCCAGAAGAAGTTGTTTTGAATCTGGGTCCACAGATATAGAGCTCTCGTTGATGAATGAATAAATGAATGAATGAATGGATACTTCTAGTTAGACATGGTCCTCTAAATAATATATTTTTGCTCTTTTTTTCTATCATAAGGAATCATTTTAGATCCAACATGCATGAAGGCAAAGGAAAGTGTTTTGGAGACCATGGATTGGGTATTGAGATGGTCCCGTAAATAAATACAGTCATGCTGTGGTAATGATAAGTGATGGACCAGGTGATCCATGTAGCCAGATGACCAGGAGTGCCTGGGTCCTCTCTCCAGATCCAGTTCTGGCCCACCTTCCAGTTACTTGCTCCTAACAGAAGTTGCCCACTCCAGTATCAGGATAAATATGGACAGTCCTGCTCCTTGGCTGTGTGGTAGGTCAAGAGAGTAGTCACATGTCTAATAATCTCCTGTGATTATAGGATTTTTCCAGAGCTCTTCTTTCTTTTCCTGTGTTGGTTGTTTTCTTCTTTGTTTCTCAGTGTAAAGCCCTATAGCAGGACATACTGGGATACAAGCTGGAACATGTGATGGGTGACTGGCACCTTTCAGGGGTTGGGTACTGAGATGGTGATCTTTTCCAGTCTGTGGAGGGAGGGTGAAGCAAGAGGCTAAGTAAGGACATAGCAGACAATCTCTTCTTCAGAACTAGGGCAGGGAAAGGGACAGATGACAAAGGATGGCTTTCCGGTCTCCAGTATTCTCCTAGATCAGAACTGAAGCCTTCCAGTGGCCTCATATTGTTTAGCCCTATAGTTGTAGTTTAAGAATTTATTCTTTTTTTTTCCTTTTTTGTTGATTTTTAAAAAAATATATGATAGCAGAATGCATTAAAATTCTTATTACACAAATACAGCACATTTTTTATATCTGTTTGTATATAAAGTATGTTGACACCAATTCGTGTCTTCATACATAACTTTGGATAATGATATCCATCACATTCCACCATCCTTGCTAACCTCCTGCCCCCTCCCTTTCCCTCCCACTCCTCTGCCCTATCTAGAGTTTGTCTATTTCTCCCAGGCTTCCGCTCTGTACCCCACTATGAGTCAGCCTCCTTATATCAGAGAAAATATTTGGCATTTGTTTTTTGGGATTGGCTAACTTCACTTAGCATTATCTTCTCCAACACCATCCATTTATCTGCAAACGCCATGATTTTATTCTCTTTTACTGCTGAGTAAAATTACATTGTGTATATATGCCATAGTTTTTATCCATTCATCCACTGAAGGGCATTTAGGTTGGCTCCACAGTTTAGCTATTGTGAATTGTGCTGCTATAAACATTGATATGGCTGTGACCCTGTAGTATGCTTTTTTAAGTCCTTTGGGTATAGAACAAGGAGAGGGACAGCTGGGTCAAATGGTGGTTCCATTCCCAGGTTTCCAAGAAGTCTCCATACTGTTTTCCATACTGGCTGCACCAATTTGAAGTCCCACCAGCAATGTATGAGTGTATCTTTTCCCCCACATCCTTGCCAACACTTATAGTTGTTTGTCTTTGTAATAGCTGCCATTCTGACTGGAGTGAGATGAATCTTAGAGTAGTTTTGATTTGTATTTCTCTAATTGCTAGAGATGATAAGCATTTTTATATAATTGTTGATTGATTGTATATCCTCTTCTGAGAAGTGTCTGTTCATGTCCTTGGCCCATTTGTTGATTGGCCTATTTGTTTTTTGGTGGCTTAGCTTTTTGAGTTCTTTATATACTGGAGATTAGTGCTCTATCTGATGTGTGAGGGGTAAAAATTTGCTCCCAAGATATAGGCTCTCTATTCATCTCACAGATTGTTTCTTTTGCTGAGAAGAAACTTTTTAGTTTGAATCTATCCCATTTATTAATTCTTGGGCCTCAGGCCAACATCATTCTAAATGGAGAAAAATTAAAGGCATTCCTTCTAAAAACTGGAACAAGACAGGAATGCTCTCTTTCACCACTTCTATTTAACATAGTTCTTGAAACACTGGCCAGAGCAATTAGACAGATGAAAGAAATTAAAGGGATACACACAGAAAAAGAAGAACTTAAATTAGCACTGTTTGCTGATGACATGATTCTATACCTAGCAGACTCAAAAAACTCCACCAGAAAACTCCTAGAACTAGTGAATGAATTCAGCAAAGTAGCAGGATATAAAATCAACACCCATAAATCAAAGGCATTTCTGTATATCAGTGACAAATCCTCAGAAAGGGAAATGAGGAAAACTACCCCATTTACAATAGCCTCAAAAATAAAATAAAATACTTGGGAATCAACTTAACGAAAGAGGTGAAAGATTTATACAATGAAAACTACAGGGCCCTATAGAAAGAAATCAAAGAAGACCTTAGAAGATTGAAAGATCTACCTTGTCTTGGATAGGCAGAATTAATATTATCAATGACCATACTACCAAAAGTACTATACAGATTTAATGCAATTCTAATCAAAATCTCAATGGCTTTCCTCATAGAAATATAAAAAGCAATCATGAAATTCATCTGGAAAAATAAGAGACCCAGAATAGCTAAAGCAATCCTTATCAGGAAGAGTGAAGCAGGTGGCATCACTATATTAGATCTTAAACTATACCTCAGAGCAATAGTAATTAAAACAGCATGGTCTTGGCATCTAAACAGACTGGTAGACCAATGGTACAAAGTAGAGGATACAGAGACTAACCCACAAAATTACAATTATCTTATACTAGACAAAAGTGACAAAAACATGCATTGGAGAAAAGATAGCCTCTTCAACAATGGTGCTGGGAAAACTGGAAATCCATATGCAACAAGATGAAATTAAACCCCTATATCTCACCATGCACAAAACTCAACTCAATGTGGAACAAGGACCCAAGAATTAAATCAGAGACTGCATCTAATAGAAGAAAAAGTAGGCCCTAATCTTCATCATGTGGGATTAGGCCCCAACTTCCTGACTCCACTGCCTTAATCCAGCCAACTGAAGTCTTCTGGCCCAATTCCAGAAGCATCTCAGTGACTTTCTCTTTCTTCTCTTCCCTTCAGAGGAGTTGTGGCAACTTTGCCCTGTTGAGACCTCCATGTGGACAGATCCCCTGCAGCCCAAGGATTGTCCTGCAACCCAGTAGGGAATGTTTCCACTTCACACAGGCACCCTGTTCCCCAAATATCTGTCTTGCACCAAGCAGGGAGTATTTCCCTGCCCCACAGGAACTATGGACCCCAGAGTTCTATCTTCAACCAGCTCGAGAGTGCTGCTCCATGCCACATACACTGTGCACCCCAAGGATACGCCTGCCACCCAGCAGGGATTGCTTTTCCCTCAACAGCTACCCTCAGTGCCAGCACCCCCCATCTAGGTACTCCCAGTCTTTCAGAATACTGCCCCTGCTCCCTCCCTCTGCCCGGAAATCTATAGACTCCCTAGGTCACCCCTACCACTCTTGCCCTACTTCTAAAAGACCCAAAACTTAAGAATAAGAGGTCTTTGTTGCTGAAAATGTATTGAGTCTTGGTTTATAGTGAAGAGATGTTGGAGTTTGCTGATGATCAGTATAGGTGTGTCACCTGGAGAGATACTACCCCATTTACAATAGCCTCAAAATAAATAAATAAATAAAATACATGGGAATCAACTTAATGAAAGAGGTGAAAGATTTGTACAATGAAAACTAAAGGACCTTAAATAAAGAAATAGAAGAACTTAGAAGATTAAAAGATCTACCTTGCTCTTGGATAGGCAGAATTAATATTATACTTATGATGCACTAGCCAGAACAAAGCAGTCTGGAGTGTAGCATGCATGAGTCCCATCCCCAAAAGCCTGGTCACCAAGAGCTGAGAAAAATAGGGCTTATGCCAAGTTCTCTATAAAAACAAAAGTCCTAAAAGTCTTTGAACACAAACATTATCCTCAGTATTCTTCCCTCATTTTTTGCAAAATGATGTAATTGAATTTTTCATCCCCTGTACTGCACATCTCTGGTTTTTATTTTTTGACTCCCAGAATTCTGAATATGTTCTACACAGAGACAAAAATTTATTCTAGAAATGAGACTTCTCCTTTTAGATACCTCACAATGACAGCACAGGGGATTTCAAAAGATCCTCTGAATTTCAGTGAAGGAGGTAAACCTCCCTTGTGGGCTCTTCAACACCAGAAAAGAAAACTAGTCCCACACAGCTAAGTTCACCATGCAGCATCCCGCCACCCAGAGTGTGCACCAGTGTCAGCATGGCCTCCCAGAACCCCTGCCCCCCCACAGGCATGGGAGCCCTAAGGGAACTTGATGTCCTCAGGAGGATGGGAAATCATGGCCCAGGTGGCCAAGTCATTTCTAATTCATCTTGATAAGTTAATTTAGTAGTAGCCTTGCAACCTTCCCCCATAAAGTACATATTTATATTTTCAGTTGTGGCTTTCTAAGGCATGATCAGGGAATAATAAGCCACATTTTGGGTTGTAATTAGTATTGATTGATTTGGATGAATAGTGGAAGCCATACTGTCCCTTATGTTTTCAAAGAAAGAAAATATGCTGGAATGGATTGTGCTGTGCATGTAGAGGCTCTTTGCAGAATTTCAAAACATCCCTTCCAGGAGTTACTATTTTTTTCTTCAATTTGTTTATCCTACACTGTCTTGAGTTACCACAGTCTGTGCCCCACATCTGAGTCCTAACAGCTGATGGTACCTGATCATCTCCCAACCCTTCGGGCCTCTGGCAGCACATCTGCCTCCCAGCTGAGTATAGGAGGCATCCAAAAACTCCTGGGAAATAAGTCAAGTCAAAGCCAAGGAAATGGACAAGGAAGCTCCAAACCTGAGTATGCATTCAGTGGTTGATTTGGTCCCATTTGGAGGGTCATTCCCAGAGCAACCCTGAGTGCTTCAGAGAATAAGCAGCCCTTCTACATCTCACTTCCTGTCAGTTGTCATGGGAGGTAAGTCTTACTGGGTCAAAAATTTATGTTATTCTGTTTTTGTTTTGCAACAAATAAAAGTCTCTCGTTGTGTATATACAGAAACACCCAGGTGTTCCCACTTGACTGCTGGTCAGGTAGAGGTGTTTAGGCAGAGGGTACTGAAGTCTGGCTAGCACTTGGCATGGTCCCCATGTGCATCTTCATCTGACTGGGTCCAGAGAGAAGGGTCACAGACACACATGCAAGGGTAGGGTGGGATGGACATTTTAGAGCAGTGCATCCACTTCTCTTCAGCCTATGGATTCTAGGATGTAACTCCTTTGGCTGGATGCTGGCCATGGCTCCTGGCTGGGGAGATCCTGCCTCACCACTGATAGTGGAGTAGCCTGTACCCCTGGCTGGATCCTCCTAAACTTTAGTGTTCAACCTCTCCCTTTATCTCTCAGTGCAATCTCCAAGACTAAATGAATGCTTGTGCTCCCTGAAGCTAAGGGCCTCCCTCTG
This sequence comes from Spermophilus citellus, assembly GCF_964194105.1. Lineage (NCBI taxonomy): Eukaryota > Metazoa > Chordata > Mammalia > Rodentia > Sciuridae > Spermophilus > Spermophilus citellus. The sequence continues at coordinate 18,481,781 of NC_138195.1, read as the reverse complement.
ACACTTAGTGCGGGGAGTTACAGGCCTCCGCTACAAGCACCAGTGCACAGTACGTACCTCTACACGCCAGATGGAGCATATGTGCCTATACAAGCTGTGGCCTTGAAGAAGCACCCCCAACCCTTTGTCTATGACCAGAACCCCTAAGTAGGCCCAGAATGTAGAGGAAATCAAGGTGCTTGCTCCTGTGATGTGCTAGACACTTTGCATAGATAAGTAATCTATGGACCCATTCAGTTTTGTATTCGCTCTCTCCTCTCTGTTGTCCTGTTCACATTTTAAGTAAGCAAGTAGCCAACCCATGTTAGTGTCACATGTTTAGGATAAGTTCACATTTACATAAGAGGATATTTAGTACAGGTTCACATGGAGACAGAGAAGTCCCACAATTGCCATCTGGGGAGGGTAGGTGCAGTGTAAGTCCACATGCTAAGGTCTGAAAGTGTTTGCATCCCCTTAAAGTTCCTACGTGGAGATCCCTATGCCCAGGGAGATGGTATTATGTGTGGAACTCTAGAGAGGGGGATTAGGCCATGAGGGCAGTGCCTCACCAATGGGATTTATGTCTTATAAAAGAGACCCTGGGGCACTGCTTTGCCCCTTCCACCATGGGATGACAAAGCCCAAAACACACACAGTGAACCAGATTCTCACCAGACTCTGATTTATTTTTGGATATCCAAATCTCCAGAACTATGAGAAATAAATTCCTGCTGTTTATTGGCCTCTTGTTTTGTGGTGGTTTTCTGCAGCCCTATGAAGTACCACTAAGTGGGAAGCAAGAGGCATGAAGTCACCTCCCTCCAGCTTGTATCAGGCTGAAAGTCCTGAGTGGTGACAGTCAGTCTCTCTGAATCAGGGGGTAGAGTGGAGCCAGAGACAGGAATGGAGGAATTAGAGAGATCACCTGCATATCAGTAGACTCCAGAGGAGAGGTAGGGCAGTGACCAGGCCCAAGCGCTCAACTTCACCATAGTTGCAAGAATCAAGGACCCACACAGGCTGCATACTAGGTGACTTGAGAAACCATAAGGACTGTTAACCTTATGGGGTCTTCTGGCCCCGGGACTTTACCACAACCATGCAGAAGGAGGATCTCCTTCAAGAGCATATAAAAAATATTTCTAAATATGAGTAAGTTTATTTCTAAATCATGAATATTTTAGATGAAACACAAAGCTTGCAGAAATTCACAGACTACTTCAGAATGTTACCTCAGATTATAGGCAGTATGCTCACTTCTTATGTCATCTGGAGAATTTCCATGGAAACATTAAAAAGACAACCATTTAAGGTCTGTACAAGCTATATATAGAGGGAGGACCCAAGAGGAGACAGAAGGACAAGTTTGTAGTGGCTGCAAAAATGAGGGCATCCTGGCCTTAGTGGGTCCACACCCTATAAATCCCACAGGAACCACATTTGGCCTTCCCTTTTAGATCTTCCTGGTCTCTGGGCCATGTAGCCTCTGGTATAGACCAGTTTCTCCTTACTATACCAGGTTCCTACTCCTACCATCTCTATCTCTTTATGCACATGGCTGTTCATCTTCTGTTTAGACAACTTGCAGAGTTTAATTAGATGCTCCCCAGGAACACATTGATCCAGTCTGAGTCAAGATGTCTATCCTAGTCAGCTTTGCATTAGTTCGATAAAATACTTGGGACATTTAACTGACAAAGAAAAAAGACCTCTTTAGCTCATGGTTCCAGAGGTTGTAGTCCAAGATCAGGCAGCCCATTCTTTGGCCTTTGGTGAAGGCAGTGCATCATGGTAGGAGCATGTGGCACAGCAAACTGCTTGTAGCATGAGCGAAGAAAACAGAGAAGCAGGAAAGGCTGAGGTCTTATAATCCCTTTCAAGGACCTGGCCTCAATGACTGATGTACCTCTGCCTAGGCCACACCTCCTAAAAGTCCAGGGGACCTCCCAAAGACACTACCCTGGAGACCAAACACATGGACCCCTGAGGGACATTATCCAAACAATAGCAGTGTCCATGCCCTGTCCAATTATCAGAATTGTACCACACAAGCATAGCTGCTGCTGGGTTAAGCACTAGGCTTGGGGGGCAGTATTGAAGATGTGACCATGGATTGAACAGGTGCCTCCAAAGTCGTCATCAACATGTTGAGGAGTCTACCCATCTGCTTTCCTCTCCCTGAGTTGCTCCTGTCACCCTATGTCCTTCACTCTTGCTTCTTTCTTTACC